>NC_091023.1:9395589-9698619 GCF_041296385.1 Aphelocoma coerulescens
CCAAATAAAATCTATTACTGTCTGAACCTGGAGTGTATTGACAAAGGCTTCAGTCTTTTCAACAGTACTGAGTGAAGAGGGGGGGAAAAATCCCACACATATTTGTGCATTCTAACCTTTTTCAAAGAAAGCAGCAGGAGAAATTCAGTGAATTGATCTTTCTCAGCATAACTTTATGAAGTGCAGCACGGATAAAGAAAAATATGTTTTTCTTTCTAAAAGAAAAATGTCACCTTCTCACCTACCATTCATAATCTCCTACGTACTTGATTGCTGTGTCTATAGATAGAGGGTTTGAACACACAGAGTCATTTTCAGACCGATCCTCTTCAGTGCCTTCTACAAAGCCACTTCATTCTTTTGCTTCACCTTTGCCATCTGCAGATGGTTTTATGGCAGAAAATGCTATTTAAGAGCTATTTTGTGCATTTCCTCGCAAAAGCTGTTCCAGGCAGCAGATGGCATTTTCACTTCCTGACCCTCAGCTTGGCAGGGGCAGGGTGCAGGATGTGGCCCCAGAGGTGGCTGGGGGATGCTTCTTGCTGCATACTCGCTCCCCAGTGGGACCCAGCAAGGGGGAGCCCTCCCACACTGAGGAATGTGAAGCAGGCACTGACAAAATGGGCCAGCATCTCTCCTCCTGGGCCAAACTTCCCTCAGCCCCAGTGGGATGTGTTTTCCTGTGCTGGCCAGGCTTGGGACTGCCGGGGTAGCCAGGTAAGAGAGCGGCCACACAGTGCTGGCCCTTGGAGGAGCTGATGCCACTGGTGAGAGGTGAGGGGACTGAGACAACCCCACCTCCATCCCAGCACGGGTTCACCACATCCTCGTGGAGAACCTGGTGGATGATGTGACCCTGGGTGCATCTGGGGGCTCTGACTAGACAGCTGTGGTGCAGGGGGGGTGTGCAGCTGGGGACAGCCCTGCAGGCACCACACTTCTCTCCACCCGAATGTCTGTGCTGGAGGGCATGACAGCCATGTGTGTGCAGGGAGCTGTGCAGGGACAGGGAGCTGCCCCTGAAGCCAATTCCTGCAGGACAAGGAGAATCATACAGGAGTACCCCTACTTTGCTTCTCCCAGGCTCCCATCACTCATGACTCAGGGACTTATGGCATTTCTGCTGTTCCCTCTGTATGCAGTGACCTAGGCCTGAGCATCCAAAGAATCCTGACACCACTGAACATGAAAACTGGTTAAAATACAGAGACTTGATCTTGCGACTCGGCCCCTAAATTGCAACTTCTCTTTCCTTAATTCCCATAGGGAACCTACATAATGGCAGTGGAAAGTTACTTGTCCTTTATTCATCTCAAAGCTTGCTTTCTGCTTAAATATATGTAATTAACTCCTTCATTTTGTTCATGCATTCTCACTCTTAGAAGGGTCCATGAGCTCAGGCAAGGTATATTTTTTCTAGTAAGCACTGTATCATTCCACACTTTCAACTTCCACACATCTTTCTCAGAATCTTTCAAAAAAGTCCAGCTCTAGCACTGGATGCTTGGGGTCTTCCTTGCCTTCCTTCCTCTCCTCATATTTCACTTAAAATTCTTGATTCCAGGAAATAGAGATGAGATGAAAGCTTTCAGCTCTAATATTCTAGATGCAAATCTTATTAAATTCCAAGCCCCAAACCAAGCAACACTGTAAACTGGGAATAGAACTGAAATGAAGACAATCAATCACTCTCAAGTCCATTCAGCAGCTCATAGAGACACATTCTCTGTGGTCTCATCACATTCATATTAATGGACAAATTTGCCTCTTGCATTATATTTCATACCTTACACTGTGCAATTAAAGCTAATTGGAAGCAGTAGGCAGGATGCCAATATTTCTAGCATTCAGATATCATTCAGAGCTTCAGTATTTGAGGAAAAATCTGATTATTTCTCAGAGATGCTTCCAACAATGTCTACAAAGAAAACATGCTTTTGGAGTCTCCTTCCTCTAGACTTCTAGGTTCTGGAAAGCTGACCTATTTGCACATGCAGTGCTAAGGGATTATATTTGTAATTAAAAGAGATCCTTATGTGTCACAGATCTATCCAACAAAGGTGATTGTTAGGCCTGCCGGCTGCCCCAGGCTAATCTCAGCATTAAGAAACAGCAAAAGTGTGGTTATTCTAGGCTTGAGGAAAGCCTTAAGGGTTGTACTTGGAAAAGACAGCGTGAAACAAAGCACAGCCCTGCACACTTCTCCAAACCAAGGCTGCCTGTGCTTGGTTGCAGGTAGTATGCCCAGGTCACAGGTTGTAGTAAAGACTTAAAATTTGACTGGGGAAACTGAATGTGGCATTTTGTAAAAGTAAGCAGCTCATCCCTTCAGAGCAGTTAGTATTCACAAGAGCAGCTGATGGAGAATGTTTGCCCCACATTACACCACCCCAGGTATCTGTTGCCAGCTCACTCTGTCCTCAGTTATGTTTGTTATTTAGAAGGCTTTTGAATAGCAAGGATTCTCCATGTAAAGACAAACCTCATCCTAAAATAGAAATCTGTTCTCTCCAGGCATGGCCTGTTTTATATTCTTGGCTACAGCTGTGAGACAGAGACACTGTCTGCAGAGCAAAGCTTGGAGCCCTTTAGCGGGGTAGAACACTTGGAAATTTGGTCACCTGTCTGTAAATATCTGCTTGTGTGGTGGCACCTTGTCCAAGAGGAGGTGGAGCTTGTTCAGTCATTGCTTATGAACTCAGTATCTTTTGGCTCTGTTCCCATTTTGCACATTTTTCCTGATCTCAGCCACTTTTTTTGCCAGGTGTGTCTGTACCTTTGCTGCCCAAAGGCTTTGTGGCTGTGTATTCCTGCTTTGATTGAGAAGTAGCTTTTAATTTCCTGTGGTCCCTCACGTCTTGTTCCCTGTTTCCACTGTTCCAGTTTGGCTAAATTTAGAAATATATCCTCTGAGAGAAGGCACAACCACCCCTTCCCCCCCCCAGGTTCGGGAAAAAATAAATTTTCCTCGAAGGAAAGTGAAGGAGATAAAACTATTTATTTACCAAACACACGGGAAAGGAAAATAAGGCTAAATAATAAAATCTTTCGCTATGGAGGAAAAACCTGGGAAAGTGTTAAGAGTCCTCCCTTTGGTCTCCTCGGCGCTGGGGCTTGGGCCAGGGCCAGCCCCTCTGTGCCCGGTGGAAAGTCCTCCCCATGTGCTCTGAGGTTGAAAGCAGTCCAGTAGAAAAGGGAGAAAATCCGGAATTCCAGAGAACGAAAAGCAAAGTCCAACTCTCAGTCTCTCTCTCCGGAGAACAAGAAACTGAAACAACTGGCCAAAAGCTGACTGGAAAGCAGCAAGCCGGGTGCTTCCTCACTCCCCTGCTGCAGCTGGGAAAAAAAAACCTGCTATCTCTGTGTGACCTTGAACAAGCTGCAAACTGCCCTGAAAAAGTTTTGCTCAGTTTTTTTCTTCCCCCTCTCAGGCTCAGTTTAGAGGCATAGAAAGGCACAAAAATTAATTTCTGGGCATAGGCAGCGATATGGGATACACATCATAAGGTCACCCCAAGACATCCACTTTTTGTGGGAGTCATCAAAGCTTTGTATAGAGGACAATAAATTATGATGACTTATAGCTGAAAAATTTCTCCAAATAGTTTCCCAGGTTACAACGCCTGAAAATTTTTGAACCTGTCGAGGTTTTCATAAAAACAAGCTGTCTGAATATTTGTGACTGGCAACTGCTACCATGGCAGAAATCAGTCTACCCAAATCACCCTTCCTGTCTGTGAATAAGGGTGCTCATCTTTAGCCAGGTTCCAAATAGGTTCATGGCAAGGGAGGAAAAGATAGAGAAAAATACATATTCTAGCCTGTAAGCCAACCTCCCTCTTTCAAAATCCCAAAGCAAGAGAAAGAAGAGAAAGGAAAAAGGATACACCTATTCAGAACTCTTCCAGAACCAGTCAAGGCTTGTTCCTTTTTCTTTTTAGCTATTGGATTACATTTATTGGCTTAGCAAACTTTAAGCATTGGAGACAATAGCAGTCTAGACTTTTTGTGATAAGGTCGGTAGTTAAAATAGTCTGATTTTCCTCCTGTCATCTTACTCTTAATTTTCTCCCTGCTTATGGCCAACTAAGCAAAGTTGCCAAAGTTTATTGGCCAGATTGGCTCATTTAACCAGAAGTGAATATCCCACCCTCACACTAAACCACTGGGATTTCCTCTAATGCAGTAACATCAGCTATAACAATTCCCTATTAATAATTAATTGAGTTCCTATTGGGACTACCTGAACAATTTTCTTTGCTTCTTGTCAGGCACCAGCACTGTGCAGTAGCCTAATTTAGTCTAACTGACTGTATCATGGGCAAGTACATCCATCCTGTGTGACGTGACCACCCTGTCACCATTTTCCCTGTGCCATGGTTTGAAGCCTTTAAAGAAGCGCCTGTAAGTGCACATTTGTCATGTTGTGTTGAAATTGTCAGTGCTTAAAACCATTGGGGTGGCAAGACAGTGAAATGAACAAAATTGCCCAATCAAAATTTATAAAGAAATGACATTTATTATGCAACCGAGATATCGGTTTCAAAAGCCACGATCGAGAAAAGCAGCTCCGAGCCCGGGGTTGGAGCTGGGTGAACACGCATAGATCTGATCTCTATCGCACCAGACCTCCCAAGTTCACGGCTGCTGCTTCGGCTGGTACCTTCTTATACAGTTTTTGGGTGAAGTCCGAATTAATTCTATTCTTCTCGTATTCATGAAGTTTTCTTGTCCCGAGTTGGGCTGCACAAAGCCTTTCCTGGGTCTGATGAATCGTCCATCCTGGGTAATGAGTGGGTCATTTCTGCTGATGGATGGGCCATCTCTGGTTCCTGGAACAGTTATTTTTAGTTCCCGGAATGTCCGATTCCTTATCAGATGAGATGTAGATACCAGAAGGTGGTAATCAAGTCCTCATAGTGCAAACCCCACCTAGGTGGAATCCTCACTTATTGTGAGGAACTTCTTTTGGTGTTGTGAAATTTTTCTCTCACCCAAGGCGGGGGGGGGGGGGGGGGGGCGGGGTTTGAAACTTTGTCTCTACATGGTCTGATTACATTCTAGTTTTATATATAATAGCACCAATTACATACTTTATTTATAACAACAGGCATGTGTGTTCTGGCTGATACAGGGTGTTTTAATATCTCTGATGACCTTGTTCTTATAGCACACCTTCTTCCAGCTGAGAGTGCCACAGACCTTGTATTTACTCTGGGGCTCAGGACTTCAGGTGAGGGCTTGTTCCAGGGAGTCAGTCAGAGGTTAGGGTGTGTGGTGTCTCCTCTGGCCTTGCTCCTGGAATGTTCAGGCCAGGATAAATGGTGTTACTGAACCATGCTGTACTCCCATCTCAGCCCTGCTCACTGGGTAACGGTGTGGGCAATTACACGTGTCCTTGTCACGGACCCCAGCTGGCAGGGGAGCACTTTTGGGGCAGGTTGTGGTGAAAGACAGCAAGACCAGATGCCTCTGTTATACCTATGAGTCTGGAAGCTTTGTGGTTTCCTAGGTAGATTGAGACGAGCTTGATGTGGTGTATTTAGAGCAGGCAGAGCCCTGCTCCCTGGCTGCCTCCTGACGCTCCAGATTGCTCCACAATCCTGTTTATGGCTGCTGTCTAGGCTGGGGACTGGGCAAGCTTGGGCTGACAGCGCTACTGGCAACAACCAAGGCATTCCGAGTCTTAGACTTAGCTGGAGGGGTTTCATCAACATAAACATGGCAAATCCTAACAGAGTCCAGCACTTGCCCCTGTTGGCCTTGTTAAAAATAATAATGTGTTAAGCTGGTAGAGTAAGTTGACTACTCACAGTCAATCAGTATGGGAATTTTAATATGACTCATTTCTTACACTTGCTCTTAGTTACAGCTCTAATAAGTCTCAGCTGTATAAAAGAGACATAAATTAGTTTCAAAAGGAGAGGAAAGTGTTTCGTTCTCTGATCAGCCCTCAGTTTCTAACCACTATTTTCTTTTGTCCAGATATATGCCGGAAATACTATTCTGAAAAAAACAATTACAAAAAAATTACAGAGGGTCATTATTATTATTTAGTTTATTTGTTATATGTCACTAATGTGGAGAAAGATTTACTTTTTTGTTTAGGTTCCAAAGGACAAAGGTCATTTGTTTTGCCTGAAGGCTTCAGTCATCGGTGAAGTTATTTTCCTGGTTCCAGCCCTGTTCTTTCCAGGACATGAGTCCTGCTATTTGAACTATCCCTCGAGTTGAACAGACTTAGCTAAGCTGGAGTTCATGTCCTGACCTGCACCCAAAGTCGCCTGAGATTGTGTTTTAAGAAACAAAGCCTTGAAGATTTGAGCAGCTTTAGTCTCCCTGAAGAGGTAAGGAATACATAGAAACTCTGAATCTACATACTTTATTCCTCAACCTGAATAGGTTTTGCGTTTTTGTCCTGCCTGGATAGAAAACTTGTACTCTCTCAGGATTTCCTGGCTCATGAGGAATCTCTGCTACTGCAAGGCCCGTAAGTAGCTGCACATCAACCACTATCTGAAATCCTGTGGAACAAGATTCTGCTTAGTCTAAAAATGCTGGAGCAGTGAGGAAAGGAGGGTGGGGCTGACAGGGCTCACACAGACCTGTGTGAGAAGACCTGCTAATTTTTCTGAGCTACCCTTGAGGTACCTTAAGGCAATCTCCCTTCAGGTGAGAGTATCAGCCAAACTTACCCCCTTTTGCCTGGATTGGACCATAAACCTCACCTTTACAGAATCACAGAAACACATAAAGGGTTGGGTTGAAAGGGACCTTAAAAATCATCTAATTCCACACCCCCTGCCATAGGCAGGGATGCCATTCCCTAGATTAGGTTGATCAGAGCCCCATCTAACCTGTCTTTGAACATTTCCAGGAATGGGGCACTCAAAACTTCTCTGGGCAACCTGTTCCAGTGCCTCACTACCCTCACAGTAAAGAATTTCTTCCTAACCTCTATCTAAACCTGTCCTCTTCCACTTTAAAACCATTGCCTCTTGTCCTGTCACAATCTGCCCATATGAAGAGTCTCTCTCCCTTCTTTTTATAAGCCCATTTTATATGGCACATTAAAAAACCTACAGTCTCCACTTTTTTTGCCATCCTATGTGTCTTAATAATATGTGAGTGATTTTAGGAATCACTTGCTTCAAAACCTCAAACTTTGTTTTGTAGCTGCAGAGTGCTAAGGCTTTATCACAGTTTGTTTTCCCTGTGTGAATGAGCTGTGTATTTGAATCCAACATTTGACTTCAGAGCTCTGTTGTGTTGTTACTGTGATGCCTTTGTAGTTTCAGGCTTAGCTGGAAATTGCTTCTCAGATTTTGAAATCCCTACTCATATTTTGTGAGGAAGAGGGTCTTGGATAGAGATACAGGTTTTGAACATGGGGTTGAATTCCAGCTCTCAGCCTGACTTCCAAGGTGAGCAGTGTTTTGTTACTGCTGCTGTGTGCAAGGCTGAGGAATCCCGGTGAAAGGCACTACAAAAGTACAAAAGTTGACTCTCACCTCTAGTGGAAACGACTACTGGAGGACCAGCTAAGCTGCTTCCTTTTCCTCAGTGAGAATCACCCACTTCAGGCATTAATTATTCAAAGTTGATACTTGTGCACTATTTAGGAAGAAGCTGGTGGCCCAAATGGCTCCAAGAATAGCTTCCTTTTGTTATTTTTTAATGTGAACATTTTAGTTTGCTTCATCATCCAGGGATGTTCTTGCTAAAGCTATATACATCGCTCTGCTGAAAGCACATGAAGCATTAAACATCTTAGTGCAATGTTTTTACCTGAATGTTCAGGGCTTGACAGAGAGCAATTTCTAAGGTCATAGTATATCTATCTGTGTGTATCTCCAGAGATACAGGTCCAGGATTGTGAGACTTTGATGCTGTTTTTGTAAACAAGTGGCCTGCAAGATGCCTAATCCATCGGTTGCATGTGGATAGATAGATCTCCTGACAGATAGGAGAATGCAACTGCTGCAGGCTCTCACATGTTACAGAGATCCAGCCTGATTTGTTTCCCTGAGCACTTCCTTGGGGTTCACTGCAACAGTACTATCAACCAACAAGCAAACCTCTGCAGTGGCATCACTTGTCTGGCTTGTTTATATTTTTGAAACATGGCTGGGAGAAAGGCTGCGAGTGCAAGAATTAAAATGGAAACACTGGTTGTTCCATTCTTACTACCCCGAAATGAGTATATGCCTAAAGTCACCCTTTTTCAGCATATTTGGTTTTTACAATGGACTGCAGTCTGAGAGTAATTAGCTGCACACTTTCCTCTGGATAGTTGTTATTGTTATTAAGTGTTTTTATCATGTTGATGGCCCAGCCTGAGCCATAAAAACAAACACATAGTGGAAGATGATGGTTGCTCCATGTGCAGTCTCCGAAGGCTGTAAGGAACAGCAGTTGGCCAGGAAGAGCTGAGCACGAGGTGAGAGAGCTGTGGTTGTGCAAAAAGCATTTGTCATAGCAGAGCAGCTCCCAAGGCATTTTGTGCTATTTGTAAGAGAGTCTGTGAGAAGTTTTAATTTTGCTTTAAGTGAAAGTCTGCTAGCCTTTTACACAACCAAATTGGTTGGTGGACTCACATACTGACTGAAATGGCATGAAGACATTTCCTGCTTTCATCTTGCCCTTGAAAGCCAAAAATCTGGGCCTAAACCTAAACTAATAGGTGAAGTATTTGGGAATATTATAACAAAGCCTTGAGTAGCTTCCAAATGCTTCAGCTTCCAGTGCTGTGTCTTTCCTGGCCCTCCTACCCCAGGGAAAAGAGTTTCCTCTGTGATTGTT
The DNA here is from genome assembly GCF_041296385.1 of Aphelocoma coerulescens. NCBI lineage: Eukaryota > Metazoa > Chordata > Aves > Passeriformes > Corvidae > Aphelocoma > Aphelocoma coerulescens. Next base: position 9,404,392 of record NC_091023.1, read on the forward strand.
GTTTGTCTTTAGGTTGGCCGGGAGGTACTGGTACTGCCGGGTGGTTCAGCAGGGCAGAAGACCATAGAAGTGCAGGGATGATAAAAGAGATGACTCCACAGGTCATTGAAGATCCTGTGCTGAAGGTGTTTGTGTCTCTCCCTTCTCTCCCACCTCCACCTGCTCCACTCCGTGTCTCCCACTGCTTTGCCTCAGGCTCCTTTAGTGCTCACTGGACCCACACAGGAACTGATTTAATGAGTGAACTGAAAGCCTCACTGGTTTTATGCTGTGAGAAATTCAGCTGGCTGCTGAAGCTGGCAGCTGGCAGATCTGAGGAAGAGGGTGGACTGTACAGCCATGAGCAGGAACAGGAGAAAGGAGAAACGCAGAGAAGAGGGACAGTCTTTTGTCTCAGCTGTGACCAAACACTGCTGCCTGTGAAACTGCAAGCACAGTCTGAGCAGAAAGGCTGATCCAGGACAGAGCCTTGGATCCTGGAGGATTTGGTGGTGATGGAATGCAAGACATCTAAATCCTACTCTTTCCAAAGATAAGAAATGCTACATGATATCACAAATCACTGTCCAGTGTCTAGGGTCACTTGTTTCTCTGTAAATGAATTAAAAGTGGAAGGTAGTCTCTTCAAGATGTTTTTGGATTTGATAATGAGCTATCAAGTGTTGTTGTTTACAGTTCCATACATCAGAAGTTGTATTTACATTTTAGAAGAGGAAAACATTTCCCTGTGTAATAGTTGATGTATTAGAATATACACAATACTAATTTCTTTGGCTTTCCCAAGCTAATCATTGGGCTAGCTGAGTTTGTCTGCCCACAGCTACAGGCCAGGATAGTTGCATTTAGATTATGCATGTTGATTTCTTTTATGTTATGTGAATACAGAAGTGTTGGAAAATATTCATTGATTTAGGAGAGTGTCCACCCTGTTCCAAGTTTTCATGTGAACCTGAAAAGTTCTGCATAAGATCTCTTGTTTTGTGTGAAGATAAAAAATGTGAAGTTTGGCTAAAATTATACACAAACAAAAGCCACACATCTAATTCATATTTCCAAGTATCACAACTAAAGTTATATTTCTGAGGGGATGAAATTTGCTCACTGATGTGCTTTCCCTTCCAGTGATGTGAGACATCAGCCTTTATCTAAGCAGCAGTCTCTGTGGCGTCAGAGGGAATTTTGTCTGGTTTAGAGGATCTTTGCAGAAGCTCTTCATCCCATTTTTGAATTCTACAGCTTACCAGCACTGTGTTAGGATTCTGATACACTGACTGCTGTCTTTCACAGCCACGACTTCCTGAAATGTCTTTCTCCAAGTTTCAGTATCTGTCTGTGGACAGAAATGAACACACAGGGCAGTGTGGGAAAAAAAATTAAAAAGGACAGAGAAAGAAGAACTTAGCCATTGTGGGGTTTTGGTGGTTCTTTCCACTGTTTTTGCCAAATAGGATATAATGGGTTCTGGTTTCTCCTCCCTGCAAGACCTAATGGCTGAAAACCCAGGGGAGGGAGAAACCTGGAGAGGTTTGTGAGGCCCCTGTTTGCTTTTTATAAAGTACTAAAATCTTACTGGCAAAAGAATGAATTTAACCTTACAGGAACTCAACAGTGCTTTTGGCACTGTCTTCCCTGAGGTCTTTTGGTTACCAAATCAATCAGTGCACACAACAGCAAAAGAGCAAAGTGAAACTTAATCCCTACCTGCATGTTCAAGCAGCTGGAGGCTCTGCTGATTAGTTTCAGCCCCTCAGTAACGTCCGCCGGGGCTAAGAGCAGATAACACGTTTATTTGATAGCCGAACCACATTGTGCTCTCATTAGCTGAGAATGATTCATGAGGTCTGAGAGGACTTTTCCAACTCTTTACAGTAGCCAAACCCATGCCTGAAGTACATGTGAACCCTGGATTCATCTTAAAAACCATCTTCCTTGTTCCACGCCCTGTGACTCTTTTGCTACAATTGCATTCATTATTTTCACTGTCTTTCCCAGTGCTATAAGAGGGGACTGTCACAGCAAAGAAGCTGTAGCAAAGGGTTTAGGGGCTATGGAGCCAGTGCCTCACACTGGGAGGACCCTGGTGTGCCCAGCACAGGACTGGACAGCATGACAGGAGGATGCTGGGTGGATAGGAACACACTCCTGGGGAATCGCCCCCTCCACAATTCCCTAGCCCCCCACCAAGTTTTCAGCCCAGGATTCCTTTCTAGATCCTGTTTTCGGGAAGGTGCCAAGGAGTGCAGTGATGAGCCAGGGAGCCCAACACTCCTCCTGCTGAGGAGCCCACCATCCTGATGCCCCAAGAGCCTTGCAAAATAGGGAAACAAAAAAAAAAGTGAAAAGGATATGTTTTACAGATCAATAGAATAATTTAATATAATCGCAAATACGTACAGATTATCAAGTCTCCTTAGGACATTTCTAATAATTAACTGTCCTACATTTCCAGACTTAAAAATTGTATATGGATTCTGATTTTCGAAGGCATTCTGAGTTGCAAGTTACTAAAGCTATAAAGCACTTTGCAGTGTTTAATAGATATATGTAATTACTCCAGGAAAATGGAATACTGGAATAAAACAACCTTGAAAAGCTATTAGTGTAACCATAGGCCCAAATTTACATTCTACAATAAGCTACAATTCAGATGGCAGTTCATCTACAATGCTGGCATGTCAATAAGGAGAAAACATTAAAGTAAAACATTAAAGCTTATATAAGTATTTTTCCTTTAATATGGAAGCTTCCAGAAGTCAGCAATAACTTGAATCTGCTGTTACCTGAACTATAAAACCATCTTATTGGAGAAAAACAATTTGAGAATTGTTCTTTTCTGGAGGTGGATAGAGCATAAATGTGCAGGTAAACTTTGTAATATTTGTCTTTTGCTAAAACATACCAAATGTTTTGTTCCCTCCGCTGACACAGTGATAGACTGAGAGCATTCTTCTCACAGAGCCAGCAAACTGAGGAAGGTAAAATGAGGCTGAACATTGCCAAAGACTATATAAAAATGTGACAATTAACCGGGACAAAGGAACTCAGTGTAGATGTAAATACTGTTGGGCAGAAAAGAAAAAGTTACCAATACTTCTGAGTTGGAAAAACACACTGGTAAAAATGGGAGCTTTTGTGACACCTTATGAAAAGCGTACATGAAGTTGGGGAAGAAATTAATCAAGCTGCAGCAGTAAAATTGGGAAAGACAATTAATTTCATAACAATTATCAATTGTGTTAGGTTTTTCAGGGAAAAAATGGTAATTTGGAGATTGTTGAATGGTTAAAGAGCTGTTTTCAACTGAATGTATATGACTTTTCTACCCACTGATTTCTCAGAATCCAAAATGCTTGATAGTTACACAAACTCCTGGACAGATAAAATAAATCACATGCCTGAACTGAAATAAGTACTGGTCGTTGTCCCTGGAAATCATGCAGGATATGAATATGTGAGAAGTGTATTTGGCATTGTTCTGTGTAAGAGGAGATCTGTGTTTCCTGAGTTTGTATTTCGGGGTTTCAGCACCCGCAGCTCAGAAGGACATCATTAGCCTTCACCTGCTGCCGAGCACCTCGAGCTGTCCCCGTGCTCGCTCTCCACATGAGTGTGCATCCAGGAGGGCTGTGGAGCAGGTCCAGGCTGGAGCAGCACAGCCCTATGGAGGTGCCTACAGCTTTCCATGTGGAGCCTCAATGCTCCCGCAGCTCAGCAGGCCCCTCACCCATCCCGGAGCCCCGGCCACAAGCACCGGTTTTTGACCTACCCGGCTGAGCAAGGGCTGTGTCCGGCTGGCCTGGGGCGCTCCGAAGTGTGGGATCGTGTTGACCTCTAGTGGCTGTAGCGGGGACCATGGGGCGGGTGCGGACAGCGGGCTCTGGACCAGTCATCCCGCACCGACAGCTCTCAACGCATCGCTCATTTCTTTTTGTAGCGTAATACCTAAGCATAAACTCACATTCTGCATTTAATCTATTGATGGCTTATGGGGACTTTTTCCCAGAGCGTGTTTGTTTTCCATATGAAATGTTGCAGCTGTCTGCTCTAGGGCAATATGCCATAAAAGCCCTAATAAAAAGCCCTAATTCGTGCCTTCATGTCCCACTTACCCTCCATGAGCTTCCTTTCATGATAGCCCACGATGTGCTTGGGCCCTTTCACATTCATGAGGAGCAGATTTCTACCCTCGGGAGCTTCTTGGGTAAGGCTGCTCAGGAAGGAGAACAGGATGTGCCTGAGCTAAGTTCTCCCCAGCCATTGCATTCAAAACAGGAATGTGATAATTTGATGCATATTTCAGATGTGCACTCATCTTTCAGCCAAGGCCTTGAAGTTTTTATTGAGATAGCACAAATTTCTGACCATCTCACATACTTCTGTGAAACAGCTCTTCCTGGAGCATTTTTCCTCTTCAGGAGCTTACCTGTGTTGCTGACAGTACAGGCAGAACCAAAGGATCACTTGTGATACTGTGTAGGTGTGACAGCTATTCTACACAGTGGTGGCCCCTCGGGAGCCCTCATCATGGCATTGCTAGGCTGCAGCTGGAGGCTGGCCCTGTTCCTGTGTCACAAAGCAGATGTTCAGCTTCACTAGAGTCTGTGAAAACTGTCAGAGGGTGACAACATTTATCCCAAACCTTATCTCATAATTCAGCTGTAATTGAATCCAGCCCTGAGAGCCTCAGTTTGGAAAATGAGAAATGGGCTGTCTCTTACATCTCTAACCAAAAGTGGGCATAAATAATTGATAATGATCAAATTTGCTAAAATATATAAAGGAAGTAATCTCTCTTCTTGCCAGCTGTTATGCTGAATAACTGAGAGGTTTTAGTGGAGACAGACAACAATGTTTAACATCAGTTGCTTCATGCACATTGTTCTTATTATTGTTTGTAATCTGAAAATTGTGCTGGGGGCTAGAGGAGATATTAACAAAAGGAAAGTGAGTACCAGAGAAAAAAATATAACTCTCTGAGATAGAAGAAAATGGAATGATGTGTCTAGCACCTGGCACAATAGCCCTGAGGAAGCTTCACAGCTTGTCCTCCAGCTGGGAGCCTGCCACTGCTTGTGCAGGGTCTAGCAGGGCCTCCAAGGCTGCTGTGCTCTGGTGCCTTCCTCTGCCATGTCCAAGTTCCTCTTGTAGAGAAACTACAGTGCCAGCACCTTTGTTCCTTTGAAGAGAAGGTAGCTCTTCACTGGCATCCAGATGCTTACAGCTGCAAAATAGCTGAACTAGAGATGATATGTCTGATAACTTGTATTTTTTTTTAGTTATACCACTTGGCTTAAATAAAAGATTACCTCTTCTCACACTTAAAAAGGAAAGAGGTGTGGAAGATCATGACTGCTGGGATACAGGGATGAGTGTGATACAAGTTAGTGTCAATGAAGTGATGAGGCCATTTCCTCTCTGCTTGTCAGCCTTTTCCTGCAATTAGAAGCTATTTTGTAACTTGCTGTCCATGTGTAGTTCAGGGGCTCATGATCTTGAGATGATAGGAATCAAGCATCTTCCATGAGCATTTTTTGGTTATATTGGATCTCCTTTGCAAATTAATAACCTACATTTAGCTTTTCTGATCTTAATCTTATCTAACACAATTTTGAGCAAAGAGCTGCTAGTTTGGGGGTTTTGTTTATGGTGGTCAGTATCAGTATTGGTGTCTTCTGCTTTCATCTTATGATTTAATACATCAGCTCAGCAGGTGAAATCCCAACTCTTGAAAACAATGGTAAGAGTCCCTTCTGCATGAGCTAGTTGGATTTCAGCCTTTGGCTTTAACAGCTGCTGTAAAACATTTTATGAGACATTTAACCTTTCCCAGCTCCTGCCATTAGACCTCTGAATGGAAGACTCAAGTATGTTTGCTAATTGATAAGCAGACTGTTAAATGTGCTCGACTGTTAAAAGTGAATTTAAAAAACAAATACAAGAAGGTGATGGCAAATTCATCCAGCTGAAAAGCAATCTTAAGGATGGGGCTAGTTTTGTTTAAACAGGAGACTTGCAATTTGTTGTTCCATTAGTGATATGATGTTCTTGTTGCCTTCTGCTGTAGAGTTTTGCTCAGATAAATGTCAGAGTTTGTGTTTACATTTAAGAAGGGGGAAAGAAGTGATTTTTATTTCTGTGGTCTGATTTTGGCAAGCTGCCTTCCTAGAATGCAATTGGAGTTGAAACCAGAAACCCTGAACACTGTAACACATTCGTTGACTTCTGCTTCTATTACTTCTTTAACAGGTGTGCATTCAAATGAAAACAATGTTCTTTCAAAGCCACAGCTGTTATTTGCAAGAGAAAGCTAAAAGATAATTGTACAGAAACCTGTATTTTGTGTTTATTATTAACAAAACCACAGTTCTGGAAAGCTTTGTGAAACTTGTGTTGAATTTAACATTGCTTCTGAAGCTGTCTTCCTAGAATATGTAATTATTCAGGAAACTGAAAAAGGGAGGAATGGAGCATAATCAGATTGTGTATATTGTTGGAGTTGCATTGCTTGAGATGCTCTGATCAGAGAAACAGACTAGAGAAATATCAAGAAATTTGTACATCAGAGGTGTACAAGTACTGCTACTGCCTCTTATCTCCCCACTGCCATGTTTCATGACTAGTGTTGCAAAGCACAGATTTAACCAGGAGGAAGCTGTATTCATCCTCTTGCAAACACTAATATGATTATCAACCCCTCATGCAGCATTATCATGTATTTGAAACTTGCACAATGAATACTTTTTATGCTGAAAATAATTATTTCCTAAATTAGATCCCAATCATGTTTGGTCTTTCTAGCTGTGGGATGTTTTATGGGTGAACTGAAATCTCCACAAACTATGGAAATAATCACCGTCTAAGGTAGAGCTACACTCCTTTGTAATGTCACCATTTAGGCTGGCTTTAGAATGGTTTAAAGTGTTTTGTAAAAATTTGCATTCTTTTTTCTTTTTGAAGTAACGCTCTTGGCATCCTAAACAATGGCTATTAGTATGTTTTGTGTGTAACAATCTTTTGTGCATAATTATGTTCAAGTAGAGCTTCCCTAGCCTGTAAAAATTTTTCATGTTTATTCAGAGCAGCAAAATCCATGTACTGCTCTTGAACATCACTGAACCCATCTCTATCAGCCTCAGCTTGACTTAGTTTATCTTCCTTTTTTAAAAATAATAAAAAGTTATTGTTCTGTAGTCTTTTTCTATCCTAGGCTGTTAAATACTTATCTAATAAGGGAAAAAGTTGTGCCAAATGATTACCTAATTTGTCAAACTACTCCAAACAAATAGGCTAACAAAAATCTGTTGATTCCTTCTCTGGCCTGTTATGTTACATTACAAGTAAGCTTTTTTTTCCTGCTTCATTCCCTTTATTTCATGAGCAAAGGCTGGAAGAAGTCATATCTCTGATCATGTGCAATACACAGCCAAAGCAATATTCCCACCACTTAATGGAAACAGCCAGATGCTTAAATGTCTGCTTGACTGAGGTGGGAACACTGAAGTTCACTTCTTGTCCTTGGAGGGGAAACATAAGGGGAGAAATCTAAAATCAGATTAATTAAATAGCAAATCCTCTGTGGAGAGGCTGTTGGTGTTTAAAGATGTAATTCTGTTGACAGTAAAAAAAAATGTATTTTTTTGGTTTTTCTCATTTTGGACAAAGAAGTTTTCACATTTAATTGGTTCTTTTGCCAGGTAGAGTTCAATAGCAGTGAGACATTTTGTTAATGCAGATGTTGTTGGGTGTTTTATATATCCATGTCCTTGAAGTGTGGTTGTTATAGCAACAGGCTTAACTATTAAACAGGTTTTAGTCTTATATCTGCTTCACAGAAATAAGGTAATTAGCTTTTTGCAGCATCTTTAAATATCATGCTAGCTCGTAAAAGAGATGAGTATCACTTATCTCCCTTAGTAAATTACTATAGGGTATTATTTTCTCCCCAAAGGCATCATCTCTAAAATGGGTGTGTTATTAGTCTGCCTCATTTCTTTCTGCCTGAGAAAGAATGTGGGAAAATAATATTTAATCTATATATGCAGTGTTAAAATGTGCAAAAAATCATTACATTTCAAAGACCTCACAACCTGGATAATTCCAAATTTCAACTGTAGCCTTTCAGCATTGAAAGTCTTAGCAAAACTTTGCATCTGCACTTCATAATTCCCTGCTCAGTGCTAGCTGTCACTGCCATCACATTGTTCCAAGCCTGTTCTGCAGACTATTCTCAACAAGGACAGAGTTAGACAAACAGTCTGGTGAAATGGGTACTTTTGAGATTCCTCTTGGATCTGCTTTGCCCTTAAAATTATCTTGAAATTAAAATCTTCTCTGCTGTGTGAGCTTTCAGCTCAAAATTTACCTACTAACAGAATTATCTGTGTTAGGATCTGGTTGTGAGAGTGATTCCTAAAATCTGTTTTCCCCCTCAAGCACCAGTAAACATGAAGGGGAAGGTGGGGGAATGAAGGGAGAAACCTTCCATTTCTGTTTGCATCAAGGGAAGTTCCCCAGACAGGAATAATGAGCTGTGGAAAGCTTTTTACAAGGGGTTCCTTGGTGCCTCCAGTGATGCTGAGCTCCTGTTGCTGCTTCTACAGGAGCTCAGGTGGGGCTGGGCACACTGTGGGGTTGGGGCACAGGTAACCCTGGGGAAGGACAAACCCTATCCCTCTGTATCCACTGTTACAGCTCTGGGGAGGATAGCCTTCAAGCAGCTTTCCTGGACACTGCATCCTGTGCTTCTGGGGTGGGGTGATGGGGTGCCAGGCACAGGGATGGGAGAGGAGCTGTGGTGAAATGCAAATTCAACCATCAGAAAATGGGCACTATGAGATGCTGAGGTCCTTTCTGCAGGCAGCACCTCCTTAGGTACTGCAGCTCCCAGGACTTCCATCTGACATCCACCTTTCAGAGGCCTGCGCTTTCTTCTGGATCTATGGGCTTTTGTTATGCTTAGGACTGCTGGGTTTTTTTCTATTTCTTCTTCCATTGAGACCTCTGAAAAAGGAAAATGTTGTTCAATATGAAATAATTACTTGCAGGAGGAACTGAGCTTGTACTGTAGTGTGTATAACAGCTTCAGGTGTAGGGCCTTTTGAGACAGCTTTGCTGTTGTTCTGTCTCTGTGAGTGAAGCATTTAACTTCCCCAGCTATGTGGTATTGGCAGCATCTTGATACCAAGTCTTGTGACTAAGGGTTTGTCTCTTCGAGCTTGGATCCAAAGTCTGACAAATGCAATGAGAGAAGTCCTTCACAGTCCTGGGGAGAGCTGGAGAGCTGACAGGAGAGAGGGGGCCAGATTTTGAAGGTACTATTTTTTAAATTAGGAAAGGTTTTATTATTACTATCGTCATGATTGGATCAGCAATTTAAGAAAAGCAATGCTGCATTACAATGAAATAACTGCCAATTCAAACAGAACAGCAAGAGTTGTAGCTGTGTGTGCATTCTAGCATCTTATTTGCCCATGGCACCATAATTGAGCATACACAAATGATCTGAAATTAAATTTGCATCATTTTGCACAAGCGAAATGTGTGGGTTTTTTTCTGGTCCATATGGCCCAGAGCTGCACCAGATATTGATAGTCTTGTTACTAGGTAGTATTGATCTATTAGGTAGTATTGATCTACAAAAAATGTGAATTATATTGATGAATTTTAATTAATTCTTTTTAATAAATGAACTTTTCTTTAGTAAGCTTCTGTGCTAAGAAGTAGGTATAGGGGATCTATGTAATGCTTGCAGAACTGTATGTTTACTCTTGTGGCACAGTGCCTGCAATGTATCTCAGTAATTGTGTTCCAAAATCAGCAATTTTGCAGGGTTTGAATGGCTATAACTCAGTGATTGTCATGTGCACCACCCAAATCTGTCTAGGGCTAAGTTACTGGGTCTACAGTCCAGCTTTTAATGGTAAGAAGACAATCAGTTTTTGGAGACAATGTGTTTGGTTTGAGGGGGAAATTAAAGAAGCAGCTTTTTTTTCCCCCCTATTTTACTTGTGTTAAAAATAGAAATGGAAATCTCAGTCATGTCTTTAATGACTGTCTGCAAGTTGATACCATAAATTTGTAAATAGTGTTCTGCCAATTTAAAAAGCAGGCATTGCCAGAACTCACTTGCACAATATGACCTTTTATTTTTAAAAAGGTAGTTTTCAGCTCAGCCTCCAAACCCTGGAACTTCTTGTTTCCAAACTGTGTAAGTTTTGTTTTGCAAATCTCTGCTGCTCTCTCAGCACATTACTTCCCTGTAGCCCATTTTACAGATAGGTGTGGTCGCTGGATGTTTCTTTTTCTCCTCATTAATTGGCCCCTAGAAATCAGGGCACCCTCCCAAGCTCCCCTGCCTGCTGGGGTCAGCAGCACTGGGCTTTCCCTGCATCACCTCCACCCTTCGCTGCTGATGTGCTGCACATCTCTGTTGGAGCAGCCTGGAAACTACATATTGCAGTGGCAGCTCATGGCTTCTGAAGGGCATCCTGCTCTTGGGCTGCCTTGAGAAGCACCACAGCCGTTCTGGTATCCAAGGCAGCCCTTGCCATCCCAACCTGGAGATGGAGGAACCCACCAGCTGGAGCAGGAATCCTGCCCGCCTCCCCTGTGCCCTCAGGCAGCAAAATCCATCTCCCACTGGTTGTGACGGTGATTCAGCAGGAGCTCGGGTGACTCACTGGGCTACCGAGGAGATCAAAATCAATTCCTGCTTCGGAGAACGACAAACTGCCCTTTCGTGTCACATTAATCTACAGCCGGTGCTGGGCTGGTAAAAAAACAGCCCGGATTTGTTAACACGGCCACGAGAGGGAGCTCACAAATCCTGGGAATGCCACAGGGATTTATGGAAATGGACCAATATAAGTGTTTTAAATTTAGTTATTAGAAACAGCTGGTTGTTTCTTAATCCAGATCAGTTAATTTTGTCCTTTATCGAGTTTGTTTTTTCCTGAAGTTTTCGGAAGGTGTTAGCAGATTTAACTGTCGAGTTGAGGCAACCATATTCAGGCTTCATTTGTGATCATTCTGTTTATAGTATTTTGGTTAAAATTTAACCGAATTCTGCTCCTAGACAGCAAGAAGAATCCGGTAAAAAATGGAAACGTCAAACATAGCCAATAATTGTGCTTTGTCTCACTTAGCATATGCATGTAACCTTCCTTTCCCTATAATTGGGCTACAGACATAAATAGAGGGGGATATGTGCAAGGCTGCTTCCATTCCTTTTGAGCCCATATGAAGCTCCAGAGGAAGGATAAAACTCAAAAGGCATACAGTTTTTGTCTTTTGTAATGTGTTGTGAAACAACTATTTGGAGAGCACATGAGGAAAAGGCTCTTACCAGCAAAACCAGCCACTGACTGGTGGACAGTAGAGGGATTTTATCCTCAGGCAGCAGGAGCTGCCCCTGGGGAGATGAAAGACTGGTCTCAGGTCTATGTGACATTGGAAGCAGGAGACAGCAGCAATGCAGCTTGTATCCCATGTTACATCACTTGAAGGGACTCCAGACCAACATATATTCCGTAAATTATAGCCAATATTTAATCACATCACAAGAAATTGGAAAAAAACCCAACCAACCAAAACCAAGCACAAAACTTTCCAAACATCAGAGAGAGATTGTCCAGCTGGCGTGCTGAAGGGAACAATTTCTTGTAATTACAATTTAAAACTGGGGAGAATTTTTTAGTGTTTGTGGTGATTTTTTCCCTCCCTCTTCTGTTTTTCTTGTGCAAGTTAAATGAATGTTTCTCCAACGCCATATACATTTCTTGAGGGATCTTAGAAAGGAAAAACACTTGAAGGAAAAGAGTGCAATAATCCTTAACGTTTCATGTATGCATGAAACTCTGGAGCATTTTCAAAGGTTTTTTTTCAGCTTAAATCTCTACAAGTCTCTAATTGGCTTCACCCTGAGATTATTCCCATCTATGAGTCTGATGTATGTCCTTCTGTGGCATTCCCAGTTTGCTCCTTGTTTGCAATCCAGCTGAGGAGCTGGCTGGCTTTTGAGTGATTCCCAGCATGATGATGTTCCTCTAACATCCCGTAAAGAAGGAACCCTCTTGCTGCTATAGGTCTATTTATTGAACTATCAGGAAGATGCCTTAAAAGCCTTAATTTCCTTTGGCTGCAGCTTCCACACAAGTCAGCAGGCTCATTAAATAACCATTTGAATGATATGCACTTGGGGGGTGTATTTCCCCCTATGCTGCTAAGCCAAAGGTTCTAAACATTCTTTAGTGTGATGTGGCTGGAGGTTCTGAAATGGGATTAAAGAAGGCACTGGCTGGCAGCAAAGGACGAGAGGGTGGGTGTTCTGAGAGCTTAACAAAGCTTGAAAAAGCTGCAACTAAAAGAGTCCTGAGGTTCATCCAGTCCTCTCACATCCCAACACCTTGACCAATTCTTGTACCCAGGGAGAAACCTGGGTTGTTCTTAAAGCACTGTGCCTCTGAGACATGGTAACACTCACTAGACATGGAATAGTTCTTACTTTTCCATACCTCATGTTGCCCTGGTGAAATCATGGATACAGCTTTTTACAGCCAGTTGCTGGGGCCCAAACCACTTGCTACTTCTCCTATGCCTATATGGTGGCTTCATGTGTGTGATCCTTTAGCTGCATCCCTGAATTCATCCCTTCACGAACCAGATCCCCATACAGTTTTCCCAATCAGACCTGAGGTCTGTACAGGCTATGTTAGATTTGCTTTCTGCTGTGTAATCTGTATTCCCCTTTGTATGAACATTCCAATGGGACTGGATGACATGGCGTAGAGGATCCAGGTTGTTGTTTCTTTGTCACTCAGGATTGACTTCTGCTGACTAATGCCTAAGAAATTACAAGAACTTTTTACGAACAAAAATGTGCCATATTGACAGAATTTTCAATCTTGTTCAAATGTCAGGCAATCTGCTTGCAGAAATTAGCGTTTTCATCTCTTGACTCCTCGACCTTAATAACCAATGTAAATATTGAACCAACCTTTAAAAATTGAGATTACTCATTTAAATCCAATTGGACATGGTGATGGTAAGGACAAAAATGTCAAGGAAGTTGGGGGCCTGAGTTATATTTGTCAGATACATTAGGCTTTGAAATCTGATCATTTCCTGCCAATTACAAGTTTGGAGCTGTTTGTGGAGATCAATTATGTTGGCCTAGATGTTACAGGTTGATATGAGCTTTTCTATTTCCTTGCAAAATGTGCCATTAGGATGGAACATGTTGTGCTCCTCTGTTTCTGGTTGCTAAGTACCCATTCTCCACAGCTGTACCTTGAGGTAGGAATTTAATAACCCTGTGGTGTTTGCTGTCTTTCCTATAGAGTTGCAAGATTTCTAGTAATAGGAAGGAATATGTAACCTTACAGTCAAACAGTGCTTTAACCAGTCAGATAGAGGCATATAGTGGACAGGTTTTCCAGCTGGAGAGGTATGTATGTACAGAAATTAACTCATGTTGACCGGTTTAGGAGTTATTCATATTAGTGTGACCCCGTGGGAAGTGCACTTTTGCAGACAAATGCCATACTGGAAGGAAAGGGTACGATAGAGGAAAAAAGATAATTTAAAATTCAAAATTGCTATCTTTCCTGAACTAATACCTTATATCACTGAAGATAGCTTGCCTTGAAGCTTAAGACCTGGGCAAGTATCAATGCTGTTATGTGCTACAGCGGGGATAGTGTAACACGCCTATATCAAACCAGGAGTCCCGTGGAAAAGAAATATCTATGGATGGATTCTTGCTAGATGTTTCAGAGATGTTTATTTCTCCAGCCGCGTGGCCGGGATCTGCCAAGGAACTGCTCAATCACGGGACCAAGGGTCTTTTGCCCACGCAGGGAAACACAAACCGACCAATGGGGAACGAGGCTGATCAGGGGCAGGGAAACCCCGTGCCTCCCCCCCAGGGCCCCTCTCCCAGGGCTACATGGCAGGGGGAGGAGACCCCAACAGTTATGTAGTAACAGAAAAAAAAAAAACACCAACCCAGTCATCTCTCTGAAAGAAAAAGTCATACCATTCCTATTACAATGAATGCAGGGGTCCATGCTGTTGGATCTGAGGAAAGCCTAACAGCCAACTACAATTTGTGTTCTGTTTCCTATTATGAATTCTGTTGTCCACAGCTGTGGTGTTGTGGAATTTAGAGCTTTTACATTGATGGGGATTTGGCACATCAGAGCAGAAGGTATCTGCTGGTTGCTTAGGGAGATACAGAGCATATCTGTGTGCTGGACAAAACAGAAGCATGTCATATAAGGTTCCTTTTTGTTGGATTAAATCTTTGCCCTGCTTAATATGATGTTGACGACCTTGATACCTTTTCCTGCCCATGGCAGGGAGGTTGGAACAAGATGATTTTTTAAGGTTGCTTCAAACCCAAATCATTCTATACTTCTATGATTCAGTGATTTCCTGACTAGAAAATTATAAAGGTTTGCCTCTCCTTTAGACCTTCATGCCTTGCCCTTGTGTTTCTAGTGAGCTTAGCCAAGAAGCCACTTGCAAAACTGTTGGAAATCCAGACATATTCACATCTGGAGCTGTCCAAGGACATTCTAGTTTGAGCTTGCCCTTCCCTAGATTCTCATGTGTGAAGAAACTGCAGTTTATTTCTCCCTTACACGTTTGCAGGAAAGGCTATTGCTAATCTTCCAAATAAAATTAAACTAGAGCAAGTTTGCACGTTTTGGTTTGCCTCAAAATCAGCATGACAAAATACATCCCTAAAGGAAGCAAGAGGGATTTTTCGTTTTGTTTCTTAAAATGATGAAACAAGGGGACAAAGGTCTGTCTTTCAGTGCAGGGATCTGTAATGGAAGAAGCCCTCATTTCCAGAAGGAAGGAGGAAAACACAGTGCTTCAAAGAGAATGAGACAATTGTTCTTGATAACCTGTGCATTAAACATGGCTGTCTTCAACCAGAATCAGAAACCATGTGTGATGTTTGAATTTCAGTAGAGTACTCTTCCATTGTTTACCTGTGTTTTATTTTTCCTCTCAGGCCCTTCTCTCTCATCGGAAGAGTTTGGGATTTTTTTAGAAATCTAACAATGAGCTCCCATTCCAGTTGTTATTGAGCACCTCAGTATTATGGGAAACTACATAGGAGCACTGTGTTCCTTCACTTTTTGTGGATCCTTAACTGCTTCAACTATATTTGGACTTTGTTCAAACTGCAGAATTATTTACAAGAATAATAGATGATCAGATATTTTTAAAGAAAGCTTAATAATAATGTACATCTACTGGTAGCAGCTAAATTCTTAATTTCCTGGTTGGGTTTGCTCCAGTGTAGGAGCAAATTTTGCTATCCAAAGCAGGATATGGTGGTGAGCATGCAGCTTGTCATCAGCTCTCCACGAAGGGGCTGTGTTCAATATTCAGTATATTTTCTAAGAACCCCACCCTAGGGAAGGCTGTCAAGGCTTTTTGCAGGGCTGTCCTGTGTCTCAGAGGATAGGAAATTCATGTTGCCTTTCCTCTCACTGAGCAAGTTCTTAATCTTGAGAAATCTTTGCAAGAATTTATGATAATTTGAAATGGTCCCACTTTGGGTGATTTGGTGATATGTTTTATATCTCAAAATTGCTCGAGCACTTCCTTTCCCATGAAACAGTGTCTAAGCTTTAGCTGGAGATGAGAAAATAATTAAAGTGATCTTTCCCACATCAGCAATCAAAGCAGCTTTTCAAGCCCCTTTTTAAAGTACTGTTTATAAAGCTCTCAAAAACTCATAAACACATCAGAGTTAAAAATAACTACTGTTGTTTCCTTATTGCTTTTTCTCCAGTGCTTTGAATTGCATCCTCTAATCTTCTAAATCTCTGCTCACTAACCCTTCCCACAAATGTCCCTTGCACTCTGTTAAAAACAAAATCTAAAAACACAATCTGCACTCTGTTAAAACATTCTCACACCTTCCTATACATTAGCTCATCTTCATTACAGTATCTTTAACTGGAATTTGCAGCTGATCTTTTGAGGCTTCCCAGTGGAATCCATGACTTTTTCCTATCAAAATAAATTGTTTCCCAAAAGCTTCCTTCCCTTGTTGGAAATTCAATGCCACCACAAGTGAAACGGATTTATTAATTAATTTCTTTGCCATTTTGTTGGTGGTTTTTTTTCAGGGTGATCTCTCTCTCTTAACTTACAGATGCAAATGGCAAGCAGGATGGACCTTTGTTTACTCTCTGGGCATCTACATCTGCAGCTGGGAAGAATGAGCAGATGTGTGGGTCCTGAGAAGTTCGTGTTGCCTTAGGCCACACCTGATTTTCAGCGTAGGGCTGGGCCAGGGGTTAGAAACTGGGAAGAAGGACGAAGCAATTTCAGCTGAATAACTCTTTTATGTTCACTGTTTACCTAACTACTGTACAAAAGCCAGGCAAATCTACCATATAATCCTCTATTGAGAGAGATGCAAAGAATAAAGATAGGTGTCAGGTTGTGAAGAAAAAGAGCAGTGACTTGGAAAAATCCAGAAGTGTTTACCCACTCGGATCAGCAGAGATAAGAAAGAACAAATGTGATAATGAAACCTAAACCCCACAACAACAGCACAATATTAGAAGGGTGATTAAGATTATAGACCTGAGGGAATGTACTGATGCCTTCATGGGGCTACCTAAAAACAGAGGCTAACAAAATTAAGAGAATAAAAGCAGGTATATTTTCTGAAGGGCCTTCAAGGTATACTTTGGGCAGTCAGAGCCCTAGGGTTACACCCAAAGTGGATGACTGGGTCATGGATTTTCATACTTTTCAAAGTTTGGTCTCTTTGCATATCGGGGATTAATCCTCCAATTACAGTTTCAGGTAATTAAGTCATTTACCCCCAGTTTGCTTCTCCCTAATCCATTTTGTTTACATATTTTGGGGCCTGAGACATTAAGGTGTCCTTGAAGTTCAGGCCTAGAGATTATTTGTTTCGTCTGACCAGAATGGGAGAACATAGCTAACAGGCTATATGGAGTCTTAGAGTTACACACTAAAACATTACAGGATATGAAAAAGATAAAAGCTAAAATCCTAAGGCATCAGTATGTTGTAATAATGAAAGTGGAGTACCTGAGTTTTAGGCTGCCTAGAAAAATGGGTGGGTTGGACTGACCTGTGCAGGCACTGAAGAAGCAAAGCAGCACAGACTGATGGCCATGGGTGCTGGGATGCTGTGCAGGTCCCTTGCCTGGTGCTGGATGGAGCACAGGCTTGCCTGGCATCATCAATTTGCCTGATGGGTAGCAGGGCAGCTCTGTGACAAACAACCAAGCAATGGCAGCAAAAGGCCGCTGCTTTGGAGCCAAGTAAGTTTGGGTTTAAATTTTGGCTCTTGGTTTGTCTTGTCCCTAAATTCTACCCCACACAGGCAGAAATTTTTGTGTTTAAGGAACCTGTGTAAATTCCAGTGCCAATTGCTGTTCATCAGCTTCTTGGATCCTATATACAAGTGTGCACATGCTGTACCCTGGTCAGTTCTAACTGAATACTGTGCTTCGTACTTCAATGCTCATATAATGGCAGCCAACTACAATTACCTAATTCATTAATTAACCATAGAATTTTTACCTCTGGTGACATGCTTCAGCTTTGTTGTTCAAAGAAGGAGCAAAAGAAAACTCCAGCTTTCTAAGGAGGCTGGAGTAAAACTGTTCTGAAAATCTACTTTCCAGCATTTACTATGTCCTTGAAGGATGAATTGAGGCCAGTTGGCAGGTTTTTTTCCACAGAGATGACAAAACTGGTAATATTTTATAAGCTACCACTCCCTATTTCTGTTTCTTGTGACTATTCTTAGAAAGTAGAGTTTTTATGGGTGCTGATTATACCACTAAAATGCCAACTATTTGTGTCTTCTCTAAGAAAATTGTTGTAATACACACACTCACTAACACTTCTTTGGATCCCAGTGATGTGCTGGTGGGTGGGTGTGACCCACAGTGAGTGAACACTTGCAGCCTGTCTAAACTAAGGAGAGTAGACTAAAGCAAAGATGATGCAATAAGCACAGCACACTCTCCTCCCTTGCCTGACTGGCCAGGCTTGAGTAAATTTTCAACATCAAGAGGACCCTGAATACCCAGTCATGTCCTGCCATGGAAAGGTTAGAGGTCTCTTGTGCTGTAGAGCATGTGTACATGTTAGGGCCACAGCTTGAATGGAGATACTGGGGTTTGTGCTTTCCTCTATTTTGGAAGAAATTATTCAAGAAAAGTTCTTGTTCCTTGCACCAGTTCTAGAGTCTGGTGCAAAATATCTTCCCAGCATCATCAGAGAGGTAGGATGCGCTCCCAGGTTTTAAGATTGTCTCAAATAAGGCATGACATTTGGTGTCTCTGACCCTAAATGGTGTTAGGTCCTCAATCAGAGTCAACTTGTAGTTGCTTACTCTTCAGTCCCTGACCTACACTTGGCTGGTGAAAATTACAGATTTTTCTGCAGACCTGCCAAGTAAATGACCTGGGTCATGAAACAATGTCAGATAAGTACCTTAATATGGGTCTATGAGGTGTTTCAGCTATTTTGATAGGCTTATGACTGAAGCCTTGATTTACAGCCTTCTTTGTGACACAGACATCCCCTTCAGATCTGGTTTTTCCATTTCTTATATAGCTCTCTTGTTGTTACTGTGCCTGCAGATGGTATCCCTGCAGGAGATGGAAACACACATGAAAAAAGGTATGTAGTGATGTAATGAGGCTGTTCAAAATAAAGCTATCACCTTCACAAGCCTGGAAGATTATTTGGATGGAGATGATGGACCCAGATGCCTGTGAGCTCCATCTTTCAAAACAAAGAGAAGTATGTAAAAGGTCTCAGGAGTGAAGAGCCTGAAGGTAAGCCCATCACTGACTACAGAGAGGCCACAAGGCCCCCAGCAAGGCAGCAGGAAACAGCCTGTTAATGGCAGTATCTGTATCTCTGGAGAGTGTTTGCCTTTTCTTCTTGAAACTGTCTTGAAATCATGAAGTATGAAAAATTACAGTTTGTTCTATTAAATAAGTGCACATAATGGTTACATGTACTTAATGACTGCTGTCTCTTCCCATGTCATGCCTAGACCAAACAGCAGGTCACAGTGGTTGGAGAGGGATAGAGGAGGACAAGTGTGCAGCCATTTGCTATGCCAAAGGGGGAGTCAGGCTGTCCTGTGTCTGTCTGCTGGAACAGCAGCCAGCCTACCCTCCCAAACCTGGCTCTGCTTTACATCCATCCTGCTTTGTGGTTTCTGCTGCACTTGCTGCTGCTGCAATGGCACAGGGTGTCTTGTATCCGGCACAGAACAAAGCATCTGGAGGAAGAACTGTTACAGTGAGGATACTGCAACATGTGTATCAGACAACGAGGTCCGTGGAAAGAAATATATATCTATGGACTGATTCTTGCTAGATGTTTCAGAGATGTTTATTTCTCCAGCCGCATGGCCGGGCTCTGCCGAGGCACCACTCAATCACGGGACCCGAGGGTCCTTGCCCACGCAGGGGAACACAAACCAACCAATGGGGAACGAGGCTGACCAGGGGCAGGGAAACCCCGTGCCTCCCCCCCAGGGCCACATGGCAGGGGGGACGAACCCCAACATTTCACTCATTTATTTTTAACAAAAAGAGATTTAAAACTTAGCATTGAAAACAACTGGATAAACATAACAAGAAAGAACAGCATTTTGAAACTCTGTTGTTAAAAACTGCTCAGCTGCTATCTAGAAAGGTGCAAAGGGACCCTGTCCTTTAGGATGAAAAGCACAAGGCAACACAAGGCACAAGGGCAGCGCGGAGAGAAGAAATATTGTCTTCCATTGACGTTTCTGGGTGAGTCATTCCCCCTCGGTCTGACTCAGCACCGAGCTCTGCCGCACTCTCCAGAACATCTCCCAGCTCACAGCAGCCACTGCCCCAGAGGAAGAAGCCCTGCTGGGTCTGCAGGGCACCCTGATGGCTCAGTGTGGTGACTTGGCCAAGTACCTGTGCCAGGGCATGTGGGGGCAGTGGGTCCAACCCTGACCTCCTTCTGCAGCCAAGTGCTTGGCAAAGTCTTGCTGAATTCTGGCTGAAGCCTGGTTTTTCTAGACTTTACATGAAAAGCTTAACAGCAAAATGCCCAAATGAGACAGGAAAACCATTTTGTGATGTGTAAACGTTGCTGCTCATTCCAAGTGCCAATCTAGATCTTTCCCATTTGCTGGGAGAGGCTGTCTGCATCATGCTGCAAACCCCTGCCCAGCTCCTGAGCAGCAGAAGCAGCTCCAGCTCTTTGGCTCTGCTGTTGCCATGGCTTTGCCCCAGTGTAAATGAGATCACAAGCTGGCTACCTGCCACTGTGTAAGGGTTTTTGTGAGAACTGAATTATGCTTGTCATTGTTTGCTTGGGTGTTTTTTCCCCAGCAAGATTAACAGGAGCACTGCTCACAAAATCCTCACCTTGAGAAAGATGTGTTGTTGATGTTTTCTTTAAAAGGGAAAACTAAAGGAACTAAAATAAATTAGAGAACCAAACAGTCTCTAAATTTGGGCGCCGTGTCTCAGGGTGTGTTTTCAGTGGTTTTATCTTCAGTGAAATGTCTAATAACTTCTGTTAGCACTTGGCTAAACAGAGGGCTGGGAGGCACAAGGCCCAAGATCAGCTCTCCAGATCTGCCACCAGCAATTCTGGATAGATGCAGGCTGAATCTTTTGATTCTGATGCTTCCCTTTAAAAAAAAAAAAAAAAAAAAAAACAAAAAAACAAACAACCACAACTGTATGTAATTTTTATATTTTGGCTCTTTAGATGTCACTGATGAGGCCCTGGTATGGTAACAGTCCTCTACCAGGAATATCTTAGGCAAAAATCTGTCTGATTTTTAAAGTGGTAAGAGTATGAGTGGAGGTAGGTGATGTAGGTGTAGGCACAGTTTCAGGAGACATATTTGATGTGCAAAGTTGTTTTTCCTGTCCCTTGTCCCCTTGTTTTATGTGGCTGGGAAAATTTTTTGGAATAGGATTTTCCTTTCCATTTTACTTTGTATAGCACTTACATACTGAATGCAGTACATATCATATGTGCACAACATTCAGAACTTGTATACTAGGAACTAAATTATTGGACTGTCTGAACAAAAGCTACTCCTTTTAAAATGTTGCAATGTCTTCTGAAAAAGTTAAAATTCAAACATATTCACAAGTGTTGCACCTCTAGAATCCTTTATGTGAGGATGTGTCTTCCTGTAAGAGAGTTATTTTTTATTTTCACTATCCTTTTATGGAGGTTTAAATTATCTGGAGTTATTCAATAAAACCCACAAAATTGCTCTTTACGCAATTACTCAGAGAGAGTGTTCCATTATGTGACAGTCACACAGCCACATAATATCCCTTTCATCTATAACTTTCTGCTACTTTTTCCCACTGTCTGAGAAGGTAAGACAAGTTCAAAATATTCCAACAGACTCATGCTGGCCTGGGTGCTGCTGATGCCAAGGGAGAAAGTCTGGGGATTTCTGCATGGTCCAGAGTCACCTATTTATTAAGACAAATAATGTGGATGTGCCTCATTGCCCTAACCAGGGTTCTCTGATCTGACTTGGTTTCAGAGCATAATTTCAGAGCATCTGATTTCCTTTCTATCCTGAGCACTGATTGTCTGAGTGGTTTTTCCAGCATTCTCTCACATGAAAAATGTGATGATGCTGATGATGCCAAGCATGAGATGGACTTTTGTCTAAGGACTTCATGAGTTTTGAAGAACACTTACAGACCTGAGCTGGCGGGACTCAGGTTTGGAGTCTAGTCCTTATGGGTCCTGTAATTCTTGGATCAGACTCTTTGGTCTCTCTATGTCTCAGTTTCCAGCCTATAAAAGGAAGAAATTTCTCCATTGCAGTGTGGTACTGTGAGCATAAATAAGTTAAAAATCATGAAGCACTCCAATACTATGGTAATGGGGGCTCTATAACAAGGACAGGCAGAGAGCCAAGAAAGCTTTTTACAATTTCTTTTTACAAATTTCAAAGGTTCAATTTAGTTTTTGGAATCTAACAAGATGGAGCCAAGTCCTTGATGCTAAAAATCAGAAGTTTCACTGATTCATTGAGAATCAGGCTGGTTGAAAACTTTCCAGGTATTTCTATGATTTTTATGAGCTTTCTAAGAGAAGAAGACTTTCCTGTGTGAGCCTGTGCATGGTACACCACCAGTAGGAGGATTTCAGAGCCAATCTCCTCCTGAATTCCAATAAGATGCTCCAACATATACACCTGCTGCGCCTGGACAATAAAGGCTCAGAGTTTTATTAAACCTTGAAAAGCCCACAGGAAGGAAGAAAGGTTGAATATGTATCTACCTCTGAAGAAAAGGGTATTTTAAGATACATCAAAGTTTTCTTCATGGAAGATTATGGTTTTGCTTTCTATGTTTGCAGGCTGAACTCTTTTCAGCCTAAGATACATTATAGGGTTTGTTGTGTTGATCTGGCTGAATGTGTAGTTTGATGATAAACAAACATGGCAAGAAAACATGAAAAGCTGCAGGTGCACGTTTCCCAGCAGGGCTCTTTGATGTCAGACTCAGTTTTGAAGTGCGCTTTAGGTTTTACGTTCACCTTCCAGGAAGCCTTCTGGCTGGCAAGGAAGATTTTCTCTCCCAGATCTGCCTGGTTAAGGCCTGGCAGGTGGGTGAGGAGGGGATCTGCTCTTCCTTAGCTGCATCCATGAACCCTGTTTAATTTCTAATTCCTTTCTGCTACTCAGGTTTCCCCTGGAATCCCAGTTAAATTTATTTGGCACTCAGGCTGTAGAGAAAGTGTGAACCACATGCATGGAGGCTGTAGGTTGCTGAGAATTTTCCCTGCACTACTAATGGAAATTCAGTGCTTGAACCCAGTTGTGAAAGCTAATTTGGCTTCATCATTTTGGCAGAAAAAAATGTGTTAAGAGAGCCAAGGTCATCTTGTTTTGTGACTGTAAAGCATGTGAGGTCTGAAGAGGCACTGGGAGATCTCTCCTGTCTTGCATGGAGACTTTCAGCCATCTGCTTGTGAGAGTTTGTCCTCTGCAGTGCTGCTACAGGGCATGGGAGATATGAATGGGAATGCAGAGAAACGCACCTTGTTCCCCTTCCCCTGCAAGATACAGCTCCTTGCAGCTGCATACTGGAGCAAAAATGCCACTGCTGATACCTTGGGTGCCTGTAAGCTCAGAGAACTTACTAGTGATGGAGAAGGAAAAAACAGTATTAAAGGAAAAGTTAGAACTCATAGAAGGGAAGAGGATTTTCTCCTGAAAATTTACATGCAAAACAGGAATTATTCCTTATTTGAACCAAAAATATGAGGAAAAGAGTTGTAATGTGTTTTTCTTATATCAGAATAGAAAATATTTGCAAATGCTCTTATAAAGAACGACACTTTTATTTATTTATTTATGTTTCTTGGGAGAAAAAGAAAGCAAAATATTTTTAGAAGGCTGTGATGAGAATAAAGCACTAAGGGTAGGCTTTATGCTGGACAACATTTCCATGTTTTTTTATTCTGTGGATAAGCAAGGTGTTTGGAGTTTTCCTGCCTGCAGAAAACCAAGCTCTTTGCTGTCTGTCCCTTGTGCTGCCTTCACCTGGCTCCCTGCACTGGCACACGTAGCTCTGCAGAGCTCCTTCCTCTCCAGAAACAAAGGCCTGCTGGGGTTCCCTGCTCCACAGAGGAGACCCAGAGAGTAAACCAGGCTTGAAGGCAGGTCCATTTTCCTGAATTACTTGCACCTGAATGGAGCTATCTGAGCATGTGCCAGTAACCCATTCCTGGGAATTAGACACTGCCCAGCCTTGGCACCTTACACTCATTGCTTAGGTGGCGCCTGTTTCTTAGGAACAATGTTCACTTTTGACTTTGTGTTAAGAATGTTCTAAGTCTTTAAACTTTCTTTCTTTGATGGTGGAAGATATGTTAGAGTTAGCTTTTAGCAAGTTTGATTTCTCCATGAACTTTTTATGTGGAATTATTCATTGCAGTGTGTGAGGATACTTGCATGTATAATGAAAGCCATTTGGTTCCTTTATTTAACTCAATAAGCATTAATCTAAGAATTAAGATTTTTGTCTCTATATATGAGTAATGGACTTCATAAATAGCAGCCTTTGATATAACCAAGTTTTCATATGTCTTCAAGATGAAACACATCAAATAAATCATGTAAGTCAAGCCTCTTGTTCCCCAGTTGAATGAATGTGCTAAATCTAAGCCCTCTCAGGGTTTTGGTCAGAGGCATAAACAAATGCTTCCTCATCTAAGAGCAGAAATGTTGGTAACTGGGTAAAAGTTAGAAAACATTAAAATGTGAAACCAAACTAGCAAGCAAAACCAGAAAAGTTCCTATATAATGACATATAATCCTGTATATGTAATGAGAGTTCTGCAGCCCATAAAGACAAAAGTATTTGCTCTCACTGCATAGGACAAACAGGACAAGTAGGTTGTTTCTTATTCCCTACAAGCCAGGCTTGTGAATTCAGGTCAGCTGCCTGCAGTTAATTGTGTCCTGTGCTGACAGGTGAACAGGGGAAAGGGGTTTGGAGGTGCAGACCTCCTGTGCTCTCCCCAAAGATGACTGTCCCACAGGCAGCAGAGCAGATAATGAAAAACCTGGCAGGGAGGATTGCAAGTGAGAGCAGTGCAGGTTTACCAGTGAGTCATGGTGTAATGCTGGTAGCAGCAGGGTACTTGCGTGATGTGTTTGTGACAGGATGAGTCAGAGAATGGAAAGATAAAGGTACAGGTTCCTGAGACTGGAAGTGGTGGTTAGTGGCTGTCCCAATACTTGAAACTTGTCCTTGTGCTGGCTCTCCAGAGAGGAGGCAGCTGGGGAAGCTTTGGTTAGGACACTTGGCCTCCAAGGTGGCTGGACACACTCAGGCTCCACAAGGGAAGTGGTATCACTGGCTTTAGCTTGACCCTGGACCTGGGCTCAGATGTTTCCCCTTGGTGAGAAGTTTCCTCTTCAGACTTGCCTTGCAGCACAGGGAGAGCTGACTTGCTCCTGTCTGCAGAGCCAAAGTCAGCCATTTCCCTGGAAGAAGTGGAAAATTCAGAGCAACATGTATACCACTTTATCTGCCTGTCAAAATAAAGCTATTGGGAACAGAAAGGGACAGGCATGGAGGAAGGATGATACGGAAGCAATAACAATGCTGTTTCTGATCCTTCACCACTTCTTTTACAGCCTGGATGCTGCTTGATTAGGAATTTGAAGTGCCAGCTTTTCTTGCCTGCATTTCTGCTTGCCATCTCTCCTGTGGTGGTACAGTACCCAGGCATTGCCCCATGTCTCATGCAGCTACTGATTTTCTCTTTACAGCATGCCTCCCATCAGAGGGGCAAATACTGATTCTTCTAACCAGTATAAGAAATAGCAATCAAGTCAAGATACAGCAGAAATGTGTGGCCGGAATAACTCTAGCACATCTCAGAGACCAGTACTCCCCATAGGCTCAGATACACCAGAGACCATTGCCTGCTGGCCAGTTAGGGCCACAAAAAGTTGTGCAGGATGCGATTGTGTTTAGGACTTTCTTTCTCCATGGAGCTCGCAGGGCTGTTTTCAGCGCCCTGAGCCATTCTACATGTTCCACTTCAGCAGAGTGACTCCTGAGCCCATGTAGAGATGCTCCAGCTCTCATCCCCTCCCCACTTTCCTCTTGGTTCCTCTTATCACCGCCTGTACCCATGGTCACAAACATCAAAAATCATCCTTGTCACTCTGGTGCTATGTGGATACAGACTGTTTCCCTTGGGTAAGCTAGGTTCACAAACCAGGCCAAGGGAACTTAATGAAAAGGTGATTTTGAAGTGGTCTCAAACAGTTTCCCAATGCAGCCCTTTGCCTCCTGCCTCACACCCTGATTCTGCTGGAAAGGTAAGCTGGGGAGACAAGGCATGAGGTGCCACACAGAAGGTCCAGGGCTGCCTCATGAATGTCTCTGGCTGCAGCTGCTGCTGCTCTGCCTCTCTGTTGCTAAGGAAGGTTTCTATGGCAAAGGCCCACCAAGAAAGTGAGAATTAGAGAGAGTTAATGTTCAAAACAGATGAGCTTGAGAATGTTGGCAGCTAGCTTCTACAGGGGAAATAATCTCCTGGAAAGGAAGAGTGGCTGTCTCAGATGCCATGCACAGTAGGAGGTGCAGCTGGTGTGTTTGTCAGTTCATCTCATATTAATGTTGGTAGTTTGTGGTAAAGGCAAACTGTTAAATGAAATGTTGGTTGTGAGATACTCTCATTATAGGAATGTTCTTGTAGGATGATAAGCTGCAAGCTTCAGTCACACCTCAAAAAACTCTTGCTGTCCCTTAGGTGCGTCCCCAGCAGCTGTTCCCATCAGAGAGTGGGGAGGCAAATGGGACTTGGATCACATGAGTAAAAATGCTCCAGTCAAAGTGGGACTCTGACTATACACAAGACATCAAAAGATCTTGGCACCCCTCAGGCCTGCCAATACCTCAGAGCATCTTCCTCGGCAGCCTGGAAGAGTCCCACAGTGCTGCTGGTCTATTTTCTGTGTGTGCTGCAGCAGGACTTGTGTCTCATCCCCTGTGCTCCAGGGTATCAGTGGTACAATTGGTGATGCCTTTGGGGACTGAGTGTGGTACTTGGAGCACTCCACAGGAGACTGACTCTCCCACGCCTGCACAGGTTTGAAGACACAGTATCTCTTCTCAAGAAAGCATTTCACCCTTGTGCCAGGTGGAGGTAATCTGGGAGGCACAGAGCTCCTGCAAGGGGGACTGTGCACAGGCAGTAGAGGCATGCCACTGGGAAAAGGTTACAGAGAACAAAAGGGCACTTGTCCCTCTAAGTGGTGGGCATCACATTCACCAGGTGTTTGATCCATCTGAGGATGGACCTGTCTACTGCACTTGTAATTAATTCAATGCAAGGACATGGTGGCTGATTGACGGATGGAGTCATGTGAAGTGGCTGCCTGGGACAGCAGGACAATGAGCTTGTGTAGGAGGGATCCCCCAGTGCTACAGCCAGAGCTGCATGAGTGATCAGGCCCCAAGGAGCATGGTGAGCCCCAACAATGTCAGAGTGCTGGATTGAGAGCCAGCAGAATGTCTGTTTATCAGATGTACAGAAAATTAGCAGATCTGGGTTCAGAAACAGGTTTCCATGCAGCTAGATGGCCCTTGCAGGCTGGAGTTAACCCTGTGTAAATGAACCATCACTTAAAAGTTTCACACTGAATTGGGACTTCTGAAATTGATGATTGCTTCATAACAAAAGGTATATGTGAAATCTCATGCTACTGAAACCAGTTTTCCTTCTCCAGCTGTTTCTCACTGCTGTTGGTCTCCCACCTTTAACAATCTTTACAATTGCTGGGGTGAAAATGCATTATAAAATCGTACCTGCTAAGTCCCGTGACTGCTCTGCTCACATGTAGCCTGCCTGCCCACCCTTCCAGAAAGCTTGGGATAAATCAACAGAAGTTCCTTTCCTTGTGTGGTACTGCCCCGATTTTCCTTCCTTCTGCAAGCCTATGGATGGTGCTGCTAATTCACTTATGACATTAACCAGGCCAGAGGCTGTCCCACTCCTTACTCATGGAGGCAGAATCGGAAGATTAAACTCTTGAGGTTAAATGAGTGACCTCGCAGTTCTGCTCAGTATTTCTATCTTGCTCTGTGGTGAATGGATGGTGGTTGGCCTTCATGCAGCTAATTAGAAGAATGTGGCTAGAGAAAAAGCCTGCATTAAGGCCAGCTGCTATTTTTGGGCTGTGTGATGAGAAAAATACTGCTTGTCCTCCACACCTCCCAGTCTGTAGAATAGAGGGAGTCAGGGGCAAGCAGAGCTACAGTGGTTTTCCCACCCAGTGGTTTTCCACCCCCAGAGCCTGAAAATCCCACAGATACTCTGTGATAAGAAGTACCCCGGTGGTTGAGCCCCATCCTGCCGTACTATGCTGGTGTCCCGGGCCAGTGGTAACAGATTGTACATTTGGGTTTGGAAGCCTTGAATCCCTCCAGTGACTCACCCAAGTGTTCTCAGCACCATCCTGTAAACCCAGCTCAGCCCTCAACCTGCTATGCTGG
Organism: Aphelocoma coerulescens; assembly: GCF_041296385.1. Classification (NCBI taxonomy): domain Eukaryota; kingdom Metazoa; phylum Chordata; class Aves; order Passeriformes; family Corvidae; genus Aphelocoma; species Aphelocoma coerulescens. The sequence continues at coordinate 9,432,474 of NC_091023.1, forward strand.
GGAAGCATCTCCTTGTCCCCAGCCTTGAGCCCACTCTGTGCTGTGAGGTTTGCACTGCAGAGAGCAGCTGGCTGGAGGCTGTCTCTGCCCAGTACCCAGGGAGCCTCCATCTCCTTGACCTCACAGCGGAGAGGAGCTTGACCAGCACAGACTTGGACAAAAGGAGGCGCCTGCGTCTGCTCTTACTGAAATTTAGGGATATATGTGCTGTAACATTAACATTGGCTTTATTATCGTAAGGGTTGTTTGCACATTAACTTGAAACCTAAATACACTTCAAAGCTAAACTAACTAACTTTAGGTAAATTCTTACATACCCTAGTACAGCTCAGAGTCTTGCTTTCACACACTTCTTGAACCGCTAAAGAGATAACCAACCAAACAAGAGCATGATCTCAGGGACACGGAACAAGGGCTTCCTCTTTGCTATGGGGACAGCAAAGATATATCACGCTCACCTTCCATTGCCTCAATGTTACCTTTCTACAAGATAAATAAATCTTTGTGAAGAGGAAATAATTTTTCAAAGTTACAAAAGAATTCCTTAAAATGTGCATCCCACTGATATCTCATGCTCTTAGCCCAATACCCCGATTACAGGCCGGTCAAGACCCGGGGGCCACAGAGCTCGGCCTTCCCCCACGGTGACGGGAACGAGACTCTGCAGTCAGGCAGTCGAGCTGACGGCCTAAAGCCGAGGGGCCGGGACCCCAGCCCTGAGTACAGGGAGGGCACACGCCCGGCCCCGTGACTCCTGGCCCCACGCCTCTGAAAGGCTGGGGCCAGGGATACCCGCCTGATTACAGGGGGTCCCTCCAACCGCCCGCCGAGGGCGGGGGACGCACACAACCCCACTTAGAGGGCCGCCCCCCGCAGCCCGGCACCCCCAACAAGCACCACAGAGCACAGGCTCCGGCCTGCGCCCTGAGTACAGGGCCGGCCGGAGCCTGGCCGCGGTGTGGCAACACAGGCGTCTGCAGGAGCCCTGGGAGCCTCCTCAACAAGGGAAGCAGGGAGGCCACACCAGCCCAAAACAGGGCCAAAGGCGGGACTGCGCCCTGCGGCACAGCACTTCTTAAACCCGCAGCCTCGCAAGGGCCAGGGAGTGCTCGTTCCTGTCACCTGGCTAAAGCAGCCTCCCTAGGCCTGCTCACAGGGACCTGGGGCTGCTCCTGGGGACAAAGGGCTCCACAAGGCCGTGACACGCACCCCGAGTACAGGGCCGGCACGCTGGCAGGTCACCAGCAGGACTGGAGGCCACGCAGCATACGCAGAGACCCAGGCCCTGGCTACGGGCGGGTCACGCTGCCCACACTACCGCTAAGCGGCTGCGCTCCGTCCTCAGAAAGCAGGAGCAAGGCCGGACGGTTTCTCCACCCGTGCGTTTCTGGGGACCTCCCAGTGGCTGCACAGAGCTCCTCTTTCCCTCCTGGGAAGTCTAAGCTACGCTGCTCTGTGTCTAAAGGGGGGCCAAAGCACAAGCACGCTTGCTCACGCACACCAACTAAGGGGAGACAGGGGAGGGGAAGACAGTCCCAGAAGAGGGAGCAAGTTCTGTGCAGCCAACCTGCTGGGGAGCCATCCCTACCGCTGAGCGGGAGAGGAAAGCATCAGACCTGCCCCCGCACTGTGGGGAGGGTACAGGGGCCTCGACACGCCGAGGCGCCTCAGGGCTGGCACAGGGACGAAGGCTGTGACGCGCCCCGAGTACAGGGGGTCACGCTGGCCGCGGGCCAGCGGCAGGCAGACAGCTGCCGGGGCTGGGGAAAAGGCCCTGCCCTGCATAGAGGGTGGGCTGGGGGCCGGGAGAGCTCTGCTTCCCCCCTCAGGTGCGGAGACAGGGGCTCTCACCCTCCTTACAGGGTTGTCCCTCTCTCCGGGCAGCCAAAGGAGCACAACGGCAAAAGGCCTACGACGGCAAAGACCAGCCCTGCTCCCAGGGAGGTCGCCCAGCGCAAAGCCACCCGCGGCACCCAGAAAGTGCCCTGGCCATGCCAGGAAGGCCCTTTGCCCAGAGGGCCTCTCGTGCCCCCTCTTCAGCTCCAACCTCCCTCTTGCCTCGCCGTTCCATTCTTGAGCTCGAAGCCGCTGCTCCTCTTGCCTCGCCGTTCCACTCTTGAGCTCGAAGCCGCCGCTCCTCTTGTTCCCTCTTGCCTCGCCGTTCCACTCTTGAGCTCGAAGCCGCTGCTCCTCTTGCTCCCTCTTGCCTCGCCGTCCCACGGCTTCTGCCAATTGACAACACGTTCAGGCCTGAGAAGCTCCAGCTCCTGAAGGGAACTGCACCCAACAGGGAGATCCTCAAACCACCGCCCACACACCACCCCAACCCAGCTGCCCAAAACCCTCCCGCTTCAGCTTGACTCACCATCGCGACGTCCGGCGCAGTCCCACGTGGTACTGGGAGCCAGGCCCTCTGGGCAAATGAAGCTGGGCATGCAAAGCAGCGGCCATAGAGGCTGTACCCCTGCTTATAGGGGGCTCAAGCCGCTGCCTGGACTGCAAAGTGCCTGGGACTCCAGAGCACTGGCCCCGACTTACAGGGCAGCCCTGGTCCCCAAGGCCTACGGAGGCTCCTTCTCTCCAGTTCTGGGGCACTCCCCACTAAGGGGACGCTCGCCCCACGCAGGCTGCCAGCTGAAGGGGGCACAAAGGCTCCCAGACCCACAGCCCGCTTACAGGCCGGTCGACACCCAGGGGGCCACAGAGCTCGGCCTTCCCCCACGGTGACGGGAACGAGACTCTGCAGTCAGGCAGTCGAGCTGACGGCCTAAAGCCGAGGGGCCGGGACCCCAGCCCCGAGTACAGGGAGGGCACACGCCCGGCCCCGTGACTCCTGGCCCCACGCCTCTGAAAGGCTGGGGCCAGGGATACCCGCCTGATTACAGGGGGTCCCTCCAACCGCCCGCCGAGGGCGGGGGACGCACACAACCCCACTTAGAGGGCCGCCCCCCGCAGCCCGGCACCCCCAACAAGCACCACAGAGCACAGGCTCCGGCCTGCGCCCTGAGTACAGGGCCGGCCGGAGCCTGGCCGCGGTGTGGCAACACAGGCGTCTGCAGGAGCCCTGGGAGCCTCCTCAACAAGGGAAGCAGGGAGGCCACACCAGCCCAAAACAGTGCCAAAGGCGGGACTACGCCCTGCGGCACAGCACTTCTTAAACCTGCAGCCACGCAAGGGCCAGGGAGTGCTCGTTCCTGTCACCTGGCTAAAGCAGCCTCCCTAGGCCTGCTCACAGGGACCTGGGGCTGCTCCTGGGGACAAAGGGCTCCACAAGGCCGTGACACGCACCCCGAGTACAGGGCCGGCACGCTGGCAGGTCACCAGCAGGACTGGAGGCCACGCAGCATACGCAGAGACCCAGGCCCTGGCTACGGGCGGGTCACGCTGCCCACACTACCGCTAAGCGGCTGCGCTCCGTCCTCAGAAAGCAGGAGCAAGGCCGGACGGTTTCTCCACCCGTGCGTTTCTGGGGACCTCCCAGTGGCTGCACAGAGCTCCTCTTTCCCTCCTGGGAAGTCTAAGCTACGCTGCTCTGTGTCTAAAGGGGGGCCAAAGCACAAGCACGCTTGCTCACGCACACCAACTAAGGGGAGACAGGGGAGGGGAAGACAGTCCCAGAAGAGGGAGCAAGTTCTGTGCAGCCAACCTGCTGGGGAGCCATCCCTACCGCTGAGCGGGAGAGGAAAGCATCAGACCTGCCCCCGCACTGTGGGGAGGGTACAGGGGCCTCGACACGCCGAGGCGCCTCAGGGCTGGCACAGGGACGAAGGCTGTGACGCGCCCCGAGTACAGGGGGTCACGCTGGCCGCGGGCCAGCGGCAGGCAGACAGCTGCCGGGGCTGGGGAAAAGGCCCTGCCCTGCATAGAGGGTGGGCTGGGGGCCGGGAGAGCTCTGCTTCCCCCCTCAGGTGCGGAGACAGGGGCTCTCACCCTCCTTACAGGGTTGTCCCTCTCTCCGGGCAGCCAAAGGAGCACAACGGCAAAAGGCCTACGACGGCAAAGACCAGCCCTGCTCCCAGGGAGGTCGCCCAGCGCAAAGCCACCCGCGGCACCCAGAAAGTGCCCTGGCCATGCCAGGAAGGCCCTTTGCCCAGAGGGCCTCTCGTGCCCCCTCTTCAGCTCCAACCTCCCTCTTGCCTCGCCGTTCCACTCTTGAGCTCGAAGCCGCTGCTCCTCTTGCTCCCTCTTGCCTCGCCGTCCCACGGCTTCTGCCAATTGACAACACGTTCAGGCCTGAGAAGCTCCAGCTCCTGAAGGGAACCGCACCCAACAGGGAGATCCTCAAACCACCGCCCACACACCACCCCAACCCAGCTGCCCAAAACCCTCCCGCTTCAGCTTGACTCACCATCGCGACGTCCGGCGCAGTCCCACGTGGTACTGGGAGCCAGGCCCTCTGGGCAAATGAAGCTGGGCATGCAAAGCAGCGGCCATAGAGGCTGTACCCCTGCTTATAGGGGGCTCAAGCCGCTGCCTGGACTGCAAAGTGCCTGGGACTCCAGAGCACTGGCCCCGACTTACAGGGCAGCCCTGGTCCCCAAGGCCTACGGAGGCTCCTTCTCTCCAGTTCTGGGGCACTCCCCACTAAGGGGACGCTCGCCCCACGCAGGCTGCCAGCTGAAGGGGGCACAAAGGCTCCCAGACCCACAGCCCGCTTACAGGCCGGTCGACACCCAGGGGGCCACAGAGCTCGGCCTTCCCCCACGGTGACGGGAACGAGACTCTGCAGTCAGGCAGTCGAGCTGACGGCCTAAAGCCGAGGGGCCGGGACCCCAGCCCCGAGTACAGGGAGGGCACACGCCCGGCCCCGTGACTCCTGGCCCCACGCCTCTGAAAGGCTGGGGCCAGGGATACCCGCCTGATTACAGGGGGTCCCTCCAACCGCCCGCCGAGGGCGGGGGACGCACACAACCCCACTTAGAGGGCCGCCCCCCGCAGCCCGGCACCCCCAACAAGCACCACAGAGCACAGGCTCCGGCCTGCGCCCTGAGTACAGGGCCGGCCGGAGCCTGGCCGCGGTGTGGCAACACAGGCGTCTGCAGGAGCCCTGGGAGCCTCCTCAACAAGGGAAGCAGGGAGGCCACACCAGCCCAAAACAGTGCCAAAGGCGGGACTACGCCCTGCGGCACAGCACTTCTTAAACCTGCAGCCACGCAAGGGCCAGGGAGTGCTCGTTCCTGTCACCTGGCTAAAGCAGCCTCCCTAGGCCTGCTCACAGGGACCTGGGGCTGCTCCTGGGGACAAAGGGCTCCACAAGGCCGTGACACGCACCCCGAGTACAGGGCCGGCACGCTGGCAGGTCACCAGCAGGACTGGAGGCCACGCAGCATACGCAGAGACCCAGGCCCTGGCTACGGGCGGGTCACGCTGCCCACACTACCGCTAAGCGGCTGCGCTCCGTCCTCAGAAAGCAGGAGCAAGGCCGGACGGTTTCTCCACCCGTGCGTTTCTGGGGACCTCCCAGTGGCTGCACAGAGCTCCTCTTTCCCTCCTGGGAAGTCTAAGCTACGCTGCTCTGTGTCTAAAGGGGGGCCAAAGCACAAGCACGCTTGCTCACGCACACCAACTAAGGGGAGACAGGGGAGGGGAAGACAGTCCCAGAAGAGGGAGCAAGTTCTGTGCAGCCAACCTGCTGGGGAGCCATCCCTACCGCTGAGCGGGAGAGGAAAGCATCAGACCTGCCCCCGCACTGTGGGGAGGGTACAGGGGCCTCGACACGCCGAGGCGCCTCAGGGCTGGCACAGGGACGAAGGCTGTGACGCGCCCCGAGTACAGGGGGTCACGCTGGCCGCGGGCCAGCGGCAGGCAGACAGCTGCCGGGGCTGGGGAAAAGGCCCTGCCCTGCATAGAGGGTGGGCTGGGGGCCGGGAGAGCTCTGCTTCCCCCCTCAGGTGCGGAGACAGGGGCTCTCACCCTCCTTACAGGGTTGTCCCTCTCTCCGGGCAGCCAAAGGAGCACAACGGCAAAAGGCCTACGACGGCAAAGACCAGCCCTGCTCCCAGGGAGGTCGCCCAGCGCAAAGCCACCCGCGGCACCCAGAAAGTGCCCTGGCCATGCCAGGAAGGCCCTTTGCCCAGAGGGCCTCTCGTGCCCCCTCTTCAGCTCCAACCTCCCTCTTGCCTCGCCGTTCCACTCTTGAGCTCGAAGCCGCTGCTCCTCTTGCTCCCTCTTGCCTCGCCGTCCCACGGCTTCTGCCAATTGACAACACGTTCAGGCCTGAGAAGCTCCAGCTCCTGAAGGGAACCGCACCCAACAGGGAGATCCTCAAACCACCGCCCACACACCACCCCAACCCAGCTGCCCAAAACCCTCCCGCTTCAGCTTGACTCACCATCGCGACGTCCGGCGCAGTCCCACGTGGTACTGGGAGCCAGGCCCTCTGGGCAAATGAAGCTGGGCATGCAAAGCAGCGGCCATAGAGGCTGTACCCCTGCTTATAGGGGGCTCAAGCCGCTGCCTGGACTGCAAAGTGCCTGGGACTCCAGAGCACTGGCCCCGACTTACAGGGCAGCCCTGGTCCCCAAGGCCTACGGAGGCTCCTTCTCTCCAGTTCTGGGGCACTCCCCACTAAGGGGACGCTCGCCCCACGCAGGCTGCCAGCTGAAGGGGGCACAAAGGCTCCCAGACCCACAGCCCGCTTACAGGCCGGTCGACACCCAGGGGGCCACAGAGCTCGGCCTTCCCCCACGGTGACGGGAACGAGACTCTGCAGTCAGGCAGTCGAGCTGACGGCCTAAAGCCGAGGGGCCGGGACCCCAGCCCTGAGTACAGGGAGGGCACACGCCCGGCCCCGTGACTCCTGGCCCCACGCCTCTGAAAGGCTGGGGCCAGGGATACCCGCCTGATTACAGGGGGTCCCTCCAACCGCCCGCCGAGGGCGGGGGACGCACACAACCCCACTTAGAGGGCCGCCCCCCGCAGCCCGGCACCCCCAACAAGCACCACAGAGCACAGGCTCCGGCCTGCGCCCTGAGTACAGGGCCGGCCGGAGCCTGGCCGCGGTGTGGCAACACAGGCGTCTGCAGGAGCCCTGGGAGCCTCCTCAACAAGGGAAGCAGGGAGGCCACACCAGCCCAAAACAGGGCCAAAGGCGGGACTACGCCCTGCGGCACAGCACTTCTTAAACCCGCAGCCTCGCAAGGGCCAGGGAGTGCTCGTTCCTGTCACCTGGCTAAAGCAGCCTCCCTAGGCCTGCTCACAGGGACCTGGGGCTGCTCCTGGGGACAAAGGGCTCCACAAGGCCGTGACACGCACCCCGAGTACAGGGCCGGCACGCTGGCAGGTCACCAGCAGGACTGGAGGCCACGCAGCATACGCAGAGACCCAGGCCCTGGCTACGGGCGGGTCACGCTGCCCACACTACCGCTAAGCGGCTGCGCTCCGTCCTCAGAAAGCAGGAGCAAGGCCGGACGGTTTCTCCACCCGTGCGTTTCTGGGGACCTCCCAGTGGCTGCACAGAGCTCCTCTTTCCCTCCTGGGAAGTCTAAGCTACGCTGCTCTGTGTCTAAAGGGGGGCCAAAGCACAAGCACGCTTGCTCACGCACACCAACTAAGGGGAGACAGGGGAGGGGAAGACAGTCCCAGAAGAGGGAGCAAGTTCTGTGCAGCCAACCTGCTGGGGAGCCATCCCTACCGCTGAGCGGGAGAGGAAAGCATCAGACCTGCCCCCGCACTGTGGGGAGGGTACAGGGGCCTCGACACGCCGAGGCGCCTCAGGGCTGGCACAGGGACGAAGGCTGTGACGCGCCCCGAGTACAGGGGGTCACGCTGGCCGCGGGCCAGCGGCAGGCAGACAGCTGCCGGGGCTGGGGAAAAGGCCCTGCCCTGCATAGAGGGTGGGCTGGGGGCCGGGAGAGCTCTGCTTCCCCCCTCAGGTGCGGAGACAGGGGCTCTCACCCTCCTTACAGGGTTGTCCCTCTCTCCGGGCAGCCAAAGGAGCACAACGGCAAAAGGCCTACGACGGCAAAGACCAGCCCTGCTCCCAGGGAGGTCGCCCAGCGCAAAGCCACCCGCGGCACCCAGAAAGTGCCCTGGCCATGCCAGGAAGGCCCTTTGCCCAGAGGGCCTCTCGTGCCCCCTCTTCAGCTCCAACCTCCCTCTTGCCTCGCCGTTCCACTCTTGAGCTCGAAGCCGCTGCTCCTCTTGCCTCGCCGTTCCACTCTTGAGCTCGAAGCCGCCGCTCCTCTTGTTCCCTCTTGCCTCGCCGTTCCACTCTTGAGCTCGAAGCCGCCGCTCCTCTTGTTCCCTCTTGCCTCGCCGTTCCACTCTTGAGCTCGAAGCCGCTGCTCCTCTTGCTCCCTCTTGCCTCGCCGTCCCACGGCTTCTGCCAATTGACAACACGTTCAGGCCTGAGAAGCTCCAGCTCCTGAAGGGAACCGCACCCAACAGGGAGATCCTCAAACCACCGCCCACACACCACCCCAACCCAGCTGCCCAAAACCCTCCCGCTTCAGCTTGACTCACCATCGCGACGTCCGGCGCAGTCCCACGTGGTACTGGGAGCCAGGCCCTCTGGGCAAATGAAGCTGGGCATGCAAAGCAGCGGCCATAGAGGCTGTACCCCTGCTTATAGGGGGCTCAAGCCGCTGCCTGGACTGCAAAGTGCCTGGGACTCCAGAGCACTGGCCCCGACTTACAGGGCAGCCCTGGTCCCCAAGGCCTACGGAGGCTCCTTCTCTCCAGTTCTGGGGCACTCCCCACTAAGGGGACGCTCGCCCCACGCAGGCTGCCAGCTGAAGGGGGCACAAAGGCTCCCAGACCCACAGCCCGCTTACAGGCCGGTCGACACCCAGGGGGCCACAGAGCTCGGCCTTCCCCCACGGTGACGGGAACGAGACTCTGCAGTCAGGCAGTCGAGCTGACGGCCTAAAGCCGAGGGGCCGGGACCCCAGCCCTGAGTACAGGGAGGGCACACGCCCGGCCCCGTGACTCCTGGCCCCACGCCTCTGAAAGGCTGGGGCCAGGGATACCCGCCTGATTACAGGGGGTCCCTCCAACCGCCCGCCGAGGGCGGGGGACGCACACAACCCCACTTAGAGGGCCGCCCCCCGCAGCCCGGCACCCCCAACAAGCACCACAGAGCACAGGCTCCGGCCTGCGCCCTGAGTACAGGGCCGGCCGGAGCCTGGCCGCGGTGTGGCAACACAGGCGTCTGCAGGAGCCCTGGGAGCCTCCTCAACAAGGGAAGCAGGGAGGCCACACCAGCCCAAAACAGTGCCAAAGGCGGGACTACGCCCTGCGGCACAGCACTTCTTAAACCCGCAGCCTCGCAAGGGCCAGGGAGTGCTCGTTCCTGTCACCTGGCTAAAGCAGCCTCCCTAGGCCTGCTCACAGGGACCTGGGGCTGCTCCTGGGGACAAAGGGCTCCACAAGGCCGTGACACGCACCCCGAGTACAGGGCCGGCACGCTGGCAGGTCACCAGCAGGACTGGAGGCCACGCAGCATACGCAGAGACCCAGGCCCTGGCTACGGGCGGGTCACGCTGCCCACACTACCGCTAAGCGGCTGCGCTCCGTCCTCAGAAAGCAGGAGCAAGGCCGGACGGTTTCTCCACCCGTACGTTTCTGGGGACCTCCCAGTGGCTGCACAGAGCTCCTCTTTCCCTCCTGGGAAGTCTAAGCTACGCTGCTCTGTGTCTAAAGGGGGGCCAAAGCACAAGCACGCTTGCTCACGCACACCAACTAAGGGGAGACAGGGGAGGGGAAGACAGTCCCAGAAGAGGGAGCAAGTTCTGTGCAGCCAACCTGCTGGGGAGCCATCCCTACCGCTGAGCGGGAGAGGAAAGCATCAGACCTGCCCCCGCACTGTGGGGAGGGTACAGGGGCCTCGACACGCCGAGGCGCCTCAGGGCTGGCACAGGGACGAAGGCTGTGACGCGCCCCGAGTACAGGGGGTCACGCTGGCCGCGGGCCAGCGGCAGGCAGACAGCTGCCGGGGCTGGGGAAAAGGCCCTGCCCTGCATAGAGGGTGGGCTGGGGGCCGGGAGAGCTCTGCTTCCCCCCTCAGGTGCGGAGACAGGGGCTCTCACCCTCCTTACAGGGTTGTCCCTCTCTCCGGGCAGCCAAAGGAGCACAACGGCAAAAGGCCTACGACGGCAAAGACCAGCCCTGCTCCCAGGGAGGTCGCCCAGCGCAAAGCCACCCGCGGCACCCAGAAAGTGCCCTGGCCATGCCAGGAAGGCCCTTTGCCCAGAGGGCCTCTCGTGCCCCCTCTTCAGCTCCAACCTCCCTCTTGCCTCGCCGTTCCACTCTTGAGCTCGAAGCCGCTGCTCCTCTTGCTCCCTCTTGCCTCGCCGTCCCACGGCTTCTGCCAATTGACAACACGTTCAGGCCTGAGAAGCTCCAGCTCCTGAAGGGAACCGCACCCAACAGGGAGATCCTCAAACCACCGCCCACACACCACCCCAACCCAGCTGCCCAAAACCCTCCCGCTTCAGCTTGACTCACTATCGCGACGTCCGGCGCAGTCCCACGTGGTACTGGGAGCCAGGCCCTCTGGGCAAATGAAGCTGGGCATGCAAAGCAGCGGCCATAGAGGCTGTACCCCTGCTTATAGGGGGCTCAAGCCGCTGCCTGGACTGCAAAGTGCCTGGGACTCCAGAGCACTGGCCCCGACTTACAGGGCAGCCCTGGTCCCCAAGGCCTACGGAGGCTCCTTCTCTCCAGTTCTGGGGCACTCCCCACTAAGGGGACGCTCGCCCCACGCAGGCTGCCAGCTGAAGGGGGCACAAAGGCTCCCAGACCCACAGCCCGCTTACAGGCCGGTCGACACCCAGGGGGCCACAGAGCTCGGCCTTCCCCCACGGTGACGGGAACGAGACTCTGCAGTCAGGCAGTCGAGCTGACGGCCTAAAGCCGAGGGGCCGGGACCCCAGCCCTGAGTACAGGGAGGGCACACGCCCGGCCCCGTGACTCCTGGCCCCACGCCTCTGAAAGGCTGGGGCCAGGGATACCCGCCTGATTACAGGGGGTCCCTCCAACCGCCCGCCGAGGGCGGGGGACGCACACAACCCCACTTAGAGGGCCGCCCCCCGCAGCCCGGCACCCCCAACAAGCACCACAGAGCACAGGCTCCGGCCTGCGCCCTGAGTACAGGGCCGGCCGGAGCCTGGCCGCGGTGTGGCAACACAGGCGTCTGCAGGAGCCCTGGGAGCCTCCTCAACAAGGGAAGCAGGGAGGCCACACCAGCCCAAAACAGTGCCAAAGGCGGGACTACGCCCTGCGGCACAGCACTTCTTAAACCCGCAGCCTCGCAAGGGCCAGGGAGTGCTCGTTCCTGTCACCTGGCTAAAGCAGCCTCCCTAGGCCTGCTCACAGGGACCTGGGGCTGCTCCTGGGGACAAAGGGCTCCACAAGGCCGTGACACGCACCCCGAGTACAGGGCCGGCACGCTGGCAGGTCACCAGCAGGACTGGAGGCCACGCAGCATACGCAGAGACCCAGGCCCTGGCTACGGGCGGGTCACGCTGCCCACACTACCGCTAAGCGGCTGCGCTCCGTCCTCAGAAAGCAGGAGCAAGGCCGGACGGTTTCTCCACCCGTGCGTTTCTGGGGACCTCCCAGTGGCTGCACAGAGCTCCTCTTTCCCTCCTGGGAAGTCTAAGCTACGCTGCTCTGTGTCTAAAGGGGGGCCAAAGCACAAGCACGCTTGCTCACGCACACCAACTAAGGGGAGACAGGGGAGGGGAAGACAGTCCCAGAAGAGGGAGCAAGTTCTGTGCAGCCAACCTGCTGGGGAGCCATCCCTACCGCTGAGCGGGAGAGGAAAGCATCAGACCTGCCCCCGCACTGTGGGGAGGGTACAGGGGCCTCGACACGCCGAGGCGCCTCAGGGCTGGCACAGGGACGAAGGCTGTGACGCGCCCCGAGTACAGGGGGTCACGCTGGCCGCGGGCCAGCGGCAGGCAGACAGCTGCCGGGGCTGGGGAAAAGGCCCTGCCCTGCATAGAGGGTGGGCTGGGGGCCGGGAGAGCTCTGCTTCCCCCCTCAGGTGCGGAGACAGGGGCTCTCACCCTCCTTACAGGGTTGTCCCTCTCTCCGGGCAGCCAAAGGAGCACAACGGCAAAAGGCCTACGACGGCAAAGACCAGCCCTGCTCCCAGGGAGGTCGCCCAGCGCAAAGCCACCCGCGGCACCCAGAAAGTGCCCTGGCCATGCCAGGAAGGCCCTTTGCCCAGAGGGCCTCTCGTGCCCCCTCTTCAGCTCCAACCTCCCTCTTGCCTCGCCGTTCCACTCTTGAGCTCGAAGCCGCTGCTCCTCTTGCCTCGCCGTTCCACTCTTGAGCTCGAAGCCGCCGCTCCTCTTGTTCCCTCTTGCCTCGCCGTTCCACTCTTGAGCTCGAAGCCGCCGCTCCTCTTGTTCCCTCTTGCCTCGCCGTTCCACTCTTGAGCTCGAAGCCGCTGCTCCTCTTGCTCCCTCTTGCCTCGCCGTCCCACGGCTTCTGCCAATTGACAACACGTTCAGGCCTGAGAAGCTCCAGCTCCTGAAGGGAACCGCACCCAACAGGGAGATCCTCAAACCACCGCCCACACACCACCCCAACCCAGCTGCCCAAAACCCTCCCGCTTCAGCTTGACTCACCATCGCGACGTCCGGCGCAGTCCCACGTGGTACTGGGAGCCAGGCCCTCTGGGCAAATGAAGCTGGGCATGCAAAGCAGCGGCCATAGAGGCTGTACCCCTGCTTATAGGGGGCTCAAGCCGCTGCCTGGACTGCAAAGTGCCTGGGACTCCAGAGCACTGGCCCCGACTTACAGGGCAGCCCTGGTCCCCAAGGCCTACGGAGGCTCCTTCTCTCCAGTTCTGGGGCACTCCCCACTAAGGGGACGCTCGCCCCACGCAGGCTGCCAGCTGAAGGGGGCACAAAGGCTCCCAGACCCACAGCCCGCTTACAGGCCGGTCGACACCCAGGGGGCCACAGAGCTCGGCCTTCCCCCACGGTGACGGGAACGAGACTCTGCAGTCAGGCAGTCGAGCTGACGGCCTAAAGCCGAGGGGCCGGGACCCCAGCCCTGAGTACAGGGAGGGCACACGCCCGGCCCCGTGACTCCTGGCCCCACGCCTCTGAAAGGCTGGGGCCAGGGATACCCGCCTGATTACAGGGGGTCCCTCCAACCGCCCGCCGAGGGCGGGGGACGCACACAACCCCACTTAGAGGGCCGCCCCCCGCAGCCCGGCACCCCCAACAAGCACCACAGAGCACAGGCTCCGGCCTGCGCCCTGAGTACAGGGCCGGCCGGAGCCTGGCCGCGGTGTGGCAACACAGGCGTCTGCAGGAGCCCTGGGAGCCTCCTCAACAAGGGAAGCAGGGAGGCCACACCAGCCCAAAACAGGGCCAAAGGCGGGACTACGCCCTGCGGCACAGCACTTCTTAAACCCGCAGCCTCGCAAGGGCCAGGGAGTGCTCGTTCCTGTCACCTGGCTAAAGCAGCCTCCCTAGGCCTGCTCACAGGGACCTGGGGCTGCTCCTGGGGACAAAGGGCTCCACAAGGCCGTGACACGCACCCCGAGTACAGGGCCGGCACGCTGGCAGGTCACCAGCAGGACTGGAGGCCACGCAGCATACGCAGAGACCCAGGCCCTGGCTACGGGCGGGTCACGCTGCCCACACTACCGCTAAGCGGCTGCGCTCCGTCCTCAGAAAGCAGGAGCAAGGCCGGACGGTTTCTCCACCCGTGCGTTTCTGGGGACCTCCCAGTGGCTGCACAGAGCTCCTCTTTCCCTCCTGGGAAGTCTAAGCTACGCTGCTCTGTGTCTAAAGGGGGGCCAAAGCACAAGCACGCTTGCTCACGCACACCAACTAAGGGGAGACAGGGGAGGGGAAGACAGTCCCAGAAGAGGGAGCAAGTTCTGTGCAGCCAACCTGCTGGGGAGCCATCCCTACCGCTGAGCGGGAGAGGAAAGCATCAGACCTGCCCCCGCACTGTGGGGAGGGTACAGGGGCCTCGACACGCCGAGGCGCCTCAGGGCTGGCACAGGGACGAAGGCTGTGACGCGCCCCGAGTACAGGGGGTCACGCTGGCCGCGGGCCAGCGGCAGGCAGACAGCTGCCGGGGCTGGGGAAAAGGCCCTGCCCTGCATAGAGGGTGGGCTGGGGGCCGGGAGAGCTCTGCTTCCCCCCTCAGGTGCGGAGACAGGGGCTCTCACCCTCCTTACAGGGTTGTCCCTCTCTCCGGGCAGCCAAAGGAGCACAACAGCAAAAGGCCTACGACGGCAAAGACCAGCCCTGCTCCCAGGGAGGTCGCCCAGCGCAAAGCCACCCGCGGCACCCAGAAAGTGCCCTGGCCATGCCAGGAAGGCCCTTTGCCCAGAGGGCCTCTCGTGCCCCCTCTTCAGCTCCAACCTCCCTCTTGCCTCGCCGTTCCACTCTTGAGCTCGAAGCCGCTGCTCCTCTTGCCTCGCCGTTCCACTCTTGAGCTCGAAGCCGCCGCTCCTCTTGTTCCCTCTTGCCTCGCCGTTCCACTCTTGAGCTCGAAGCCGCCGCTCCTCTTGTTCCCTCTTGCCTCGCCGTTCCACTCTTGAGCTCGAAGCCGCTGCTCCTCTTGCTCCCTCTTGCCTCGCCGTCCCACGGCTTCTGCCAATTGACAACACGTTCAGGCCTGAGAAGCTCCAGCTCCTGAAGGGAACCGCACCCAACAGGGAGATCCTCAAACCACCGCCCACACATCACCCCAACCCAGCTGCCCAAAACCCTCCCGCTTCAGCTTGACTCACCATCGCGACGTCCGGCGCAGTCCCACGTGGTACTGGGAGCCAGGCCCTCTGGGCAAATGAAGCTGGGCATACAAAGCAGCGGCCATAGAGGCTGTACCCCTGCTTATAGGGGGCTCAAGCCGCTGCCTGGACTGCAAAGTGCCTGGGACTCCAGAGCACTGGCCCCGACTTACAGGGCAGCCCTGGTCCCCAAGGCCTACGGAGGCTCCTTCTCTCCAGTTCTGGGGCACTCCCCACTAAGGGGACGCTCGCCCCACGCAGGCTGCCAGCTGAAGGGGGCACAAAGGCTCCCAGACCCACAGCCCGCTTACAGGCCGGTCGACACCCAGGGGGCCACAGAGCTCGGCCTTCCCCCACGGTGACGGGAACGAGACTCTGCAGTCAGGCAGTCGAGCTGACGGCCTAAAGCCGAGGGGCCGGGACCCCAGCCCTGAGTACAGGGAGGGCACACGCCCGGCCCCGTGACTCCTGGCCCCACGCCTCTGAAAGGCTGGGGCCAGGGATACCCGCCTGATTACAGGGGGTCCCTCCAACCGCCCGCCGAGGGCGGGGGACGCACACAACCCCACTTAGAGGGCCGCCCCCCGCAGCCCGGCACCCCCAACAAGCACCACAGAGCACAGGCTCCGGCCTGCGCCCTGAGTACAGGGCCGGCCGGAGCCTGGCCGCGGTGTGGCAACACAGGCGTCTGCAGGAGCCCTGGGAGCCTCCTCAACAAGGGAAGCAGGGAGGCCACACCAGCCCAAAACAGGGCCAAAGGCGGGACTACGCCCTGCGGCACAGCACTTCTTAAACCCGCAGCCTCGCAAGGGCCAGGGAGTGCTCGTTCCTGTCACCTGGCTAAAGCAGCCTCCCTAGGCCTGCTCACAGGGACCTGGGGCTGCTCCTGGGGACAAAGGGCTCCACAAGGCCGTGACACGCACCCCGAGTACAGGGCCGGCACGCTGGCAGGTCACCAGCAGGACTGGAGGCCACGCAGCATACGCAGAGACCCAGGCCCTGGCTACGGGCGGGTCACGCTGCCCACACTACCGCTAAGCGGCTGCGCTCCGTCCTCAGAAAGCAGGAGCAAGGCCGGACGGTTTCTCCACCCGTGCGTTTCTGGGGACCTCCCAGTGGCTGCACAGAGCTCCTCTTTCCCTCCTGGGAAGTCTAAGCTACGCTGCTCTGTGTCTAAAGGGGGGCCAAAGCACAAGCACGCTTGCTCACGCACACCAACTAAGGGGAGACAGGGGAGGGGAAGACAGTCCCAGAAGAGGGAGCAAGTTCTGTGCAGCCAACCTGCTGGGGAGCCATCCCTACCGCTGAGCGGGAGAGGAAAGCATCAGACCTGCCCCCGCACTGTGGGGAGGGTACAGGGGCCTCGACACGCCGAGGCGCCTCAGGGCTGGCACAGGGACGAAGGCTGTGACGCGCCCCGAGTACAGGGGGTCACGCTGGCCGCGGGCCAGCGGCAGGCAGACAGCTGCCGGGGCTGGGGAAAAGGCCCTGCCCTGCATAGAGGGTGGGCTGGGGGCCGGGAGAGCTCTGCTTCCCCCCTCAGGTGCGGAGACAGGGGCTCTCACCCTCCTTACAGGGTTGTCCCTCTCTCCGGGCAGCCAAAGGAGCACAACGGCAAAAGGCCTACGACGGCAAAGACCAGCCCTGCTCCCAGGGAGGTCGCCCAGCGCAAAGCCACCCGCGGCACCCAGAAAGTGCCCTGGCCATGCCAGGAAGGCCCTTTGCCCAGAGGGCCTCTCGTGCCCCCTCTTCAGCTCCAACCTCCCTCTTGCCTCGCCGTTCCACTCTTGAGCTCGAAGCCGCTGCTCCTCTTGCCTCGCCGTTCCACTCTTGAGCTCGAAGCCGCCGCTCCTCTTGTTCCCTCTTGCCTCGCCGTTCCACTCTTGAGCTCGAAGCCGCCGCTCCTCTTGTTCCCTCTTGCCTCGCCGTTCCACTCTTGAGCTCGAAGCCGCTGCTCCTCTTGCTCCCTCTTGCCTCGCCGTCCCACGGCTTCTGCCAATTGACAACACGTTCAGGCCTGAGAAGCTCCAGCTCCTGAAGGGAACCGCACCCAACAGGGAGATCCTCAAACCACCGCCCACACACCACCCCAACCCAGCTGCCCAAAACCCTCCCGCTTCAGCTTGACTCACCATCGCGACGTCCGGCGCAGTCCCACGTGGTACTGGGAGCCAGGCCCTCTGGGCAAATGAAGCTGGGCATGCAAAGCAGCGGCCATAGAGGCTGTACCCCTGCTTATAGGGGGCTCAAGCCGCTGCCTGGACTGCAAAGTGCCTGGGACTCCAGAGCACTGGCCCCGACTTACAGGGCAGCCCTGGTCCCCAAGGCCTACGGAGGCTCCTTCTCTCCAGTTCTGGGGCACTCCCCACTAAGGGGACGCTCGCCCCACGCAGGCTGCCAGCTGAAGGGGGCACAAAGGCTCCCAGACCCACAGCCCGCTTACAGGCCGGTCGACACCCAGGGGGCCACAGAGCTCGGCCTTCCCCCACGGTGACGGGAACGAGACTCTGCAGTCAGGCAGTCGAGCTGACGGCCTAAAGCCGAGGGGCCGGGACCCCAGCCCTGAGTACAGGGAGGGCACACGCCCGGCCCCGTGACTCCTGGCCCCACGCCTCTGAAAGGCTGGGGCCAGGGATACCCGCCTGATTACAGGGGGTCCCTCCAACCGCCCGCCGAGGGCGGGGGACGCACACAACCCCACTTAGAGGGCCGCCCCCCGCAGCCCGGCACCCCCAACAAGCACCACAGAGCACAGGCTCCGGCCTGCGCCCTGAGTACAGGGCCGGCCGGAGCCTGGCCGCGGTGTGGCAACACAGGCGTCTGCAGGAGCCCTGGGAGCCTCCTCAACAAGGGAAGCAGGGAGGCCACACCAGCCCAAAACAGTGCCAAAGGCGGGACTACGCCCTGCGGCACAGCACTTCTTAAACCCGCAGCCTCGCAAGGGCCAGGGAGTGCTCGTTCCTGTCACCTGGCTAAAGCAGCCTCCCTAGGCCTGCTCACAGGGACCTGGGGCTGCTCCTGGGGACAAAGGGCTCCACAAGGCCGTGACACGCACCCCGAGTACAGGGCCGGCACGCTGGCAGGTCACCAGCAGGACTGGAGGCCACGCAGCATACGCAGAGACCCAGGCCCTGGCTACGGGCGGGTCACGCTGCCCACACTACCGCTAAGCGGCTGTGCTCCGTCCTCAGAAAGCAGGAGCAAGGCCGGACGGTTTCTCCACCCGTGCGTTTCTGGGGACCTCCCAGTGGCTGCACAGAGCTCCTCTTTCCCTCCTGGGAAGTCTAAGCTACGCTGCTCTGTGTCTAAAGGGGGGCCAAAGCACAAGCACGCTTGCTCACGCACACCAACTAAGGGGAGACAGGGGAGGGGAAGACAGTCCCAGAAGAGGGAGCAAGTTCTGTGCAGCCAACCTGCTGGGGAGCCATCCCTACCGCTGAGCGGGAGAGGAAAGCATCAGACCTGCCCCCGCACTGTGGGGAGGGTACAGGGGCCTCGACACGCCGAGGCGCCTCAGGGCTGGCACAGGGACGAAGGCTGTGACGCGCCCCGAGTACAGGGGGTCACGCTGGCCGCGGGCCAGCGGCAGGCAGACAGCTGCCGGGGCTGGGGAAAAGGCCCTGCCCTGCATAGAGGGTGGGCTGGGGGCCGGGAGAGCTCTGCTTCCCCCCTCAGGTGCGGAGACAGGGGCTCTCACCCTCCTTACAGGGTTGTCCCTCTCTCCGGGCAGCCAAAGGAGCACAACGGCAAAAGGCCTACGACGGCAAAGACCAGCCCTGCTCCCAGGGAGGTCGCCCAGCGCAAAGCCACCCGCGGCACCCAGAAAGTGCCCTGGCCATGCCAGGAAGGCCCTTTGCCCAGAGGGCCTCTCGTGCCCCCTCTTCAGCTCCAACCTCCCTCTTGCCTCGCCGTTCCACTCTTGAGCTCGAAGCCGCTGCTCCTCTTGCCTCGCCGTTCCACTCTTGAGCTCGAAGCCGCCGCTCCTCTTGTTCCCTCTTGCCTCGCCGTTCCACTCTTGAGCTCGAAGCCGCCGCTCCTCTTGCTCCCTCTTGCCTCGCCGTTCCACTCTTGAGCTCGAAGCCGCTGCTCCTCTTGCTCCCTCTTGCCTCGCCGTCCCACGGCTTCTGCCAATTGACAACACGTTCAGGCCTGAGAAGCTCCAGCTCCTGAAGGGAACCGCACCCAACAGGGAGATCCTCAAACCACCGCCCACACACCACCCCAACCCAGCTGCCCAAAACCCTCCCGCTTCAGCTTGACTCACCATCGCGACGTCCGGCGCAGTCCCACGTGGTACTGGGAGCCAGGCCCTCTGGGCAAATGAAGCTGGGCATGCAAAGCAGCGGCCATAGAGGCTGTACCCCTGCTTATAGGGGGCTCAAGCCGCTGCCTGGACTGCAAAGTGCCTGGGACTCCAGAGCACTGGCCCCGACTTACAGGGCAGCCCTGGTCCCCAAGGCCTACGGAGGCTCCTTCTCTCCAGTTCTGGGGCACTCCCCACTAAGGGGACGCTCGCCCCACGCAGGCTGCCAGCTGAAGGGGGCACAAAGGCTCCCAGACCCACAGCCCGCTTACAGGCCGGTCGACACCCAGGGGGCCACAGAGCTCGGCCTTCCCCCACGGTGACGGGAACGAGACTCTGCAGTCAGGCAGTCGAGCTGACGGCCTAAAGCCGAGGGGCCGGGACCCCAGCCCTGAGTACAGGGAGGGCACACGCCCGGCCCCGTGACTCCTGGCCCCACGCCTCTGAAAGGCTGGGGCCAGGGATACCCGCCTGATTACAGGGGGTCCCTCCAACCGCCCGCCGAGGGCGGGGGACGCACACAACCCCACTTAGAGGGCCGCCCCCCGCAGCCCGGCACCCCCAACAAGCACCACAGAGCACAGGCTCCGGCCTGCGCCCTGAGTACAGGGCCGGCCGGAGCCTGGCCGCGGTGTGGCAACACAGGCGTCTGCAGGAGCCCTGGGAGCCTCCTCAACAAGGGAAGCAGGGAGGCCACACCAGCCCAAAACAGGGCCAAAGGCGGGACTACGCCCTGCGGCACAGCACTTCTTAAACCCGCAGCCTCGCAAGGGCCAGGGAGTGCTCGTTCCTGTCACCTGGCTAAAGCAGCCTCCCTAGGCCTGCTCACAGGGACCTGGGGCTGCTCCTGGGGACAAAGGGCTCCACAAGGCCGTGACACGCACCCCGAGTACAGGGCCGGCACGCTGGCAGGTCACCAGCAGGACTGGAGGCCACGCAGCATACGCAGAGACCCAGGCCCTGGCTACGGGCGGGTCACGCTGCCCACACTACCGCTAAGCGGCTGCGCTCCGTCCTCAGAAAGCAGGAGCAAGGCCGGACGGTTTCTCCACCCGTGCGTTTCTGGGGACCTCCCAGTGGCTGCACAGAGCTCCTCTTTCCCTCCTGGGAAGTCTAAGCTACGCTGCTCTGTGTCTAAAGGGGGGCCAAAGCACAAGCACGCTTGCTCACGCACACCAACTAAGGGGAGACAGGGGAGGGGAAGACAGTCCCAGAAGAGGGAGCAAGTTCTGTGCAGCCAACCTGCTGGGGAGCCATCCCTACCGCTGAGCGGGAGAGGAAAGCATCAGACCTGCCCCCGCACTGTGGGGAGGGTACAGGGGCCTCGACACGCCGAGGCGCCTCAGGGCTGGCACAGGGACGAAGGCTGTGACGCGCCCCGAGTACAGGGGGTCACGCTGGCCGCGGGCCAGCGGCAGGCAGACAGCTGCCGGGGCTGGGGAAAAGGCCCTGCCCTGCATAGAGGGTGGGCTGGGGGCCGGGAGAGCTCTGCTTCCCCCCTCAGGTGCGGAGACAGGGGCTCTCACCCTCCTTACAGGGTTGTCCCTCTCTCCGGGCAGCCAAAGGAGCACAACGGCAAAAGGCCTACGACGGCAAAGACCAGCCCTGCTCCCAGGGAGGTCGCCCAGCGCAAAGCCACCCGCGGCACCCAGAAAGTGCCCTGGCCATGCCAGGAAGGCCCTTTGCCCAGAGGGCCTCTCGTGCCCCCTCTTCAGCTCCAACCTCCCTCTTGCCTCGCCGTTCCACTCTTGAGCTCGAAGCCGCTGCTCCTCTTGCCTCGCCGTTCCACTCTTGAGCTCGAAGCCGCCGCTCCTCTTGCTCCCTCTTGCCTCGCCGTTCCACTCTTGAGCTCGAAGCCGCCGCTCCTCTTGCTCCCTCTTGCCTCGCCGTTCCACTCTTGAGCTCGAAGCCGCTGCTCCTCTTGCTCCCTCTTGCCTCGCCGTCCCACGGCTTCTGCCAATTGACAACACGTTCAGGCCTGAGAAGCTCCAGCTCCTGAAGGGAACCGCACCCAACAGGGAGATCCTCAAACCACCGCCCACACACCACCCCAACCCAGCTGCCCAAAACCCTCCCGCTTCAGCTTGACTCACCATCGCGACGTCCGGCGCAGTCCCACGTGGTACTGGGAGCCAGGCCCTCTGGGCAAATGAAGCTGGGCATGCAAAGCAGCGGCCATAGAGGCTGTACCCCTGCTTATAGGGGGCTCAAGCCGCTGCCTGGACTGCAAAGTGCCTGGGACTCCAGAGCACTGGCCCCGACTTACAGGGCAGCCCTGGTCCCCAAGGCCTACGGAGGCTCCTTCTCTCCAGTTCTGGGGCACTCCCCACTAAGGGGACGCTCGCCCCACGCAGGCTGCCAGCTGAAGGGGGCACAAAGGCTCCCAGACCCACAGCCCGCTTACAGGCCGGTCGACACCCAGGGGGCCACAGAGCTCGGCCTTCCCCCACGGTGACGGGAACGAGACTCTGCAGTCAGGCAGTCGAGCTGACGGCCTAAAGCCGAGGGGCCGGGACCCCAGCCCTGAGTACAGGGAGGGCACACGCCCGGCCCCGTGACTCCTGGCCCCACGCCTCTGAAAGGCTGGGGCCAGGGATACCCGCCTGATTACAGGGGGTCCCTCCAACCGCCCGCCGAGGGCGGGGGACGCACACAACCCCACTTAGAGGGCCGCCCCCCGCAGCCCGGCACCCCCAACAAGCACCACAGAGCACAGGCTCCGGCCTGCGCCCTGAGTACAGGGCCGGCCGGAGCCTGGCCGCGGTGTGGCAACACAGGCGTCTGCAGGAGCCCTGGGAGCCTCCTCAACAAGGGAAGCAGGGAGGCCACACCAGCCCAAAACAGTGCCAAAGGCGGGACTACGCCCTGCGGCACAGCACTTCTTAAACCTGCAGCCTCGCAAGGGCCAGGGAGTGCTCGTTCCTGTCACCTGGCTAAAGCAGCCTCCCTAGGCCTGCTCACAGGGACCTGGGGCTGCTCCTGGGGACAAAGGGCTCCACAAGGCCGTGACACGCACCCCGAGTACAGGGCCGGCACGCTGGCAGGTCACCAGCAGGACTGGAGGCCACGCAGCATACGCAGAGACCCAGGCCCTGGCTACGGGCGGGTCACGCTGCCCACACTACCGCTAAGCGGCTGCGCTCCGTCCTCAGAAAGCAGGAGCAAGGCCGGACGGTTTCTCCACCCGTGCGTTTCTGGGGACCTCCCAGTGGCTGCACAGAGCTCCTCTTTCCCTCCTGGGAAGTCTAAGCTACGCTGCTCTGTGTCTAAAGGGGGGCCAAAGCACAAGCACGCTTGCTCACGCACACCAACTAAGGGGAGACAGGGGAGGGGAAGACAGTCCCAGAAGAGGGAGCAAGTTCTGTGCAGCCAACCTGCTGGGGAGCCATCCCTACCGCTGAGCGGGAGAGGAAAGCATCAGACCTGCCCCCGCACTGTGGGGAGGGTACAGGGGCCTCGACACGCCGAGGCGCCTCAGGGCTGGCACAGGGACGAAGGCTGTGACGCGCCCCGAGTACAGGGGGTCACGCTGGCCGCGGGCCAGCGGCAGGCAGACAGCTGCCGGGGCTGGGGAAAAGGCCCTGCCCTGCATAGAGGGTGGGCTGGGGGCCGGGAGAGCTCTGCTTCCCCCCTCAGGTGCGGAGACAGGGGCTCTCACCCTCCTTACAGGGTTGTCCCTCTCTCCGGGCAGCCAAAGGAGCACAACGGCAAAAGGCCTACGACGGCAAAGACCAGCCCTGCTCCCAGGGAGGTCGCCCAGCGCAAAGCCACCCGCGGCACCCAGAAAGTGCCCTGGCCATGCCAGGAAGGCCCTTTGCCCAGAGGGCCTCTCGTGCCCCCTCTTCAGCTCCAACCTCCCTCTTGCCTCGCCGTTCCACTCTTGAGCTCGAAGCCGCTGCTCCTCTTGCCTCGCCGTTCCACTCTTGAGCTCGAAGCTGCCGCTCCTCTTGCTCCCTCTTGCCTCGCCGTTCCACCCTTGAGCTCGAAGCCGCCGCTCCTCTTGTTCCCTCTTGCCTCGCCGTTCCACTCTTGAGCTCGAAGCCGCTGCTCCTCTTGCTCCCTCTTGCCTCGCCGTCCCACGGCTTCTGCCAATTGACAACACGTTCAGGCCTGAGAAGCTCCAGCTCCTGAAGGGAACCACACCCAACAGGGAGATCCTCAAACCACCGCCCACACACCACCCCAACCCAGCTGCCCAAAACCCTCCCGCTTCAGCTTGACTCACCATCGCGACGTCCGGCGCAGTCCCACGTGGTACTGGGAGCCAGGCCCTCTGGGCAAATGAAGCTGGGCATGCAAAGCAGCGGCCATAGAGGCTGTACCCCTGCTTATAGGGGGCTCAAGCCGCTGCCTGGACTGCAAAGTGCCTGGGACTCCAGAGCACTGGCCCCGACTTACAGGGCAGCCCTGGTCCCCAAGGCCTACGGAGGCTCCTTCTCTCCAGTTCTGGGGCACTCCCCACTAAGGGGACGCTCGCCCCACGCAGGCTGCCAGCTGAAGGGGGCACAAAGGCTCCCAGACCCACAGCCCGCTTACAGGCCGGTCGACACCCAGGGGGCCACAGAGCTCGGCCTTCCCCCACGGTGACGGGAACGAGACTCTGCAGTCAGGCAGTCGAGCTGACGGCCTAAAGCCGAGGGGCCGGGACCCCAGCCCTGAGTACAGGGAGGGCACACGCCCGGCCCCGTGACTCCTGGCCCCACGCCTCTGAAAGGCTGGGGCCAGGGATACCCGCCTGATTACAGGGGGTCCCTCCAACCGCCCGCCGAGGGCGGGGGACGCACACAACCCCACTTAGAGGGCCGCCCCCCGCAGCCCGGCACCCCCAACAAGCACCACAGAGCACAGGCTCCGGCCTGCGCCCTGAGTACAGGGCCGGCCGGAGCCTGGCCGCGGTGTGGCAACACAGGCGTCTGCAGGAGCCCTGGGAGCCTCCTCAACAAGGGAAGCAGGGAGGCCACACCAGCCCAAAACAGTGCCAAAGGCGGGACTACGCCCTGCGGCACAGCACTTCTTAAACCCGCAGCCTCGCAAGGGCCAGGGAGTGCTCGTTCCTGTCACCTGGCTAAAGCAGCCTCCCTAGGCCTGCTCACAGGGACCTGGGGCTGCTCCTGGGGACAAAGGGCTCCACAAGGCCGTGACACGCACCCCGAGTACAGGGCCGGCACGCTGGCAGGTCACCAGCAGGACTGGAGGCCACGCAGCATATGCAGAGACCCAGGCCCTGGCTACGGGCGGGTCACGCTGCCCACACTACCGCTAAGCGGCTGCGCTCCGTCCTCAGAAAGCAGGAGCAAGGCCGGACGGTTTCTCCACCCGTGCGTTTCTGGGGACCTCCCAGTGGCTGCACAGAGCTCCTCTTTCCCTCCTGGGAAGTCTAAGCTACGCTGCTCTGTGTCTAAAGGGGGGCCAAAGCACAAGCACGCTTGCTCACGCACACCAACTAAGGGGAGACAGGGGAGGGGAAGACAGTCCCAGAAGAGGGAGCAAGTTCTGTGCAGCCAACCTGCTGGGGAGCCATCCCTACCGCTGAGCGGGAGAGGAAAGCATCAGACCTGCCCCCGCACTGTGGGGAGGGTACAGGGGCCTCGACACGCCGAGGCGCCTCAGGGCTGGCACAGGGACGAAGGCTGTGACGCGCCCCGAGTACAGGGGGTCACGCTGGCCGCGGGCCAGCGGCAGGCAGACAGCTGCCGGGGCTGGGGAAAAGGCCCTGCCCTGCATAGAGGGTGGGCTGGGGGCCGGGAGAGCTCTGCTTCCCCCCTCAGGTGCGGAGACAGGGGCTCTCACCCTCCTTACAGGGTTGTCCCTCTCTCCGGGCAGCCAAAGGAGCACAACGGCAAAAGGCCTACGACGGCAAAGACCAGCCCTGCTCCCAGGGAGGTCGCCCAGCGCAAAGCCACCCGCGGCACCCAGAAAGTGCCCTGGCCATGCCAGGAAGGCCCTTTGCCCAGAGGGCCTCTCGTGCCCCCTCTTCAGCTCCAACCTCCCTCTTGCCTCGCCGTTCCACTCTTGAGCTCGAAGCCGCTGCTCCTCTTGCCTCGCCGTTCCACTCTTGAGCTCGAAGCCGCCGCTCCTCTTGTTCCCTCTTGCCTCGCCGTTCCACTCTTGAGCTCGAAGCCGCCGCTCCTCTTGTTCCCTCTTGCCTCGCCGTTCCACTCTTGAGCTCGAAGCCGCTGCTCCTCTTGCTCCCTCTTGCCTCGCCGTCCCACGGCTTCTGCCAATTGACAACACGTTCAGGCCTGAGAAGCTCCAGCTCCTGAAGGGAACCGCACCCAACAGGGAGATCCTCAAACCACCGCCCACACACCACCCCAACCCAGCTGCCCAAAACCCTCCCGCTTCAGCTTGACTCACCATCGCGACGTCCGGCGCAGTCCCACGTGGTACTGGGAGCCAGGCCCTCTGGGCAAATGAAGCTGGGCATGCAAAGCAGCGGCCATAGAGGCTGTACCCCTGCTTATAGGGGGCTCAAGCCGCTGCCTGGACTGCAAAGTGCCTGGGACTCCAGAGCACTGGCCCCGACTTACAGGGCAGCCCTGGTCCCCAAGGCCTACGGAGGCTCCTTCTCTCCAGTTCTGGGGCACTCCCCACTAAGGGGACGCTCGCCCCACGCAGGCTGCCAGCTGAAGGGGGCACAAAGGCTCCCAGACCCACAGCCCGCTTACAGGCCGGTCGACACCCAGGGGGCCACAGAGCTCGGCCTTCCCCCACGGTGACGGGAACGAGACTCTGCAGTCAGGCAGTCGAGCTGACGGCCTAAAGCCGAGGGGCCGGGACCCCAGCCCTGAGTACAGGGAGGGCACACGCCCGGCCCCGTGACTCCTGGCCCCACGCCTCTGAAAGGCTGGGGCCAGGGATACCCGCCTGATTACAGGGGGTCCCTCCAACCGCCCGCCGAGGGCGGGGGACGCACACAACCCCACTTAGAGGGCCGCCCCCCGCAGCCCGGCACCCCCAACAAGCACCACAGAGCACAGGCTCCGGCCTGCGCCCTGAGTACAGGGCCGGCCGGAGCCTGGCCGCGGTGTGGCAACACAGGCGTCTGCAGGAGCCCTGGGAGCCTCCTCAACAAGGGAAGCAGGGAGGCCACACCAGCCCAAAACAGTGCCAAAGGCGGGACTACGCCCTGCGGCACAGCACTTCTTAAACCCGCAGCCTCGCAAGGGCCAGGGAGTGCTCGTTCCTGTCACCTGGCTAAAGCAGCCTCCCTAGGCCTGCTCACAGGGACCTGGGGCTGCTCCTGGGGACAAAGGGCTCCACAAGGCCGTGACACGCACCCCGAGTACAGGGCCGGCACGCTGGCAGGTCACCAGCAGGACTGGAGGCCACGCAGCATACGCAGAGACCCAGGCCCCGGCTACGGGCGGGTCACGCTGCCCACACTACCGCTAAGCGGCTGTGCTCCGTCCTCAGAAAGCAGGAGCAAGGCCGGACGGTTTCTCCACCCGTGCGTTTCTGGGGACCTCCCAGTGGCTGCACAGAGCTCCTCTTTCCCTCCTGGGAAGTCTAAGCTACGCTGCTCTGTGTCTAAAGGGGGGCCAAAGCACAAGCACGCTTGCTCACGCACACCAACTAAGGGGAGACAGGGGAGGGGAAGACAGTCCCAGAAGAGGGAGCAAGTTCTGTGCAGCCAACCTGCTGGGGAGCCATCCCTACCGCTGAGCGGGAGAGGAAAGCATCAGACCTGCCCCCGCACTGTGGGGAGGGTACAGGGGCCTCGACACGCCGAGGCGCCTCAGGGCTGGCACAGGGACGAAGGCTGTGACGCGCCCCGAGTACAGGGGGTCACGCTGGCCGCGGGCCAGCGGCAGGCAGACAGCTGCCGGGGCTGGGGAAAAGGCCCTGCCCTGCATAGAGGGTGGGCTGGGGGCCGGGAGAGCTCTGCTTCCCCCCTCAGGTGCGGAGACAGGGGCTCTCACCCTCCTTACAGGGTTGTCCCTCTCTCCGGGCAGCCAAAGGAGCACAACGGCAAAAGGCCTACGACGGCAAAGACCAGCCCTGCTCCCAGGGAGGTCGCCCAGCGCAAAGCCACCCGCGGCACCCAGAAAGTGCCCTGGCCATGCCAGGAAGGCCCTTTGCCCAGAGGGCCTCTCGTGCCCCCTCTTCAGCTCCAACCTCCCTCTTGCCTCGCCGTTCCACTCTTGAGCTCGAAGCCGCTGCTCCTCTTGCCTCGCCGTTCCACTCTTGAGCTCGAAGCCGCCGCTCCTCTTGTTCCCTCTTGCCTCGCCGTTCCACTCTTGAGCTCGAAGCCGCCGCTCCTCTTGCTCCCTCTTGCCTCGCCGTTCCACTCTTGAGCTCGAAGCCGCTGCTCCTCTTGCTCCCTCTTGCCTCGCCGTCCCACGGCTTCTGCCAATTGACAACACGTTCAGGCCTGAGAAGCTCCAGCTCCTGAAGGGAACCGCACCCAACAGGGAGATCCTCAAACCACCGCCCACACACCACCCCAACCCAGCTGCCCAAAACCCTCCCGCTTCAGCTTGACTCACCATCGCGACGTCCGGCGCAGTCCCACGTGGTACTGGGAGCCAGGCCCTCTGGGCAAATGAAGCTGGGCATGCAAAGCAGCGGCCATAGAGGCTGTACCCCTGCTTATAGGGGGCTCAAGCCGCTGCCTGGACTGCAAAGTGCCTGGGACTCCAGAGCACTGGCCCCGACTTACAGGGCAGCCCTGGTCCCCAAGGCCTACGGAGGCTCCTTCTCTCCAGTTCTGGGGCACTCCCCACTAAGGGGACGCTCGCCCCACGCAGGCTGCCAGCTGAAGGGGGCACAAAGGCTCCCAGACCCACAGCCCGCTTACAGGCCGGTCGACACCCAGGGGGCCACAGAGCTCGGCCTTCCCCCACGGTGACGGGAACGAGACTCTGCAGTCAGGCAGTCGAGCTGACGGCCTAAAGCCGAGGGGCCGGGACCCCAGCCCTGAGTACAGGGAGGGCACACGCCCGGCCCCGTGACTCCTGGCCCCACGCCTCTGAAAGGCTGGGGCCAGGGATACCCGCCTGATTACAGGGGGTCCCTCCAACCGCCCGCCGAGGGCGGGGGACGCACACAACCCCACTTAGAGGGCCGCCCCCCGCAGCCCGGCACCCCCAACAAGCACCACAGAGCACAGGCTCCGGCCTGCGCCCTGAGTACAGGGCCGGCCGGAGCCTGGCCGCGGTGTGGCAACACAGGCGTCTGCAGGAGCCCTGGGAGCCTCCTCAACAAGGGAAGCAGGGAGGCCACACCAGCCCAAAACAGGGCCAAAGGCGGGACTACGCCCTGCGGCACAGCACTTCTTAAACCCGCAGCCTCGCAAGGGCCAGGGAGTGCTCGTTCCTGTCACCTGGCTAAAGCAGCCTCCCTAGGCCTGCTCACAGGGACCTGGGGCTGCTCCTGGGGACAAAGGGCTCCACAAGGCCGTGACACGCACCCCGAGTACAGGGCCGGCACGCTGGCAGGTCACCAGCAGGACTGGAGGCCACGCAGCATACGCAGAGACCCAGGCCCTGGCTACGGGCGGGTCACGCTGCCCACACTACCGCTAAGCGGCTGCGCTCCGTCCTCAGAAAGCAGGAGCAAGGCCGGACGGTTTCTCCACCCGTGCGTTTCTGGGGACCTCCCAGTGGCTGCACAGAGCTCCTCTTTCCCTCCTGGGAAGTCTAAGCTACGCTGCTCTGTGTCTAAAGGGGGGCCAAAGCACAAGCACGCTTGCTCACGCACACCAACTAAGGGGAGACAGGGGAGGGGAAGACAGTCCCAGAAGAGGGAGCAAGTTCTGTGCAGCCAACCTGCTGGGGAGCCATCCCTACCGCTGAGCGGGAGAGGAAAGCATCAGACCTGCCCCCGCACTGTGGGGAGGGTACAGGGGCCTCGACACGCCGAGGCGCCTCAGGGCTGGCACAGGGACGAAGGCTGTGACGCGCCCCGAGTACAGGGGGTCACGCTGGCCGCGGGCCAGCGGCAGGCAGACAGCTGCTGGGGCTGGGGAAAAGGCCCTGCCCTGCATAGAGGGTGGGCTGGGGGCCGGGAGAGCTCTGCTTCCCCCCTCAGGTGCGGAGACAGGGGCTCTCACCCTCCTTACAGGGTTGTCCCTCTCTCCGGGCAGCCAAAGGAGCACAACAGCAAAAGGCCTACGACGGCAAAGACCAGCCCTGCTCCCAGGGAGGTCGCCCAGCGCAAAGCCACCCGCGGCACCCAGAAAGTGCCCTGGCCATGCCAGGAAGGCCCTTTGCCCAGAGGGCCTCTCGTGCCCCCTCTTCAGCTCCAACCTCCCTCTTGCCTCGCCGTTCCACTCTTGAGCTCGAAGCCGCTGCTCCTCTTGCCTCGCCGTTCCACTCTTGAGCTCGAAGCCGCCGCTCCTCTTGTTCCCTCTTGCCTCGCCGTTCCACTCTTGAGCTCGAAGCCGCCGCTCCTCTTGTTCCCTCTTGCCTCGCCGTTCCACTCTTGAGCTCGAAGCCGCTGCTCCTCTTGCTCCCTCTTGCCTCGCCGTCCCACGGCTTCTGCCAATTGACAACACGTTCAGGCCTGAGAAGCTCCAGCTCCTGAAGGGAACCGCACCCAACAGGGAGATCCTCAAACCACCGCCCACACATCACCCCAACCCAGCTGCCCAAAACCCTCCCGCTTCAGCTTGACTCACCATCGCGACGTCCGGCGCAGTCCCACGTGGTACTGGGAGCCAGGCCCTCTGGGCAAATGAAGCTGGGCATGCAAAGCAGCGGCCATAGAGGCTGTACCCCTGCTTATAGGGGGCTCAAGCCGCTGCCTGGACTGCAAAGTGCCTGGGACTCCAGAGCACTGGCCCCGACTTACAGGGCAGCCCTGGTCCCCAAGGCCTACGGAGGCTCCTTCTCTCCAGTTCTGGGGCACTCCCCACTAAGGGGACGCTCGCCCCACGCAGGCTGCCAGCTGAAGGGGGCACAAAGGCTCCCAGACCCACAGCCCGCTTACAGGCCGGTCGACACCCAGGGGGCCACAGAGCTCGGCCTTCCCCCACGGTGACGGGAACGAGACTCTGCAGTCAGGCAGTCGAGCTGACGGCCTAAAGCCGAGGGGCCGGGACCCCAGCCCTGAGTACAGGGAGGGCACACGCCCGGCCCCGTGACTCCTGGCCCCACGCCTCTGAAAGGCTGGGGCCAGGGATACCCGCCTGATTACAGGGGGTCCCTCCAACCGCCCGCCGAGGGCGGGGGACGCACACAACCCCACTTAGAGGGCCGCCCCCCGCAGCCCGGCACCCCCAACAAGCACCACAGAGCACAGGCTCCGGCCTGCGCCCTGAGTACAGGGCCGGCCGGAGCCTGGCCGCGGTGTGGCAACACAGGCGTCTGCAGGAGCCCTGGGAGCCTCCTCAACAAGGGAAGCAGGGAGGCCACACCAGCCCAAAACAGGGCCAAAGGCGGGACTACGCCCTGCGGCACAGCACTTCTTAAACCCGCAGCCTCGCAAGGGCCAGGGAGTGCTCGTTCCTGTCACCTGGCTAAAGCAGCCTCCCTAGGCCTGCTCACAGGGACCTGGGGCTGCTCCTGGGGACAAAGGGCTCCACAAGGCCGTGACACGCACCCCGAGTACAGGGCCGGCACGCTGGCAGGTCACCAGCAGGACTGGAGGCCACGCAGCATACGCAGAGACCCAGGCCCTGGCTACGGGCGGGTCACGCTGCCCACACTACCGCTAAGCGGCTGCGCTCCGTCCTCAGAAAGCAGGAGCAAGGCCGGACGGTTTCTCCACCCGTGCGTTTCTGGGGACCTCCCAGTGGCTGCACAGAGCTCCTCTTTCCCTCCTGGGAAGTCTAAGCTACGCTGCTCTGTGTCTAAAGGGGGGCCAAAGCACAAGCACGCTTGCTCACGCACACCAACTAAGGGGAGACAGGGGAGGGGAAGACAGTCCCAGAAGAGGGAGCAAGTTCTGTGCAGCCAACCTGCTGGGGAGCCATCCCTACCGCTGAGCGGGAGA
This sequence comes from Aphelocoma coerulescens, assembly GCF_041296385.1. Taxonomy (NCBI): domain Eukaryota; kingdom Metazoa; phylum Chordata; class Aves; order Passeriformes; family Corvidae; genus Aphelocoma; species Aphelocoma coerulescens. The sequence continues at coordinate 9,463,424 of NC_091023.1, forward strand.
GGAAAGCATCAGACCTGCCCCCGCACTGTGGGGAGGGTACAGGGGCCTCGACACGCCGAGGCGCCTCAGGGCTGGCACAGGGACGAAGGCTGTGACGCGCCCCGAGTACAGGGGGTCACGCTGGCCGCGGGCCAGCGGCAGGCAGACAGCTGCCGGGGCTGGGGAAAAGGCCCTGCCCTGCATAGAGGGTGGGCTGGGGGCCGGGAGAGCTCTGCTTCCCCCCTCAGGTGCGGAGACAGGGGCTCTCACCCTCCTTACAGGGTTGTCCCTCTCTCCGGGCAGCCAAAGGAGCACAACGGCAAAAGGCCTACGACGGCAAAGACCAGCCCTGCTCCCAGGGAGGTCGCCCAGCGCAAAGCCACCCGCGGCACCCAGAAAGTGCCCTGGCCATGCCAGGAAGGCCCTTTGCCCAGAGGGCCTCTCGTGCCCCCTCTTCAGCTCCAACCTCCCTCTTGCCTCGCCGTTCCACTCTTGAGCTCGAAGCCGCTGCTCCTCTTGCCTCGCCGTTCCACTCTTGAGCTCGAAGCCGCCGCTCCTCTTGCTCCCTCTTGCCTCGCCGTTCCACTCTTGAGCTCGAAGCCGCCGCTCCTCTTGCTCCCTCTTGCCTCGCCGTTCCACTCTTGAGCTCGAAGCCGCTGCTCCTCTTGCTCCCTCTTGCCTCGCCGTCCCACGGCTTCTGCCAATTGACAACACGTTCAGGCCTGAGAAGCTCCAGCTCCTGAAGGGAACCGCACCCAACAGGGAGATCCTCAAACCACCGCCCACACACCACCCCAACCCAGCTGCCCAAAACCCTCCCGCTTCAGCTTGACTCACCATCGCGACGTCCGGCGCAGTCCCACGTGGTACTGGGAGCCAGGCCCTCTGGGCAAATGAAGCTGGGCATGCAAAGCAGCGGCCATAGAGGCTGTACCCCTGCTTATAGGGGGCTCAAGCCGCTGCCTGGACTGCAAAGTGCCTGGGACTCCAGAGCACTGGCCCCGACTTACAGGGCAGCCCTGGTCCCCAAGGCCTACGGAGGCTCCTTCTCTCCAGTTCTGGGGCACTCCCCACTAAGGGGACGCTCGCCCCACGCAGGCTGCCAGCTGAAGGGGGCACAAAGGCTCCCAGACCCACAGCCCGCTTACAGGCCGGTCGACACCCAGGGGGCCACAGAGCTCGGCCTTCCCCCACGGTGACGGGAACGAGACTCTGCAGTCAGGCAGTCGAGCTGACGGCCTAAAGCCGAGGGGCCGGGACCCCAGCCCTGAGTACAGGGAGGGCACACGCCCGGCCCCGTGACTCCTGGCCCCACGCCTCTGAAAGGCTGGGGCCAGGGATACCCGCCTGATTACAGGGGGTCCCTCCAACCGCCCGCCGAGGGCGGGGGACGCACACAACCCCACTTAGAGGGCCGCCCCCCGCAGCCCGGCACCCCCAACAAGCACCACAGAGCACAGGCTCCGGCCTGCGCCCTGAGTACAGGGCCGGCCGGAGCCTGGCCGCGGTGTGGCAACACAGGCATCTGCAGGAGCCCTGGGAGCCTCCTCAACAAGGGAAGCAGGGAGGCCACACCAGCCCAAAACAGTGCCAAAGGCGGGACTACGCCCTGCGGCACAGCACTTCTTAAACCTGCAGCCTCGCAAGGGCCAGGGAGTGCTCGTTCCTGTCACCTGGCTAAAGCAGCCTCCCTAGGCCTGCTCACAGGGACCTGGGGCTGCTCCTGGGGACAAAGGGCTCCACAAGGCCGTGACACGCACCCCGAGTACAGGGCCGGCACGCTGGCAGGTCACCAGCAGGACTGGAGGCCACGCAGCATACGCAGAGACCCAGGCCCTGGCTACGGGCGGGTCACGCTGCCCACACTACCGCTAAGCGGCTGCGCTCCGTCCTCAGAAAGCAGGAGCAAGGCCGGACGGTTTCTCCACCCGTGCGTTTCTGGGGACCTCCCAGTGGCTGCACAGAGCTCCTCTTTCCCTCCTGGGAAGTCTAAGCTACGCTGCTCTGTGTCTAAAGGGGGGCCAAAGCACAAGCACGCTTGCTCACGCACACCAACTAAGGGGAGACAGGGGAGGGGAAGACAGTCCCAGAAGAGGGAGCAAGTTCTGTGCAGCCAACCTGCTGGGGAGCCATCCCTACCGCTGAGCGGGAGAGGAAAGCATCAGACCTGCCCCCGCACTGTGGGGAGGGTACAGGGGCCTCGACACGCCGAGGCGCCTCAGGGCTGGCACAGGGACGAAGGCTGTGACGCGCCCCGAGTACAGGGGGTCACGCTGGCCGCGGGCCAGCGGCAGGCAGACAGCTGCCGGGGCTGGGGAAAAGGCCCTGCCCTGCATAGAGGGTGGGCTGGGGGCCGGGAGAGCTCTGCTTCCCCCCTCAGGTGCGGAGACAGGGGCTCTCACCCTCCTTACAGGGTTGTCCCTCTCTCCGGGCAGCCAAAGGAGCACAACGGCAAAAGGCCTACGACGGCAAAGACCAGCCCTGCTCCCAGGGAGGTCGCCCAGCGCAAAGCCACCCGCGGCACCCAGAAAGTGCCCTGGCCATGCCAGGAAGGCCCTTTGCCCAGAGGGCCTCTCGTGCCCCCTCTTCAGCTCCAACCTCCCTCTTGCCTCGCCGTTCCACTCTTGAGCTCGAAGCCGCTGCTCCTCTTGCCTCGCCGTTCCACTCTTGAGCTCGAAGCCGCCGCTCCTCTTGTTCCCTCTTGCCTCGCCGTTCCACTCTTGAGCTCGAAGCCGCCGCTCCTCTTGTTCCCTCTTGCCTCGCCGTTCCACTCTTGAGCTCGAAGCCGCTGCTCCTCTTGCTCCCTCTTGCCTCGCCGTCCCACGGCTTCTGCCAATTGACAACACGTTCAGGCCTGAGAAGCTCCAGCTCCTGAAGGGAACCGCACCCAACAGGGAGATCCTCAAACCACCGCCCACACACCACCCCAACCCAGCTGCCCAAAACCCTCCCGCTTCAGCTTGACTCACCATCGCGACGTCCGGCGCAGTCCCACGTGGTACTGGGAGCCAGGCCCTCTGGGCAAATGAAGCTGGGCATGCAAAGCAGCGGCCATAGAGGCTGTACCCCTGCTTATAGGGGGCTCAAGCCGCTGCCTGGACTGCAAAGTGCCTGGGACTCCAGAGCACTGGCCCCGACTTACAGGGCAGCCCTGGTCCCCAAGGCCTACGGAGGCTCCTTCTCTCCAGTTCTGGGGCACTCCCCACTAAGGGGACGCTCGCCCCACGCAGGCTGCCAGCTGAAGGGGGCACAAAGGCTCCCAGACCCACAGCCCGCTTACAGGCCGGTCGACACCCAGGGGGCCACAGAGCTCGGCCTTCCCCCACGGTGACGGGAACGAGACTCTGCAGTCAGGCAGTCGAGCTGACGGCCTAAAGCCGAGGGGCCGGGACCCCAGCCCTGAGTACAGGGAGGGCACACGCCCGGCCCCGTGACTCCTGGCCCCACGCCTCTGAAAGGCTGGGGCCAGGGATACCCGCCTGATTACAGGGGGTCCCTCCAACCGCCCGCCGAGGGCGGGGGACGCACACAACCCCACTTAGAGGGCCGCCCCCCGCAGCCCGGCACCCCCAACAAGCACCACAGAGCACAGGCTCCGGCCTGCGCCCTGAGTACAGGGCCGGCCGGAGCCTGGCCGCGGTGTGGCAACACAGGCGTCTGCAGGAGCCCTGGGAGCCTCCTCAACAAGGGAAGCAGGGAGGCCACACCAGCCCAAAACAGTGCCAAAGGCGGGACTACGCCCTGCGGCACAGCACTTCTTAAACCTGCAGCCTCGCAAGGGCCAGGGAGTGCTCGTTCCTGTCACCTGGCTAAAGCAGCCTCCCTAGGCCTGCTCACAGGGACCTGGGGCTGCTCCTGGGGACAAAGGGCTCCACAAGGCCGTGACACGCACCCCGAGTACAGGGCCGGCACGCTGGCAGGTCACCAGCAGGACTGGAGGCCACGCAGCATACGCAGAGACCCAGGCCCTGGCTACGGGCGGGTCACGCTGCCCACACTACCGCTAAGCGGCTGCGCTCCGTCCTCAGAAAGCAGGAGCAAGGCCGGACGGTTTCTCCACCCGTGCGTTTCTGGGGACCTCCCAGTGGCTGCACAGAGCTCCTCTTTCCCTCCTGGGAAGTCTAAGCTACGCTGCTCTGTGTCTAAAGGGGGGCCAAAGCACAAGCATGCTTGCTCACGCACACCAACTAAGGGGAGACAGGGGAGGGGAAGACAGTCCCAGAAGAGGGAGCAAGTTCTGTGCAGCCAACCTGCTGGGGAGCCATCCCTACCGCTGAGCGGGAGAGGAAAGCATCAGACCTGCCCCCGCACTGTGGGGAGGGTACAGGGGCCTCGACACGCCGAGGCGCCTCAGGGCTGGCACAGGGACGAAGGCTGTGACGCGCCCCGAGTACAGGGGGTCACGCTGGCCGCGGGCCAGCGGCAGGCAGACAGCTGCCGGGGCTGGGGAAAAGGCCCTGCCCTGCATAGAGGGTGGGCTGGGGGCCGGGAGAGCTCTGCTTCCCCCCTCAGGTGCGGAGACAGGGGCTCTCACCCTCCTTACAGGGTTGTCCCTCTCTCCGGGCAGCCAAAGGAGCACAACGGCAAAAGGCCTACGACGGCAAAGACCAGCCCTGCTCCCAGGGAGGTCGCCCAGCGCAAAGCCACCCGCGGCACCCAGAAAGTGCCCTGGCCATGCCAGGAAGGCCCTTTGCCCAGAGGGCCTCTCGTGCCCCCTCTTCAGCTCCAACCTCCCTCTTGCCTCGCCGTTCCACTCTTGAGCTCGAAGCCGCTGCTCCTCTTGCCTCGCCGTTCCACTCTTGAGCTCGAAGCTGCCGCTCCTCTTGCTCCCTCTTGCCTCGCCGTTCCACCCTTGAGCTCGAAGCCGCCGCTCCTCTTGTTCCCTCTTGCCTCGCCGTTCCACTCTTGAGCTCGAAGCCGCTGCTCCTCTTGCTCCCTCTTGCCTCGCCGTCCCACGGCTTCTGCCAATTGACAACACGTTCAGGCCTGAGAAGCTCCAGCTCCTGAAGGGAACCACACCCAACAGGGAGATCCTCAAACCACCGCCCACACACCACCCCAACCCAGCTGCCCAAAACCCTCCCGCTTCAGCTTGACTCACCATCGCGACGTCCGGCGCAGTCCCACGTGGTACTGGGAGCCAGGCCCTCTGGGCAAATGAAGCTGGGCATGCAAAGCAGCGGCCATAGAGGCTGTACCCCTGCTTATAGGGGGCTCAAGCCGCTGCCTGGACTGCAAAGTGCCTGGGACTCCAGAGCACTGGCCCCGACTTACAGGGCAGCCCTGGTCCCCAAGGCCTACGGAGGCTCCTTCTCTCCAGTTCTGGGGCACTCCCCACTAAGGGGACGCTCGCCCCACGCAGGCTGCCAGCTGAAGGGGGCACAAAGGCTCCCAGACCCACAGCCCGCTTACAGGCCGGTCGACACCCAGGGGGCCACAGAGCTCGGCCTTCCCCCACGGTGACGGGAACGAGACTCTGCAGTCAGGCAGTCGAGCTGACGGCCTAAAGCCGAGGGGCCGGGACCCCAGCCCTGAGTACAGGGAGGGCACACGCCCGGCCCCGTGACTCCTGGCCCCACGCCTCTGAAAGGCTGGGGCCAGGGATACCCGCCTGATTACAGGGGGTCCCTCCAACCGCCCGCCGAGGGCGGGGGACGCACACAACCCCACTTAGAGGGCCGCCCCCCGCAGCCCGGCACCCCCAACAAGCACCACAGAGCACAGGCTCCGGCCTGCGCCCTGAGTACAGGGCCGGCCGGAGCCTGGCCGCGGTGTGGCAACACAGGCGTCTGCAGGAGCCCTGGGAGCCTCCTCAACAAGGGAAGCAGGGAGGCCACACCAGCCCAAAACAGTGCCAAAGGCGGGACTACGCCCTGCGGCACAGCACTTCTTAAACCCGCAGCCTCGCAAGGGCCAGGGAGTGCTCGTTCCTGTCACCTGGCTAAAGCAGCCTCCCTAGGCCTGCTCACAGGGACCTGGGGCTGCTCCTGGGGACAAAGGGCTCCACAAGGCCGTGACACGCACCCCGAGTACAGGGCCGGCACGCTGGCAGGTCACCAGCAGGACTGGAGGCCACGCAGCATATGCAGAGACCCAGGCCCTGGCTACGGGCGGGTCACGCTGCCCACACTACCGCTAAGCGGCTGCGCTCCGTCCTCAGAAAGCAGGAGCAAGGCCGGACGGTTTCTCCACCCGTGCGTTTCTGGGGACCTCCCAGTGGCTGCACAGAGCTCCTCTTTCCCTCCTGGGAAGTCTAAGCTACGCTGCTCTGTGTCTAAAGGGGGGCCAAAGCACAAGCACGCTTGCTCACGCACACCAACTAAGGGGAGACAGGGGAGGGGAAGACAGTCCCAGAAGAGGGAGCAAGTTCTGTGCAGCCAACCTGCTGGGGAGCCATCCCTACCGCTGAGCGGGAGAGGAAAGCATCAGACCTGCCCCCGCACTGTGGGGAGGGTACAGGGGCCTCGACACGCCGAGGCGCCTCAGGGCTGGCACAGGGACGAAGGCTGTGACGCGCCCCGAGTACAGGGGGTCACGCTGGCCGCGGGCCAGCGGCAGGCAGACAGCTGCCGGGGCTGGGGAAAAGGCCCTGCCCTGCATAGAGGGTGGGCTGGGGGCCGGGAGAGCTCTGCTTCCCCCCTCAGGTGCGGAGACAGGGGCTCTCACCCTCCTTACAGGGTTGTCCCTCTCTCCGGGCAGCCAAAGGAGCACAACGGCAAAAGGCCTACGACGGCAAAGACCAGCCCTGCTCCCAGGGAGGTCGCCCAGCGCAAAGCCACCCGCGGCACCCAGAAAGTGCCCTGGCCATGCCAGGAAGGCCCTTTGCCCAGAGGGCCTCTCGTGCCCCCTCTTCAGCTCCAACCTCCCTCTTGCCTCGCCGTTCCACTCTTGAGCTCGAAGCCGCTGCTCCTCTTGCCTCGCCGTTCCACTCTTGAGCTCGAAGCTGCCGCTCCTCTTGCTCCCTCTTGCCTCGCCGTTCCACCCTTGAGCTCGAAGCCGCCGCTCCTCTTGTTCCCTCTTGCCTCGCCGTTCCACTCTTGAGCTCGAAGCCGCTGCTCCTCTTGCTCCCTCTTGCCTCGCCGTCCCACGGCTTCTGCCAATTGACAACACGTTCAGGCCTGAGAAGCTCCAGCTCCTGAAGGGAACCGCACCCAACAGGGAGATCCTCAAACCACCGCCCACACACCACCCCAACCCAGCTGCCCAAAACCCTCCCGCTTCAGCTTGACTCACCATCGCGACGTCCGGCGCAGTCCCACGTGGTACTGGGAGCCAGGCCCTCTGGGCAAATGAAGCTGGGCATGCAAAGCAGCGGCCATAGAGGCTGTACCCCTGCTTATAGGGGGCTCAAGCCGCTGCCTGGACTGCAAAGTGCCTGGGACTCCAGAGCACTGGCCCCGACTTACAGGGCAGCCCTGGTCCCCAAGGCCTACGGAGGCTCCTTCTCTCCAGTTCTGGGGCACTCCCCACTAAGGGGACGCTCGCCCCACGCAGGCTGCCAGCTGAAGGGGGCACAAAGGCTCCCAGACCCACAGCCCGCTTACAGGCCGGTCGACACCCAGGGGGCCACAGAGCTCGGCCTTCCCCCACGGTGACGGGAACGAGACTCTGCAGTCAGGCAGTCGAGCTGACGGCCTAAAGCCGAGGGGCCGGGACCCCAGCCCTGAGTACAGGGAGGGCACACGCCCGGCCCCGTGACTCCTGGCCCCACGCCTCTGAAAGGCTGGGGCCAGGGATACCCGCCTGATTACAGGGGGTCCCTCCAACCGCCCGCCGAGGGCGGGGGACGCACACAACCCCACTTAGAGGGCCGCCCCCCGCAGCCCGGCACCCCCAACAAGCACCACAGAGCACAGGCTCCGGCCTGCGCCCTGAGTACAGGGCCGGCCGGAGCCTGGCCGCGGTGTGGCAACACAGGCGTCTGCAGGAGCCCTGGGAGCCTCCTCAACAAGGGAAGCAGGGAGGCCACACCAGCCCAAAACAGTGCCAAAGGCGGGACTACGCCCTGCGGCACAGCACTTCTTAAACCCGCAGCCTCGCAAGGGCCAGGGAGTGCTCGTTCCTGTCACCTGGCTAAAGCAGCCTCCCTAGGCCTGCTCACAGGGACCTGGGGCTGCTCCTGGGGACAAAGGGCTCCACAAGGCCGTGACACGCACCCCGAGTACAGGGCCGGCACGCTGGCAGGTCACCAGCAGGACTGGAGGCCACGCAGCATACGCAGAGACCCAGGCCCTGGCTACGGGCGGGTCACGCTGCCCACACTACCGCTAAGCGGCTGCGCTCCGTCCTCAGAAAGCAGGAGCAAGGCCGGACGGTTTCTCCACCCGTGCGTTTCTGGGGACCTCCCAGTGGCTGCACAGAGCTCCTCTTTCCCTCCTGGGAAGTCTAAGCTACGCTGCTCTGTGTCTAAAGGGGGGCCAAAGCACAAGCACGCTTGCTCACGCACACCAACTAAGGGGAGACAGGGGAGGGGAAGACAGTCCCAGAAGAGGGAGCAAGTTCTGTGCAGCCAACCTGCTGGGGAGCCATCCCTACCGCTGAGCGGGAGAGGAAAGCATCAGACCTGCCCCCGCACTGTGGGGAGGGTACAGGGGCCTCGACACGCCGAGGCGCCTCAGGGCTGGCACAGGGACGAAGGCTGTGACGCGCCCCGAGTACAGGGGGTCACGCTGGCCGCGGGCCAGCGGCAGGCAGACAGCTGCCGGGGCTGGGGAAAAGGCCCTGCCCTGCATAGAGGGTGGGCTGGGGGCCGGGAGAGCTCTGCTTCCCCCCTCAGGTGCGGAGACAGGGGCTCTCACCCTCCTTACAGGGTTGTCCCTCTCTCCGGGCAGCCAAAGGAGCACAACGGCAAAAGGCCTACGACGGCAAAGACCAGCCCTGCTCCCAGGGAGGTCGCCCAGCGCAAAGCCACCCGCGGCACCCAGAAAGTGCCCTGGCCATGCCAGGAAGGCCCTTTGCCCAGAGGGCCTCTCGTGCCCCCTCTTCAGCTCCAACCTCCCTCTTGCCTCGCCGTTCCACTCTTGAGCTCGAAGCCGCTGCTCCTCTTGCCTCGCCGTTCCACTCTTGAGCTCGAAGCCGCCGCTCCTCTTGCTCCCTCTTGCCTCGCCGTTCCACTCTTGAGCTCGAAGCCGCCGCTCCTCTTGCTCCCTCTTGCCTCGCCGTTCCACTCTTGAGCTCGAAGCCGCTGCTCCTCTTGCTCCCTCTTGCCTCGCCGTCCCACGGCTTCTGCCAATTGACAACACGTTCAGGCCTGAGAAGCTCCAGCTCCTGAAGGGAACCGCACCCAACAGGGAGATCCTCAAACCACCGCCCACACACCACCCCAACCCAGCTGCCCAAAACCCTCCCGCTTCAGCTTGACTCACCATCGCGACGTCCGGCGCAGTCCCACGTGGTACTGGGAGCCAGGCCCTCTGGGCAAATGAAGCTGGGCATGCAAAGCAGCGGCCATAGAGGCTGTACCCCTGCTTATAGGGGGCTCAAGCCGCTGCCTGGACTGCAAAGTGCCTGGGACTCCAGAGCACTGGCCCCGACTTACAGGGCAGCCCTGGTCCCCAAGGCCTACGGAGGCTCCTTCTCTCCAGTTCTGGGGCACTCCCCACTAAGGGGACGCTCGCCCCACGCAGGCTGCCAGCTGAAGGGGGCACAAAGGCTCCCAGACCCACAGCCCGCTTACAGGCCGGTCGACACCCAGGGGGCCACAGAGCTCGGCCTTCCCCCACGGTGACGGGAACGAGACTCTGCAGTCAGGCAGTCGAGCTGACGGCCTAAAGCCGAGGGGCCGGGACCCCAGCCCTGAGTACAGGGAGGGCACACGCCCGGCCCCGTGACTCCTGGCCCCACGCCTCTGAAAGGCTGGGGCCAGGGATACCCGCCTGATTACAGGGGGTCCCTCCAACCGCCCGCCGAGGGCGGGGGACGCACACAACCCCACTTAGAGGGCCGCCCCCCGCAGCCCGGCACCCCCAACAAGCACCACAGAGCACAGGCTCCGGCCTGCGCCCTGAGTACAGGGCCGGCCGGAGCCTGGCCGCGGTGTGGCAACACAGGCATCTGCAGGAGCCCTGGGAGCCTCCTCAACAAGGGAAGCAGGGAGGCCACACCAGCCCAAAACAGTGCCAAAGGCGGGACTACGCCCTGCGGCACAGCACTTCTTAAACCTGCAGCCTCGCAAGGGCCAGGGAGTGCTCGTTCCTGTCACCTGGCTAAAGCAGCCTCCCTAGGCCTGCTCACAGGGACCTGGGGCTGCTCCTGGGGACAAAGGGCTCCACAAGGCCGTGACACGCACCCCGAGTACAGGGCCGGCACGCTGGCAGGTCACCAGCAGGACTGGAGGCCACGCAGCATACGCAGAGACCCAGGCCCTGGCTACGGGCGGGTCACGCTGCCCACACTACCGCTAAGCGGCTGCGCTCCGTCCTCAGAAAGCAGGAGCAAGGCCGGACGGTTTCTCCACCCGTGCGTTTCTGGGGACCTCCCAGTGGCTGCACAGAGCTCCTCTTTCCCTCCTGGGAAGTCTAAGCTACGCTGCTCTGTGTCTAAAGGGGGGCCAAAGCACAAGCACGCTTGCTCACGCACACCAACTAAGGGGAGACAGGGGAGGGGAAGACAGTCCCAGAAGAGGGAGCAAGTTCTGTGCAGCCAACCTGCTGGGGAGCCATCCCTACCGCTGAGCGGGAGAGGAAAGCATCAGACCTGCCCCCGCACTGTGGGGAGGGTACAGGGGCCTCGACACGCCGAGGCGCCTCAGGGCTGGCACAGGGACGAAGGCTGTGACGCGCCCCGAGTACAGGGGGTCACGCTGGCCGCGGGCCAGCGGCAGGCAGACAGCTGCCGGGGCTGGGGAAAAGGCCCTGCCCTGCATAGAGGGTGGGCTGGGGGCCGGGAGAGCTCTGCTTCCCCCCTCAGGTGCGGAGACAGGGGCTCTCACCCTCCTTACAGGGTTGTCCCTCTCTCCGGGCAGCCAAAGGAGCACAACGGCAAAAGGCCTACGACGGCAAAGACCAGCCCTGCTCCCAGGGAGGTCGCCCAGCGCAAAGCCACCCGCGGCACCCAGAAAGTGCCCTGGCCATGCCAGGAAGGCCCTTTGCCCAGAGGGCCTCTCGTGCCCCCTCTTCAGCTCCAACCTCCCTCTTGCCTCGCCGTTCCACTCTTGAGCTCGAAGCCGCTGCTCCTCTTGCCTCGCCGTTCCACTCTTGAGCTCGAAGCCGCCGCTCCTCTTGTTCCCTCTTGCCTCGCCGTTCCACTCTTGAGCTCGAAGCCGCCGCTCCTCTTGTTCCCTCTTGCCTCGCCGTTCCACTCTTGAGCTCGAAGCCGCTGCTCCTCTTGCTCCCTCTTGCCTCGCCGTCCCACGGCTTCTGCCAATTGACAACACGTTCAGGCCTGAGAAGCTCCAGCTCCTGAAGGGAACCGCACCCAACAGGGAGATCCTCAAACCACCGCCCACACACCACCCCAACCCAGCTGCCCAAAACCCTCCCGCTTCAGCTTGACTCACCATCGCGACGTCCGGCGCAGTCCCACGTGGTACTGGGAGCCAGGCCCTCTGGGCAAATGAAGCTGGGCATGCAAAGCAGCGGCCATAGAGGCTGTACCCCTGCTTATAGGGGGCTCAAGCCGCTGCCTGGACTGCAAAGTGCCTGGGACTCCAGAGCACTGGCCCCGACTTACAGGGCAGCCCTGGTCCCCAAGGCCTACGGAGGCTCCTTCTCTCCAGTTCTGGGGCACTCCCCACTAAGGGGACGCTCGCCCCACGCAGGCTGCCAGCTGAAGGGGGCACAAAGGCTCCCAGACCCACAGCCCGCTTACAGGCCGGTCGACACCCAGGGGGCCACAGAGCTCGGCCTTCCCCCACGGTGACGGGAACGAGACTCTGCAGTCAGGCAGTCGAGCTGACGGCCTAAAGCCGAGGGGCCGGGACCCCAGCCCTGAGTACAGGGAGGGCACACGCCCGGCCCCGTGACTCCTGGCCCCACGCCTCTGAAAGGCTGGGGCCAGGGATACCCGCCTGATTACAGGGGGTCCCTCCAACCGCCCGCCGAGGGCGGGGGACGCACACAACCCCACTTAGAGGGCCGCCCCCCGCAGCCCGGCACCCCCAACAAGCACCACAGAGCACAGGCTCCGGCCTGCGCCCTGAGTACAGGGCCGGCCGGAGCCTGGCCGCGGTGTGGCAACACAGGCGTCTGCAGGAGCCCTGGGAGCCTCCTCAACAAGGGAAGCAGGGAGGCCACACCAGCCCAAAACAGTGCCAAAGGCGGGACTACGCCCTGCGGCACAGCACTTCTTAAACCTGCAGCCTCGCAAGGGCCAGGGAGTGCTCGTTCCTGTCACCTGGCTAAAGCAGCCTCCCTAGGCCTGCTCACAGGGACCTGGGGCTGCTCCTGGGGACAAAGGGCTCCACAAGGCCGTGACACGCACCCCGAGTACAGGGCCGGCACGCTGGCAGGTCACCAGCAGGACTGGAGGCCACGCAGCATACGCAGAGACCCAGGCCCTGGCTACGGGCGGGTCACGCTGCCCACACTACCGCTAAGCGGCTGCGCTCCGTCCTCAGAAAGCAGGAGCAAGGCCGGACGGTTTCTCCACCCGTGCGTTTCTGGGGACCTCCCAGTGGCTGCACAGAGCTCCTCTTTCCCTCCTGGGAAGTCTAAGCTACGCTGCTCTGTGTCTAAAGGGGGGCCAAAGCACAAGCATGCTTGCTCACGCACACCAACTAAGGGGAGACAGGGGAGGGGAAGACAGTCCCAGAAGAGGGAGCAAGTTCTGTGCAGCCAACCTGCTGGGGAGCCATCCCTACCGCTGAGCGGGAGAGGAAAGCATCAGACCTGCCCCCGCACTGTGGGGAGGGTACAGGGGCCTCGACACGCCGAGGCGCCTCAGGGCTGGCACAGGGACGAAGGCTGTGACGCGCCCCGAGTACAGGGGGTCACGCTGGCCGCGGGCCAGCGGCAGGCAGACAGCTGCCGGGGCTGGGGAAAAGGCCCTGCCCTGCATAGAGGGTGGGCTGGGGGCCGGGAGAGCTCTGCTTCCCCCCTCAGGTGCGGAGACAGGGGCTCTCACCCTCCTTACAGGGTTGTCCCTCTCTCCGGGCAGCCAAAGGAGCACAACGGCAAAAGGCCTACGACGGCAAAGACCAGCCCTGCTCCCAGGGAGGTCGCCCAGCGCAAAGCCACCCGCGGCACCCAGAAAGTGCCCTGGCCATGCCAGGAAGGCCCTTTGCCCAGAGGGCCTCTCGTGCCCCCTCTTCAGCTCCAACCTCCCTCTTGCCTCGCCGTTCCACTCTTGAGCTCGAAGCCGCTGCTCCTCTTGCCTCGCCGTTCCACTCTTGAGCTCGAAGCTGCCGCTCCTCTTGCTCCCTCTTGCCTCGCCGTTCCACCCTTGAGCTCGAAGCCGCCGCTCCTCTTGTTCCCTCTTGCCTCGCCGTTCCACTCTTGAGCTCGAAGCCGCTGCTCCTCTTGCTCCCTCTTGCCTCGCCGTCCCACGGCTTCTGCCAATTGACAACACGTTCAGGCCTGAGAAGCTCCAGCTCCTGAAGGGAACCACACCCAACAGGGAGATCCTCAAACCACCGCCCACACACCACCCCAACCCAGCTGCCCAAAACCCTCCCGCTTCAGCTTGACTCACCATCGCGACGTCCGGCGCAGTCCCACGTGGTACTGGGAGCCAGGCCCTCTGGGCAAATGAAGCTGGGCATGCAAAGCAGCGGCCATAGAGGCTGTACCCCTGCTTATAGGGGGCTCAAGCCGCTGCCTGGACTGCAAAGTGCCTGGGACTCCAGAGCACTGGCCCCGACTTACAGGGCAGCCCTGGTCCCCAAGGCCTACGGAGGCTCCTTCTCTCCAGTTCTGGGGCACTCCCCACTAAGGGGACGCTCGCCCCACGCAGGCTGCCAGCTGAAGGGGGCACAAAGGCTCCCAGACCCACAGCCCGCTTACAGGCCGGTCGACACCCAGGGGGCCACAGAGCTCGGCCTTCCCCCACGGTGACGGGAACGAGACTCTGCAGTCAGGCAGTCGAGCTGACGGCCTAAAGCCGAGGGGCCGGGACCCCAGCCCTGAGTACAGGGAGGGCACACGCCCGGCCCCGTGACTCCTGGCCCCACGCCTCTGAAAGGCTGGGGCCAGGGATACCCGCCTGATTACAGGGGGTCCCTCCAACCGCCCGCCGAGGGCGGGGGACGCACACAACCCCACTTAGAGGGCCGCCCCCCGCAGCCCGGCACCCCCAACAAGCACCACAGAGCACAGGCTCCGGCCTGCGCCCTGAGTACAGGGCCGGCCGGAGCCTGGCCGCGGTGTGGCAACACAGGCGTCTGCAGGAGCCCTGGGAGCCTCCTCAACAAGGGAAGCAGGGAGGCCACACCAGCCCAAAACAGTGCCAAAGGCGGGACTACGCCCTGCGGCACAGCACTTCTTAAACCCGCAGCCTCGCAAGGGCCAGGGAGTGCTCGTTCCTGTCACCTGGCTAAAGCAGCCTCCCTAGGCCTGCTCACAGGGACCTGGGGCTGCTCCTGGGGACAAAGGGCTCCACAAGGCCGTGACACGCACCCCGAGTACAGGGCCGGCACGCTGGCAGGTCACCAGCAGGACTGGAGGCCACGCAGCATATGCAGAGACCCAGGCCCTGGCTACGGGCGGGTCACGCTGCCCACACTACCGCTAAGCGGCTGCGCTCCGTCCTCAGAAAGCAGGAGCAAGGCCGGACGGTTTCTCCACCCGTGCGTTTCTGGGGACCTCCCAGTGGCTGCACAGAGCTCCTCTTTCCCTCCTGGGAAGTCTAAGCTACGCTGCTCTGTGTCTAAAGGGGGGCCAAAGCACAAGCACGCTTGCTCACGCACACCAACTAAGGGGAGACAGGGGAGGGGAAGACAGTCCCAGAAGAGGGAGCAAGTTCTGTGCAGCCAACCTGCTGGGGAGCCATCCCTACCGCTGAGCGGGAGAGGAAAGCATCAGACCTGCCCCCGCACTGTGGGGAGGGTACAGGGGCCTCGACACGCCGAGGCGCCTCAGGGCTGGCACAGGGACGAAGGCTGTGACGCGCCCCGAGTACAGGGGGTCACGCTGGCCGCGGGCCAGCGGCAGGCAGACAGCTGCCGGGGCTGGGGAAAAGGCCCTGCCCTGCATAGAGGGTGGGCTGGGGGCCGGGAGAGCTCTGCTTCCCCCCTCAGGTGCGGAGACAGGGGCTCTCACCCTCCTTACAGGGTTGTCCCTCTCTCCGGGCAGCCAAAGGAGCACAACGGCAAAAGGCCTACGACGGCAAAGACCAGCCCTGCTCCCAGGGAGGTCGCCCAGCGCAAAGCCACCCGCGGCACCCAGAAAGTGCCCTGGCCATGCCAGGAAGGCCCTTTGCCCAGAGGGCCTCTCGTGCCCCCTCTTCAGCTCCAACCTCCCTCTTGCCTCGCCGTTCCACTCTTGAGCTCGAAGCCGCTGCTCCTCTTGCCTCGCCGTTCCACTCTTGAGCTCGAAGCTGCCGCTCCTCTTGCTCCCTCTTGCCTCGCCGTTCCACCCTTGAGCTCGAAGCCGCCGCTCCTCTTGTTCCCTCTTGCCTCGCCGTTCCACTCTTGAGCTCGAAGCCGCTGCTCCTCTTGCTCCCTCTTGCCTCGCCGTCCCACGGCTTCTGCCAATTGACAACACGTTCAGGCCTGAGAAGCTCCAGCTCCTGAAGGGAACCACACCCAACAGGGAGATCCTCAAACCACCGCCCACACACCACCCCAACCCAGCTGCCCAAAACCCTCCCGCTTCAGCTTGACTCACCATCGCGACGTCCGGCGCAGTCCCACGTGGTACTGGGAGCCAGGCCCTCTGGGCAAATGAAGCTGGGCATGCAAAGCAGCGGCCATAGAGGCTGTACCCCTGCTTATAGGGGGCTCAAGCCGCTGCCTGGACTGCAAAGTGCCTGGGACTCCAGAGCACTGGCCCCGACTTACAGGGCAGCCCTGGTCCCCAAGGCCTACGGAGGCTCCTTCTCTCCAGTTCTGGGGCACTCCCCACTAAGGGGACGCTCGCCCCACGCAGGCTGCCAGCTGAAGGGGGCACAAAGGCTCCCAGACCCACAGCCCGCTTACAGGCCGGTCGACACCCAGGGGGCCACAGAGCTCGGCCTTCCCCCACGGTGACGGGAACGAGACTCTGCAGTCAGGCAGTCGAGCTGACGGCCTAAAGCCGAGGGGCCGGGACCCCAGCCCTGAGTACAGGGAGGGCACACGCCCGGCCCCGTGACTCCTGGCCCCACGCCTCTGAAAGGCTGGGGCCAGGGATACCCGCCTGATTACAGGGGGTCCCTCCAACCGCCCGCCGAGGGCGGGGGACGCACACAACCCCACTTAGAGGGCCGCCCCCCGCAGCCCGGCACCCCCAACAAGCACCACAGAGCACAGGCTCCGGCCTGCGCCCTGAGTACAGGGCCGGCCGGAGCCTGGCCGCGGTGTGGCAACACAGGCGTCTGCAGGAGCCCTGGGAGCCTCCTCAACAAGGGAAGCAGGGAGGCCACACCAGCCCAAAACAGTGCCAAAGGCGGGACTACGCCCTGCGGCACAGCACTTCTTAAACCCGCAGCCTCGCAAGGGCCAGGGAGTGCTCGTTCCTGTCACCTGGCTAAAGCAGCCTCCCTAGGCCTGCTCACAGGGACCTGGGGCTGCTCCTGGGGACAAAGGGCTCCACAAGGCCGTGACACGCACCCCGAGTACAGGGCCGGCACGCTGGCAGGTCACCAGCAGGACTGGAGGCCACGCAGCATATGCAGAGACCCAGGCCCTGGCTACGGGCGGGTCACGCTGCCCACACTACCGCTAAGCGGCTGCGCTCCGTCCTCAGAAAGCAGGAGCAAGGCCGGACGGTTTCTCCACCCGTGCGTTTCTGGGGACCTCCCAGTGGCTGCACAGAGCTCCTCTTTCCCTCCTGGGAAGTCTAAGCTACGCTGCTCTGTGTCTAAAGGGGGGCCAAAGCACAAGCACGCTTGCTCACGCACACCAACTAAGGGGAGACAGGGGAGGGGAAGACAGTCCCAGAAGAGGGAGCAAGTTCTGTGCAGCCAACCTGCTGGGGAGCCATCCCTACCGCTGAGCGGGAGAGGAAAGCATCAGACCTGCCCCCGCACTGTGGGGAGGGTACAGGGGCCTCGACACGCCGAGGCGCCTCAGGGCTGGCACAGGGACGAAGGCTGTGACGCGCCCCGAGTACAGGGGGTCACGCTGGCCGCGGGCCAGCGGCAGGCAGACAGCTGCCGGGGCTGGGGAAAAGGCCCTGCCCTGCATAGAGGGTGGGCTGGGGGCCGGGAGAGCTCTGCTTCCCCCCTCAGGTGCGGAGACAGGGGCTCTCACCCTCCTTACAGGGTTGTCCCTCTCTCCGGGCAGCCAAAGGAGCACAACGGCAAAAGGCCTACGACGGCAAAGACCAGCCCTGCTCCCAGGGAGGTCGCCCAGCGCAAAGCCACCCGCGGCACCCAGAAAGTGCCCTGGCCATGCCAGGAAGGCCCTTTGCCCAGAGGGCCTCTCGTGCCCCCTCTTCAGCTCCAACCTCCCTCTTGCCTCGCCGTTCCACTCTTGAGCTCGAAGCCGCTGCTCCTCTTGCCTCGCCGTTCCACTCTTGAGCTCGAAGCCGCCGCTCCTCTTGTTCCCTCTTGCCTCGCCGTTCCACTCTTGAGCTCGAAGCCGCTGCTCCTCTTGCTCCCTCTTGCCTCGCCGTCCCACGGCTTCTGCCAATTGACAACACGTTCAGGCCTGAGAAGCTCCAGCTCCTGAAGGGAACCGCACCCAACAGGGAGATCCTCAAACCACCGCCCACACACCACCCCAACCCAGCTGCCCAAAACCCTCCCGCTTCAGCTTGACTCACCATCGCGACGTCCGGCGCAGTCCCACGTGGTACTGGGAGCCAGGCCCTCTGGGCAAATGAAGCTGGGCATGCAAAGCAGCGGCCATAGAGGCTGTACCCCTGCTTATAGGGGGCTCAAGCCGCTGCCTGGACTGCAAAGTGCCTGGGACTCCAGAGCACTGGCCCCGACTTACAGGGCAGCCCTGGTCCCCAAGGCCTATGGAGGCTCCTTCTCTCCAGTTCTGGGGCACTCCCCACTAAGGGGACGCTCGCCCCACGCAGGCTGCCAGCTGAAGGGGGCACAAAGGCTCCCAGACCCACAGCCCGCTTACAGGCCGGTCGACACCCAGGGGGCCACAGAGCTCGGCCTTCCCCCACGGTGACGGGAACGAGACTCTGCAGTCAGGCAGTCGAGCTGACGGCCTAAAGCCGAGGGGCCGGGACCCCAGCCCTGAGTACAGGGAGGGCACACGCCCGGCCCCGTGACTCCTGGCCCCACGCCTCTGAAAGGCTGGGGCCAGGGATACCCGCCTGATTACAGGGGGTCCCTCCAACCGCCCGCCGAGGGCGGGGGACGCACACAACCCCACTTAGAGGGCCGCCCCCCGCAGCCCGGCACCCCCAACAAGCACCACAGAGCACAGGCTCCGGCCTGCGCCCTGAGTACAGGGCCGGCCGGAGCCTGGCCGCGGTGTGGCAACACAGGCGTCTGCAGGAGCCCTGGGAGCCTCCTCAACAAGGGAAGCAGGGAGGCCACACCAGCCCAAAACAGTGCCAAAGGCGGGACTACGCCCTGCGGCACAGCACTTCTTAAACCCGCAGCCTCGCAAGGGCCAGGGAGTGCTCGTTCCTGTCACCTGGCTAAAGCAGCCTCCCTAGGCCTGCTCACAGGGACCTGGGGCTGCTCCTGGGGACAAAGGGCTCCACAAGGCCGTGACACGCACCCCGAGTACAGGGCCGGCACGCTGGCAGGTCACCAGCAGGACTGGAGGCCACGCAGCATATGCAGAGACCCAGGCCCTGGCTACGGGCGGGTCACGCTGCCCACACTACCGCTAAGCGGCTGCGCTCCGTCCTCAGAAAGCAGGAGCAAGGCCGGACGGTTTCTCCACCCGTGCGTTTCTGGGGACCTCCCAGTGGCTGCACAGAGCTCCTCTTTCCCTCCTGGGAAGTCTAAGCTACGCTGCTCTGTGTCTAAAGGGGGGCCAAAGCACAAGCACGCTTGCTCACGCACACCAACTAAGGGGAGACAGGGGAGGGGAAGACAGTCCCAGAAGAGGGAGCAAGTTCTGTGCAGCCAACCTGCTGGGGAGCCATCCCTACCGCTGAGCGGGAGAGGAAAGCATCAGACCTGCCCCCGCACTGTGGGGAGGGTACAGGGGCCTCGACACGCCGAGGCGCCTCAGGGCTGGCACAGGGACGAAGGCTGTGACGCGCCCCGAGTACAGGGGGTCACGCTGGCCGCGGGCCAGCGGCAGGCAGACAGCTGCCGGGGCTGGGGAAAAGGCCCTGCCCTGCATAGAGGGTGGGCTGGGGGCCGGGAGAGCTCTGCTTCCCCCCTCAGGTGCGGAGACAGGGGCTCTCACCCTCCTTACAGGGTTGTCCCTCTCTCCGGGCAGCCAAAGGAGCACAACGGCAAAAGGCCTACGACGGCAAAGACCAGCCCTGCTCCCAGGGAGGTCGCCCAGCGCAAAGCCACCCGCGGCACCCAGAAAGTGCCCTGGCCATGCCAGGAAGGCCCTTTGCCCAGAGGGCCTCTCGTGCCCCCTCTTCAGCTCCAACCTCCCTCTTGCCTCGCCGTTCCACTCTTGAGCTCGAAGCCGCTGCTCCTCTTGCCTCGCCGTTCCACTCTTGAGCTCGAAGCTGCCGCTCCTCTTGCTCCCTCTTGCCTCGCCGTTCCACCCTTGAGCTCGAAGCCGCCGCTCCTCTTGTTCCCTCTTGCCTCGCCGTTCCACTCTTGAGCTCGAAGCCGCTGCTCCTCTTGCTCCCTCTTGCCTCGCCGTCCCACGGCTTCTGCCAATTGACAACACGTTCAGGCCTGAGAAGCTCCAGCTCCTGAAGGGAACCACACCCAACAGGGAGATCCTCAAACCACCGCCCACACACCACCCCAACCCAGCTGCCCAAAACCCTCCCACTTCAGCTTGACTCACCATCGCGACGTCCGGCGCAGTCCCACGTGGTACTGGGAGCCAGGCCCTCTGGGCAAATGAAGCTGGGCATGCAAAGCAGCGGCCATAGAGGCTGTACCCCTGCTTATAGGGGGCTCAAGCCGCTGCCTGGACTGCAAAGTGCCTGGGACTCCAGAGCACTGGCCCCGACTTACAGGGCAGCCCTGGTCCCCAAGGCCTACGGAGGCTCCTTCTCTCCAGTTCTGGGGCACTCCCCACTAAGGGGACGCTCGCCCCACGCAGGCTGCCAGCTGAAGGGGGCACAAAGGCTCCCAGACCCACAGCCCGCTTACAGGCCGGTCGACACCCAGGGGGCCACAGAGCTCGGCCTTCCCCCACGGTGACGGGAACGAGACTCTGCAGTCAGGCAGTCGAGCTGACGGCCTAAAGCCGAGGGGCCGGGACCCCAGCCCTGAGTACAGGGAGGGCACACGCCCGGCCCCGTGACTCCTGGCCCCACGCCTCTGAAAGGCTGGGGCCAGGGATACCCGCCTGATTACAGGGGGTCCCTCCAACCGCCCGCCGAGGGCGGGGGACGCACACAACCCCACTTAGAGGGCCGCCCCCCGCAGCCCGGCACCCCCAACAAGCACCACAGAGCACAGGCTCCGGCCTGCGCCCTGAGTACAGGGCCGGCCGGAGCCTGGCCGCGGTGTGGCAACACAGGCGTCTGCAGGAGCCCTGGGAGCCTCCTCAACAAGGGAAGCAGGGAGGCCACACCAGCCCAAAACAGTGCCAAAGGCGGGACTACGCCCTGCGGCACAGCACTTCTTAAACCCGCAGCCTCGCAAGGGCCAGGGAGTGCTCGTTCCTGTCACCTGGCTAAAGCAGCCTCCCTAGGCCTGCTCACAGGGACCTGGGGCTGCTCCTGGGGACAAAGGGCTCCACAAGGCCGTGACACGCACCCCGAGTACAGGGCCGGCACGCTGGCAGGTCACCAGCAGGACTGGAGGCCACGCAGCATATGCAGAGACCCAGGCCCTGGCTACGGGCGGGTCACGCTGCCCACACTACCGCTAAGCGGCTGCGCTCCGTCCTCAGAAAGCAGGAGCAAGGCCGGACGGTTTCTCCACCCGTGCGTTTCTGGGGACCTCCCAGTGGCTGCACAGAGCTCCTCTTTCCCTCCTGGGAAGTCTAAGCTACGCTGCTCTGTGTCTAAAGGGGGGCCAAAGCACAAGCACGCTTGCTCACGCACACCAACTAAGGGGAGACAGGGGAGGGGAAGACAGTCCCAGAAGAGGGAGCAAGTTCTGTGCAGCCAACCTGCTGGGGAGCCATCCCTACCGCTGAGCGGGAGAGGAAAGCATCAGACCTGCCCCCGCACTGTGGGGAGGGTACAGGGGCCTCGACACGCCGAGGCGCCTCAGGGCTGGCACAGGGACGAAGGCTGTGACGCGCCCCGAGTACAGGGGGTCACGCTGGCCGCGGGCCAGCGGCAGGCAGACAGCTGCCGGGGCTGGGGAAAAGGCCCTGCCCTGCATAGAGGGTGGGCTGGGGGCCGGGAGAGCTCTGCTTCCCCCCTCAGGTGCGGAGACAGGGGCTCTCACCCTCCTTACAGGGTTGTCCCTCTCTCCGGGCAGCCAAAGGAGCACAACGGCAAAAGGCCTACGACGGCAAAGACCAGCCCTGCTCCCAGGGAGGTCGCCCAGCGCAAAGCCACCCGCGGCACCCAGAAAGTGCCCTGGCCATGCCAGGAAGGCCCTTTGCCCAGAGGGCCTCTCGTGCCCCCTCTTCAGCTCCAACCTCCCTCTTGCCTCGCCGTTCCACTCTTGAGCTCGAAGCCGCTGCTCCTCTTGCCTCGCCGTTCCACTCTTGAGCTCGAAGCCGCCGCTCCTCTTGTTCCCTCTTGCCTCGCCGTTCCACTCTTGAGCTCGAAGCCGCTGCTCCTCTTGCTCCCTCTTGCCTCGCCGTCCCACGGCTTCTGCCAATTGACAACACGTTCAGGCCTGAGAAGCTCCAGCTCCTGAAGGGAACCGCACCCAACAGGGAGATCCTCAAACCACCGCCCACACACCACCCCAACCCAGCTGCCCAAAACCCTCCCGCTTCAGCTTGACTCACCATCGCGACGTCCGGCGCAGTCCCACGTGGTACTGGGAGCCAGGCCCTCTGGGCAAATGAAGCTGGGCATGCAAAGCAGCGGCCATAGAGGCTGTACCCCTGCTTATAGGGGGCTCAAGCCGCTGCCTGGACTGCAAAGTGCCTGGGACTCCAGAGCACTGGCCCCGACTTACAGGGCAGCCCTGGTCCCCAAGGCCTACGGAGGCTCCTTCTCTCCAGTTCTGGGGCACTCCCCACTAAGGGGACGCTCGCCCCACGCAGGCTGCCAGCTGAAGGGGGCACAAAGGCTCCCAGACCCACAGCCCGCTTACAGGCCGGTCGACACCCAGGGGGCCACAGAGCTCGGCCTTCCCCCACGGTGACGGGAACGAGACTCTGCAGTCAGGCAGTCGAGCTGACGGCCTAAAGCCGAGGGGCCGGGACCCCAGCCCTGAGTACAGGGAGGGCACACGCCCGGCCCCGTGACTCCTGGCCCCACGCCTCTGAAAGGCTGGGGCCAGGGATACCCGCCTGATTACAGGGGGTCCCTCCAACCGCCCGCCG
This sequence comes from Aphelocoma coerulescens, assembly GCF_041296385.1. Taxonomy (NCBI): domain Eukaryota; kingdom Metazoa; phylum Chordata; class Aves; order Passeriformes; family Corvidae; genus Aphelocoma; species Aphelocoma coerulescens. The sequence goes on from NC_091023.1 coordinate 9,485,997, forward strand.
AGGGCGGGGGACGCACACAACCCCACTTAGAGGGCCGCCCCCCGCAGCCCGGCACCCCCAACAAGCACCACAGAGCACAGGCTCCGGCCTGCGCCCTGAGTACAGGGCCGGCCGGAGCCTGGCCGCGGTGTGGCAACACAGGCGTCTGCAGGAGCCCTGGGAGCCTCCTCAACAAGGGAAGCAGGGAGGCCACACCAGCCCAAAACAGGGCCAAAGGCGGGACTGCGCCCTGCGGCACAGCACTTCTTAAACCCGCAGCCTCGCAAGGGCCAGGGAGTGCTCGTTCCTGTCACCTGGCTAAAGCAGCCTCCCTAGGCCTGCTCACAGGGACCTGGGGCTGCTCCTGGGGACAAAGGGCTCCACAAGGCCGTGACACGCACCCCGAGTACAGGGCCGGCACGCTGGCAGGTCACCAGCAGGACTGGAGGCCACGCAGCATACGCAGAGACCCAGGCCCTGGCTACGGGCGGGTCACGCTGCCCACACTACCGCTAAGCGGCTGCGCTCCGTCCTCAGAAAGCAGGAGCAAGGCCGGACGGTTTCTCCACCCGTGCGTTTCTGGGGACCTCCCAGTGGCTGCACAGAGCTCCTCTTTCCCTCCTGGGAAGTCTAAGCTACGCTGCTCTGTGTCTAAAGGGGGGCCAAAGCACAAGCACGCTTGCTCACGCACACCAACTAAGGGGAGACAGGGGAGGGGAAGACAGTCCCAGAAGAGGGAGCAAGTTCTGTGCAGCCAACCTGCTGGGGAGCCATCCCTACCGCTGAGCGGGAGAGGAAAGCATCAGACCTGCCCCCGCACTGTGGGGAGGGTACAGGGGCCTCGACACGCCGAGGCGCCTCAGGGCTGGCACAGGGACGAAGGCTGTGACGCGCCCCGAGTACAGGGGGTCACGCTGGCCGCGGGCCAGCGGCAGGCAGACAGCTGCCGGGGCTGGGGAAAAGGCCCTGCCCTGCATAGAGGGTGGGCTGGGGGCCGGGAGAGCTCTGCTTCCCCCCTCAGGTGCGGAGACAGGGGCTCTCACCCTCCTTACAGGGTTGTCCCTCTCTCCGGGCAGCCAAAGGAGCACAACGGCAAAAGGCCTACGACGGCAAAGACCAGCCCTGCTCCCAGGGAGGTCGCCCAGCGCAAAGCCACCCGCGGCACTCAGAAAGTGCCCTGGCCATGCCAGGAAGGCCCTTTGCCCAGAGGGCCTCTCGTGCCCCCTCTTCAGCTCCAACCTCCCTCTTGCCTCGCCGTTCCACTCTTGAGCTCGAAGCCGCTGCTCCTCTTGCCTCGCCGTTCCACTCTTGAGCTCGAAGCCGCCGCTCCTCTTGCTCCCTCTTGCCTCGCCGTTCCACTCTTGAGCTCGAAGCCGCCGCTCCTCTTGCTCCCTCTTGCCTCGCCGTTCCACTCTTGAGCTCGAAGCCGCTGCTCCTCTTGCTCCCTCTTGCCTCGCCGTCCCACGGCTTCTGCCAATTGACAACACGTTCAGGCCTGAGAAGCTCCAGCTCCTGAAGGGAACCGCACCCAACAGGGAGATCCTCAAACCACCGCCCACACACCACCCCAACCCAGCTGCCCAAAACCCTCCCGCTTCAGCTTGACTCACCATCGCGACGTCCGGCGCAGTCCCACGTGGTACTGGGAGCCAGGCCCTCTGGGCAAATGAAGCTGGGCATGCAAAGCAGCGGCCATAGAGGCTGTACCCCTGCTTATAGGGGGCTCAAGCCGCTGCCTGGACTGCAAAGTGCCTGGGACTCCAGAGCACTGGCCCCGACTTACAGGGCAGCCCTGGTCCCCAAGGCCTACGGAGGCTCCTTCTCTCCAGTTCTGGGGCACTCCCCACTAAGGGGACGCTCGCCCTACGCAGGCTGCCAGCTGAAGGGGGCACAAAGGCTCCCAGACCCACAGCCCGCTTACAGGCCGGTCGACACCCAGGGGGCCACAGAGCTCGGCCTTCCCCCACGGTGACGGGAACGAGACTCTGCAGTCAGGCAGTCGAGCTGACGGCCTAAAGCCGAGGGGCTGGGACCCCAGCCCTGAGTACAGGGAGGGCACACGCCCGGCCCCGTGACTCCTGGCCCCACGCCTCTGAAAGGCTGGGGCCAGGGATACCCGCCTGATTACAGGGGGTCCCTCCAACCGCCCGCCGAGGGCGGGGGACGCACACAACCCCACTTAGAGGGCCGCCCCCCGCAGCCCGGCACCCCCAACAAGCACCACAGAGCACAGGCTCCGGCCTGCGCCCTGAGTACAGGGCCGGCCGGAGCCTGGCCGCGGTGTGGCAACACAGGCGTCTGCAGGAGCCCTGGGAGCCTCCTCAACAAGGGAAGCAGGGAGGCCACACCAGCCCAAAACAGTGCCAAAGGCGGGACTACGCCCTGCGGCACAGCACTTCTTAAACCCGCAGCCTCGCAAGGGCCAGGGAGTGCTCGTTCCTGTCACCTGGCTAAAGCAGCCTCCCTAGGCCTGCTCACAGGGACCTGGGGCTGCTCCTGGGGACAAAGGGCTCCACAAGGCCGTGACACGCACCCCGAGTACAGGGCCGGCACGCTGGCAGGTCACCAGCAGGACTGGAGGCCACGCAGCATATGCAGAGACCCAGGCCCTGGCTACGGGCGGGTCACGCTGCCCACACTACCGCTAAGCGGCTGCGCTCCGTCCTCAGAAAGCAGGAGCAAGGCCGGACGGTTTCTCCACCCGTGCGTTTCTGGGGACCTCCCAGTGGCTGCACAGAGCTCCTCTTTCCCTCCTGGGAAGTCTAAGCTACGCTGCTCTGTGTCTAAAGGGGGGCCAAAGCACAAGCACGCTTGCTCACGCACACCAACTAAGGGGAGACAGGGGAGGGGAAGACAGTCCCAGAAGAGGGAGCAAGTTCTGTGCAGCCAACCTGCTGGGGAGCCATCCCTACCGCTGAGCGGGAGAGGAAAGCATCAGACCTGCCCCCGCACTGTGGGGAGGGTACAGGGGCCTCGACACGCCGAGGCGCCTCAGGGCTGGCACAGGGACGAAGGCTGTGACGCGCCCCGAGTACAGGGGGTCACGCTGGCCGCGGGCCAGCGGCAGGCAGACAGCTGCCGGGGCTGGGGAAAAGGCCCTGCCCTGCATAGAGGGTGGGCTGGGGGCCGGGAGAGCTCTGCTTCCCCCCTCAGGTGCGGAGACAGGGGCTCTCACCCTCCTTACAGGGTTGTCCCTCTCTCCGGGCAGCCAAAGGAGCACAACGGCAAAAGGCCTACGACGGCAAAGACCAGCCCTGCTCCCAGGGAGGTCGCCCAGCGCAAAGCCACCCGCGGCACCCAGAAAGTGCCCTGGCCATGCCAGGAAGGCCCTTTGCCCAGAGGGCCTCTCGTGCCCCCTCTTCAGCTCCAACCTCCCTCTTGCCTCGCCGTTCCACTCTTGAGCTCGAAGCCGCTGCTCCTCTTGCCTCGCCGTTCCACTCTTGAGCTCGAAGCTGCCGCTCCTCTTGCTCCCTCTTGCCTCGCCGTTCCACCCTTGAGCTCGAAGCCGCCGCTCCTCTTGTTCCCTCTTGCCTCGCCGTTCCACTCTTGAGCTCGAAGCCGCTGCTCCTCTTGCTCCCTCTTGCCTCGCCGTCCCACGGCTTCTGCCAATTGACAACACGTTCAGGCCTGAGAAGCTCCAGCTCCTGAAGGGAACCACACCCAACAGGGAGATCCTCAAACCACCGCCCACACACCACCCCAACCCAGCTGCCCAAAACCCTCCCACTTCAGCTTGACTCACCATCGCGACGTCCGGCGCAGTCCCACGTGGTACTGGGAGCCAGGCCCTCTGGGCAAATGAAGCTGGGCATGCAAAGCAGCGGCCATAGAGGCTGTACCCCTGCTTATAGGGGGCTCAAGCCGCTGCCTGGACTGCAAAGTGCCTGGGACTCCAGAGCACTGGCCCCGACTTACAGGGCAGCCCTGGTCCCCAAGGCCTACGGAGGCTCCTTCTCTCCAGTTCTGGGGCACTCCCCACTAAGGGGACGCTCGCCCCACGCAGGCTGCCAGCTGAAGGGGGCACAAAGGCTCCCAGACCCACAGCCCGCTTACAGGCCGGTCGACACCCAGGGGGCCACAGAGCTCGGCCTTCCCCCACGGTGACGGGAACGAGACTCTGCAGTCAGGCAGTCGAGCTGACGGCCTAAAGCCGAGGGGCCGGGACCCCAGCCCTGAGTACAGGGAGGGCACACGCCCGGCCCCGTGACTCCTGGCCCCACGCCTCTGAAAGGCTGGGGCCAGGGATACCCGCCTGATTACAGGGGGTCCCTCCAACCGCCCGCCGAGGGCGGGGGACGCACACAACCCCACTTAGAGGGCCGCCCCCCGCAGCCCGGCACCCCCAACAAGCACCACAGAGCACAGGCTCCGGCCTGCGCCCTGAGTACAGGGCCGGCCGGAGCCTGGCCGCGGTGTGGCAACACAGGCGTCTGCAGGAGCCCTGGGAGCCTCCTCAACAAGGGAAGCAGGGAGGCCACACCAGCCCAAAACAGTGCCAAAGGCGGGACTACGCCCTGCGGCACAGCACTTCTTAAACCCGCAGCCTCGCAAGGGCCAGGGAGTGCTCGTTCCTGTCACCTGGCTAAAGCAGCCTCCCTAGGCCTGCTCACAGGGACCTGGGGCTGCTCCTGGGGACAAAGGGCTCCACAAGGCCGTGACACGCACCCCGAGTACAGGGCCGGCACGCTGGCAGGTCACCAGCAGGACTGGAGGCCACGCAGCATATGCAGAGACCCAGGCCCTGGCTACGGGCGGGTCACGCTGCCCACACTACCGCTAAGCGGCTGCGCTCCGTCCTCAGAAAGCAGGAGCAAGGCCGGACGGTTTCTCCACCCGTGCGTTTCTGGGGACCTCCCAGTGGCTGCACAGAGCTCCTCTTTCCCTCCTGGGAAGTCTAAGCTACGCTGCTCTGTGTCTAAAGGGGGGCCAAAGCACAAGCACGCTTGCTCACGCACACCAACTAAGGGGAGACAGGGGAGGGGAAGACAGTCCCAGAAGAGGGAGCAAGTTCTGTGCAGCCAACCTGCTGGGGAGCCATCCCTACCGCTGAGCGGGAGAGGAAAGCATCAGACCTGCCCCCGCACTGTGGGGAGGGTACAGGGGCCTCGACACGCCGAGGCGCCTCAGGGCTGGCACAGGGACGAAGGCTGTGACGCGCCCCGAGTACAGGGGGTCACGCTGGCCGCGGGCCAGCGGCAGGCAGACAGCTGCCGGGGCTGGGGAAAAGGCCCTGCCCTGCATAGAGGGTGGGCTGGGGGCCGGGAGAGCTCTGCTTCCCCCCTCAGGTGCGGAGACAGGGGCTCTCACCCTCCTTACAGGGTTGTCCCTCTCTCCGGGCAGCCAAAGGAGCACAACGGCAAAAGGCCTACGACGGCAAAGACCAGCCCTGCTCCCAGGGAGGTCGCCCAGCGCAAAGCCACCCGCGGCACCCAGAAAGTGCCCTGGCCATGCCAGGAAGGCCCTTTGCCCAGAGGGCCTCTCGTGCCCCCTCTTCAGCTCCAACCTCCCTCTTGCCTCGCCGTTCCACTCTTGAGCTCGAAGCCGCTGCTCCTCTTGCCTCGCCGTTCCACTCTTGAGCTCGAAGCTGCCGCTCCTCTTGCTCCCTCTTGCCTCGCCGTTCCACCCTTGAGCTCGAAGCCGCCGCTCCTCTTGTTCCCTCTTGCCTCGCCGTTCCACTCTTGAGCTCGAAGCCGCTGCTCCTCTTGCTCCCTCTTGCCTCGCCGTCCCACGGCTTCTGCCAATTGACAACACGTTCAGGCCTGAGAAGCTCCAGCTCCTGAAGGGAACCACACCCAACAGGGAGATCCTCAAACCACCGCCCACACACCACCCCAACCCAGCTGCCCAAAACCCTCCCACTTCAGCTTGACTCACCATCGCGACGTCCGGCGCAGTCCCACGTGGTACTGGGAGCCAGGCCCTCTGGGCAAATGAAGCTGGGCATGCAAAGCAGCGGCCATAGAGGCTGTACCCCTGCTTATAGGGGGCTCAAGCCGCTGCCTGGACTGCAAAGTGCCTGGGACTCCAGAGCACTGGCCCCGACTTACAGGGCAGCCCTGGTCCCCAAGGCCTACGGAGGCTCCTTCTCTCCAGTTCTGGGGCACTCCCCACTAAGGGGACGCTCGCCCCACGCAGGCTGCCAGCTGAAGGGGGCACAAAGGCTCCCAGACCCACAGCCCGCTTACAGGCCGGTCGACACCCAGGGGGCCACAGAGCTCGGCCTTCCCCCACGGTGACGGGAACGAGACTCTGCAGTCAGGCAGTCGAGCTGACGGCCTAAAGCCGAGGGGCCGGGACCCCAGCCCTGAGTACAGGGAGGGCACACGCCCGGCCCCGTGACTCCTGGCCCCACGCCTCTGAAAGGCTGGGGCCAGGGATACCCGCCTGATTACAGGGGGTCCCTCCAACCGCCCGCCGAGGGCGGGGGACGCACACAACCCCACTTAGAGGGCCGCCCCCCGCAGCCCGGCACCCCCAACAAGCACCACAGAGCACAGGCTCCGGCCTGCGCCCTGAGTACAGGGCCGGCCGGAGCCTGGCCGCGGTGTGGCAACACAGGCATCTGCAGGAGCCCTGGGAGCCTCCTCAACAAGGGAAGCAGGGAGGCCACACCAGCCCAAAACAGTGCCAAAGGCGGGACTACGCCCTGCGGCACAGCACTTCTTAAACCTGCAGCCTCGCAAGGGCCAGGGAGTGCTCGTTCCTGTCACCTGGCTAAAGCAGCCTCCCTAGGCCTGCTCACAGGGACCTGGGGCTGCTCCTGGGGACAAAGGGCTCCACAAGGCCGTGACACGCACCCCGAGTACAGGGCCGGCACGCTGGCAGGTCACCAGCAGGACTGGAGGCCACGCAGCATACGCAGAGACCCAGGCCCTGGCTACGGGCGGGTCACGCTGCCCACACTACCGCTAAGCGGCTGCGCTCCGTCCTCAGAAAGCAGGAGCAAGGCCGGACGGTTTCTCCACCCGTGCGTTTCTGGGGACCTCCCAGTGGCTGCACAGAGCTCCTCTTTCCCTCCTGGGAAGTCTAAGCTACGCTGCTCTGTGTCTAAAGGGGGGCCAAAGCACAAGCACGCTTGCTCACGCACACCAACTAAGGGGAGACAGGGGAGGGGAAGACAGTCCCAGAAGAGGGAGCAAGTTCTGTGCAGCCAACCTGCTGGGGAGCCATCCCTACCGCTGAGCGGGAGAGGAAAGCATCAGACCTGCCCCCGCACTGTGGGGAGGGTACAGGGGCCTCGACACGCCGAGGCGCCTCAGGGCTGGCACAGGGACGAAGGCTGTGACGCGCCCCGAGTACAGGGGGTCACGCTGGCCGCGGGCCAGCGGCAGGCAGACAGCTGCCGGGGCTGGGGAAAAGGCCCTGCCCTGCATAGAGGGTGGGCTGGGGGCCGGGAGAGCTCTGCTTCCCCCCTCAGGTGCGGAGACAGGGGCTCTCACCCTCCTTACAGGGTTGTCCCTCTCTCCGGGCAGCCAAAGGAGCACAACGGCAAAAGGCCTACGACGGCAAAGACCAGCCCTGCTCCCAGGGAGGTCGCCCAGCGCAAAGCCACCCGCGGCACCCAGAAAGTGCCCTGGCCATGCCAGGAAGGCCCTTTGCCCAGAGGGCCTCTCGTGCCCCCTCTTCAGCTCCAACCTCCCTCTTGCCTCGCCGTTCCACTCTTGAGCTCGAAGCCGCTGCTCCTCTTGCCTCGCCGTTCCACTCTTGAGCTCGAAGCCGCCGCTCCTCTTGTTCCCTCTTGCCTCGCCGTTCCACTCTTGAGCTCGAAGCCGCCGCTCCTCTTGTTCCCTCTTGCCTCGCCGTTCCACTCTTGAGCTCGAAGCCGCTGCTCCTCTTGCTCCCTCTTGCCTCGCCGTCCCACGGCTTCTGCCAATTGACAACACGTTCAGGCCTGAGAAGCTCCAGCTCCTGAAGGGAACCGCACCCAACAGGGAGATCCTCAAACCACCGCCCACACACCACCCCAACCCAGCTGCCCAAAACCCTCCCGCTTCAGCTTGACTCACCATCGCGACGTCCGGCGCAGTCCCACGTGGTACTGGGAGCCAGGCCCTCTGGGCAAATGAAGCTGGGCATGCAAAGCAGCGGCCATAGAGGCTGTACCCCTGCTTATAGGGGGCTCAAGCCGCTGCCTGGACTGCAAAGTGCCTGGGACTCCAGAGCACTGGCCCCGACTTACAGGGCAGCCCTGGTCCCCAAGGCCTACGGAGGCTCCTTCTCTCCAGTTCTGGGGCACTCCCCACTAAGGGGACGCTCGCCCCACGCAGGCTGCCAGCTGAAGGGGGCACAAAGGCTCCCAGACCCACAGCCCGCTTACAGGCCGGTCGACACCCAGGGGGCCACAGAGCTCGGCCTTCCCCCACGGTGACGGGAACGAGACTCTGCAGTCAGGCAGTCGAGCTGACGGCCTAAAGCCGAGGGGCCGGGACCCCAGCCCTGAGTACAGGGAGGGCACACGCCCGGCCCCGTGACTCCTGGCCCCACGCCTCTGAAAGGCTGGGGCCAGGGATACCCGCCTGATTACAGGGGGTCCCTCCAACCGCCCGCCGAGGGCGGGGGACGCACACAACCCCACTTAGAGGGCCGCCCCCCGCAGCCCGGCACCCCCAACAAGCACCACAGAGCACAGGCTCCGGCCTGCGCCCTGAGTACAGGGCCGGCCGGAGCCTGGCCGCGGTGTGGCAACACAGGCGTCTGCAGGAGCCCTGGGAGCCTCCTCAACAAGGGAAGCAGGGAGGCCACACCAGCCCAAAACAGTGCCAAAGGCGGGACTACGCCCTGCGGCACAGCACTTCTTAAACCTGCAGCCTCGCAAGGGCCAGGGAGTGCTCGTTCCTGTCACCTGGCTAAAGCAGCCTCCCTAGGCCTGCTCACAGGGACCTGGGGCTGCTCCTGGGGACAAAGGGCTCCACAAGGCCGTGACACGCACCCCGAGTACAGGGCCGGCACGCTGGCAGGTCACCAGCAGGACTGGAGGCCACGCAGCATACGCAGAGACCCAGGCCCTGGCTACGGGCGGGTCACGCTGCCCACACTACCGCTAAGCGGCTGCGCTCCGTCCTCAGAAAGCAGGAGCAAGGCCGGACGGTTTCTCCACCCGTGCGTTTCTGGGGACCTCCCAGTGGCTGCACAGAGCTCCTCTTTCCCTCCTGGGAAGTCTAAGCTACGCTGCTCTGTGTCTAAAGGGGGGCCAAAGCACAAGCACGCTTGCTCACGCACACCAACTAAGGGGAGACAGGGGAGGGGAAGACAGTCCCAGAAGAGGGAGCAAGTTCTGTGCAGCCAACCTGCTGGGGAGCCATCCCTACCGCTGAGCGGGAGAGGAAAGCATCAGACCTGCCCCCGCACTGTGGGGAGGGTACAGGGGCCTCGACACGCCGAGGCGCCTCAGGGCTGGCACAGGGACGAAGGCTGTGACGCGCCCCGAGTACAGGGGGTCACGCTGGCCGCGGGCCAGCGGCAGGCAGACAGCTGCCGGGGCTGGGGAAAAGGCCCTGCCCTGCATAGAGGGTGGGCTGGGGGCCGGGAGAGCTCTGCTTCCCCCCTCAGGTGCGGAGACAGGGGCTCTCACCCTCCTTACAGGGTTGTCCCTCTCTCCGGGCAGCCAAAGGAGCACAACGGCAAAAGGCCTACGACGGCAAAGACCAGCCCTGCTCCCAGGGAGGTCGCCCAGCGCAAAGCCACCCGCGGCACCCAGAAAGTGCCCTGGCCATGCCAGGAAGGCCCTTTGCCCAGAGGGCCTCTCGTGCCCCCTCTTCAGCTCCAACCTCCCTCTTGCCTCGCCGTTCCACTCTTGAGCTCGAAGCCGCTGCTCCTCTTGCCTCGCCGTTCCACTCTTGAGCTCGAAGCTGCCGCTCCTCTTGCTCCCTCTTGCCTCGCCGTTCCACCCTTGAGCTCGAAGCCGCCGCTCCTCTTGTTCCCTCTTGCCTCGCCGTTCCACTCTTGAGCTCGAAGCCGCTGCTCCTCTTGCTCCCTCTTGCCTCGCCGTCCCACGGCTTCTGCCAATTGACAACACGTTCAGGCCTGAGAAGCTCCAGCTCCTGAAGGGAACCACACCCAACAGGGAGATCCTCAAACCACCGCCCACACACCACCCCAACCCAGCTGCCCAAAACCCTCCCGCTTCAGCTTGACTCACCATCGCGACGTCCGGCGCAGTCCCACGTGGTACTGGGAGCCAGGCCCTCTGGGCAAATGAAGCTGGGCATGCAAAGCAGCGGCCATAGAGGCTGTACCCCTGCTTATAGGGGGCTCAAGCCGCTGCCTGGACTGCAAAGTGCCTGGGACTCCAGAGCACTGGCCCCGACTTACAGGGCAGCCCTGGTCCCCAAGGCCTACGGAGGCTCCTTCTCTCCAGTTCTGGGGCACTCCCCACTAAGGGGACGCTCGCCCCACGCAGGCTGCCAGCTGAAGGGGGCACAAAGGCTCCCAGACCCACAGCCCGCTTACAGGCCGGTCGACACCCAGGGGGCCACAGAGCTCGGCCTTCCCCCACGGTGACGGGAACGAGACTCTGCAGTCAGGCAGTCGAGCTGACGGCCTAAAGCCGAGGGGCCGGGACCCCAGCCCTGAGTACAGGGAGGGCACACGCCCGGCCCCGTGACTCCTGGCCCCACGCCTCTGAAAGGCTGGGGCCAGGGATACCCGCCTGATTACAGGGGGTCCCTCCAACCGCCCGCCGAGGGCGGGGGACGCACACAACCCCACTTAGAGGGCCGCCCCCCGCAGCCCGGCACCCCCAACAAGCACCACAGAGCACAGGCTCCGGCCTGCGCCCTGAGTACAGGGCCGGCCGGAGCCTGGCCGCGGTGTGGCAACACAGGCGTCTGCAGGAGCCCTGGGAGCCTCCTCAACAAGGGAAGCAGGGAGGCCACACCAGCCCAAAACAGTGCCAAAGGCGGGACTACGCCCTGCGGCACAGCACTTCTTAAACCCGCAGCCTCGCAAGGGCCAGGGAGTGCTCGTTCCTGTCACCTGGCTAAAGCAGCCTCCCTAGGCCTGCTCACAGGGACCTGGGGCTGCTCCTGGGGACAAAGGGCTCCACAAGGCCGTGACACGCACCCCGAGTACAGGGCCGGCACGCTGGCAGGTCACCAGCAGGACTGGAGGCCACGCAGCATATGCAGAGACCCAGGCCCTGGCTACGGGCGGGTCACGCTGCCCACACTACCGCTAAGCGGCTGCGCTCCGTCCTCAGAAAGCAGGAGCAAGGCCGGACGGTTTCTCCACCCGTGCGTTTCTGGGGACCTCCCAGTGGCTGCACAGAGCTCCTCTTTCCCTCCTGGGAAGTCTAAGCTACGCTGCTCTGTGTCTAAAGGGGGGCCAAAGCACAAGCACGCTTGCTCACGCACACCAACTAAGGGGAGACAGGGGAGGGGAAGACAGTCCCAGAAGAGGGAGCAAGTTCTGTGCAGCCAACCTGCTGGGGAGCCATCCCTACCGCTGAGCGGGAGAGGAAAGCATCAGACCTGCCCCCGCACTGTGGGGAGGGTACAGGGGCCTCGACACGCCGAGGCGCCTCAGGGCTGGCACAGGGACGAAGGCTGTGACGCGCCCCGAGTACAGGGGGTCACGCTGGCCGCGGGCCAGCGGCAGGCAGACAGCTGCCGGGGCTGGGGAAAAGGCCCTGCCCTGCATAGAGGGTGGGCTGGGGGCCGGGAGAGCTCTGCTTCCCCCCTCAGGTGCGGAGACAGGGGCTCTCACCCTCCTTACAGGGTTGTCCCTCTCTCCGGGCAGCCAAAGGAGCACAACGGCAAAAGGCCTACGACGGCAAAGACCAGCCCTGCTCCCAGGGAGGTCGCCCAGCGCAAAGCCACCCGCGGCACCCAGAAAGTGCCCTGGCCATGCCAGGAAGGCCCTTTGCCCAGAGGGCCTCTCGTGCCCCCTCTTCAGCTCCAACCTCCCTCTTGCCTCGCCGTTCCACTCTTGAGCTCGAAGCCGCTGCTCCTCTTGCCTCGCCGTTCCACTCTTGAGCTCGAAGCTGCCGCTCCTCTTGCTCCCTCTTGCCTCGCCGTTCCACCCTTGAGCTCGAAGCCGCCGCTCCTCTTGTTCCCTCTTGCCTCGCCGTTCCACTCTTGAGCTCGAAGCCGCTGCTCCTCTTGCTCCCTCTTGCCTCGCCGTCCCACGGCTTCTGCCAATTGACAACACGTTCAGGCCTGAGAAGCTCCAGCTCCTGAAGGGAACCACACCCAACAGGGAGATCCTCAAACCACCGCCCACACACCACCCCAACCCAGCTGCCCAAAACCCTCCCGCTTCAGCTTGACTCACCATCGCGACGTCCGGCGCAGTCCCACGTGGTACTGGGAGCCAGGCCCTCTGGGCAAATGAAGCTGGGCATGCAAAGCAGCGGCCATAGAGGCTGTACCCCTGCTTATAGGGGGCTCAAGCCGCTGCCTGGACTGCAAAGTGCCTGGGACTCCAGAGCACTGGCCCCGACTTACAGGGCAGCCCTGGTCCCCAAGGCCTACGGAGGCTCCTTCTCTCCAGTTCTGGGGCACTCCCCACTAAGGGGACGCTCGCCCCACGCAGGCTGCCAGCTGAAGGGGGCACAAAGGCTCCCAGACCCACAGCCCGCTTACAGGCCGGTCGACACCCAGGGGGCCACAGAGCTCGGCCTTCCCCCACGGTGACGGGAACGAGACTCTGCAGTCAGGCAGTCGAGCTGACGGCCTAAAGCCGAGGGGCCGGGACCCCAGCCCTGAGTACAGGGAGGGCACACGCCCGGCCCCGTGACTCCTGGCCCCACGCCTCTGAAAGGCTGGGGCCAGGGATACCCGCCTGATTACAGGGGGTCCCTCCAACCGCCCGCCGAGGGCGGGGGACGCACACAACCCCACTTAGAGGGCCGCCCCCCGCAGCCCGGCACCCCCAACAAGCACCACAGAGCACAGGCTCCGGCCTGCGCCCTGAGTACAGGGCCGGCCGGAGCCTGGCCGCGGTGTGGCAACACAGGCGTCTGCAGGAGCCCTGGGAGCCTCCTCAACAAGGGAAGCAGGGAGGCCACACCAGCCCAAAACAGTGCCAAAGGCGGGACTACGCCCTGCGGCACAGCACTTCTTAAACCCGCAGCCTCGCAAGGGCCAGGGAGTGCTCGTTCCTGTCACCTGGCTAAAGCAGCCTCCCTAGGCCTGCTCACAGGGACCTGGGGCTGCTCCTGGGGACAAAGGGCTCCACAAGGCCGTGACACGCACCCCGAGTACAGGGCCGGCACGCTGGCAGGTCACCAGCAGGACTGGAGGCCACGCAGCATATGCAGAGACCCAGGCCCTGGCTACGGGCGGGTCACGCTGCCCACACTACCGCTAAGCGGCTGCGCTCCGTCCTCAGAAAGCAGGAGCAAGGCCGGACGGTTTCTCCACCCGTGCGTTTCTGGGGACCTCCCAGTGGCTGCACAGAGCTCCTCTTTCCCTCCTGGGAAGTCTAAGCTACGCTGCTCTGTGTCTAAAGGGGGGCCAAAGCACAAGCACGCTTGCTCACGCACACCAACTAAGGGGAGACAGGGGAGGGGAAGACAGTCCCAGAAGAGGGAGCAAGTTCTGTGCAGCCAACCTGCTGGGGAGCCATCCCTACCGCTGAGCGGGAGAGGAAAGCATCAGACCTGCCCCCGCACTGTGGGGAGGGTACAGGGGCCTCGACACGCCGAGGCGCCTCAGGGCTGGCACAGGGACGAAGGCTGTGACGCGCCCCGAGTACAGGGGGTCACGCTGGCCGCGGGCCAGCGGCAGGCAGACAGCTGCCGGGGCTGGGGAAAAGGCCCTGCCCTGCATAGAGGGTGGGCTGGGGGCCGGGAGAGCTCTGCTTCCCCCCTCAGGTGCGGAGACAGGGGCTCTCACCCTCCTTACAGGGTTGTCCCTCTCTCCGGGCAGCCAAAGGAGCACAACGGCAAAAGGCCTACGACGGCAAAGACCAGCCCTGCTCCCAGGGAGGTCGCCCAGCGCAAAGCCACCCGCGGCACCCAGAAAGTGCCCTGGCCATGCCAGGAAGGCCCTTTGCCCAGAGGGCCTCTCGTGCCCCCTCTTCAGCTCCAACCTCCCTCTTGCCTCGCCGTTCCACTCTTGAGCTCGAAGCCGCTGCTCCTCTTGCCTCGCCGTTCCACTCTTGAGCTCGAAGCCGCCGCTCCTCTTGTTCCCTCTTGCCTCGCCGTTCCACTCTTGAGCTCGAAGCCGCTGCTCCTCTTGCTCCCTCTTGCCTCGCCGTCCCACGGCTTCTGCCAATTGACAACACGTTCAGGCCTGAGAAGCTCCAGCTCCTGAAGGGAACCGCACCCAACAGGGAGATCCTCAAACCACCGCCCACACACCACCCCAACCCAGCTGCCCAAAACCCTCCCGCTTCAGCTTGACTCACCATCGCGACGTCCGGCGCAGTCCCACGTGGTACTGGGAGCCAGGCCCTCTGGGCAAATGAAGCTGGGCATGCAAAGCAGCGGCCATAGAGGCTGTACCCCTGCTTATAGGGGGCTCAAGCCGCTGCCTGGACTGCAAAGTGCCTGGGACTCCAGAGCACTGGCCCCGACTTACAGGGCAGCCCTGGTCCCCAAGGCCTACGGAGGCTCCTTCTCTCCAGTTCTGGGGCACTCCCCACTAAGGGGACGCTCGCCCCACGCAGGCTGCCAGCTGAAGGGGGCACAAAGGCTCCCAGACCCACAGCCCGCTTACAGGCCGGTCGACACCCAGGGGGCCACAGAGCTCGGCCTTCCCCCACGGTGACGGGAACGAGACTCTGCAGTCAGGCAGTCGAGCTGACGGCCTAAAGCCGAGGGGCCGGGACCCCAGCCCTGAGTACAGGGAGGGCACACGCCCGGCCCCGTGACTCCTGGCCCCACGCCTCTGAAAGGCTGGGGCCAGGGATACCCGCCTGATTACAGGGGGTCCCTCCAACCGCCCGCCGAGGGCGGGGGACGCACACAACCCCACTTAGAGGGCCGCCCCCCGCAGCCCGGCACCCCCAACAAGCACCACAGAGCACAGGCTCCGGCCTGCGCCCTGAGTACAGGGCCGGCCGGAGCCTGGCCGCGGTGTGGCAACACAGGCGTCTGCAGGAGCCCTGGGAGCCTCCTCAACAAGGGAAGCAGGGAGGCCACACCAGCCCAAAACAGTGCCAAAGGCGGGACTACGCCCTGCGGCACAGCACTTCTTAAACCCGCAGCCTCGCAAGGGCCAGGGAGTGCTCGTTCCTGTCACCTGGCTAAAGCAGCCTCCCTAGGCCTGCTCACAGGGACCTGGGGCTGCTCCTGGGGACAAAGGGCTCCACAAGGCCGTGACACGCACCCCGAGTACAGGGCCGGCACGCTGGCAGGTCACCAGCAGGACTGGAGGCCACGCAGCATATGCAGAGACCCAGGCCCTGGCTACGGGCGGGTCACGCTGCCCACACTACCGCTAAGCGGCTGCGCTCCGTCCTCAGAAAGCAGGAGCAAGGCCGGACGGTTTCTCCACCCGTGCGTTTCTGGGGACCTCCCAGTGGCTGCACAGAGCTCCTCTTTCCCTCCTGGGAAGTCTAAGCTACGCTGCTCTGTGTCTAAAGGGGGGCCAAAGCACAAGCACGCTTGCTCACGCACACCAACTAAGGGGAGACAGGGGAGGGGAAGACAGTCCCAGAAGAGGGAGCAAGTTCTGTGCAGCCAACCTGCTGGGGAGCCATCCCTACCGCTGAGCGGGAGAGGAAAGCATCAGACCTGCCCCCGCACTGTGGGGAGGGTACAGGGGCCTCGACACGCCGAGGCGCCTCAGGGCTGGCACAGGGACGAAGGCTGTGACGCGCCCCGAGTACAGGGGGTCACGCTGGCCGCGGGCCAGCGGCAGGCAGACAGCTGCCGGGGCTGGGGAAAAGGCCCTGCCCTGCATAGAGGGTGGGCTGGGGGCCGGGAGAGCTCTGCTTCCCCCCTCAGGTGCGGAGACAGGGGCTCTCACCCTCCTTACAGGGTTGTCCCTCTCTCCGGGCAGCCAAAGGAGCACAACGGCAAAAGGCCTACGACGGCAAAGACCAGCCCTGCTCCCAGGGAGGTCGCCCAGCGCAAAGCCACCCGCGGCACCCAGAAAGTGCCCTGGCCATGCCAGGAAGGCCCTTTGCCCAGAGGGCCTCTCGTGCCCCCTCTTCAGCTCCAACCTCCCTCTTGCCTCGCCGTTCCACTCTTGAGCTCGAAGCCGCTGCTCCTCTTGCCTCGCCGTTCCACTCTTGAGCTCGAAGCCGCCGCTCCTCTTGTTCCCTCTTGCCTCGCCGTTCCACTCTTGAGCTCGAAGCCGCTGCTCCTCTTGCTCCCTCTTGCCTCGCCGTCCCACGGCTTCTGCCAATTGACAACACGTTCAGGCCTGAGAAGCTCCAGCTCCTGAAGGGAACCGCACCCAACAGGGAGATCCTCAAACCACCGCCCACACACCACCCCAACCCAGCTGCCCAAAACCCTCCCGCTTCAGCTTGACTCACCATCGCGACGTCCGGCGCAGTCCCACGTGGTACTGGGAGCCAGGCCCTCTGGGCAAATGAAGCTGGGCATGCAAAGCAGCGGCCATAGAGGCTGTACCCCTGCTTATAGGGGGCTCAAGCCGCTGCCTGGACTGCAAAGTGCCTGGGACTCCAGAGCACTGGCCCCGACTTACAGGGCAGCCCTGGTCCCCAAGGCCTACGGAGGCTCCTTCTCTCCAGTTCTGGGGCACTCCCCACTAAGGGGACGCTCGCCCCACGCAGGCTGCCAGCTGAAGGGGGCACAAAGGCTCCCAGACCCACAGCCCGCTTACAGGCCGGTCGACACCCAGGGGGCCACAGAGCTCGGCCTTCCCCCACGGTGACGGGAACGAGACTCTGCAGTCAGGCAGTCGAGCTGACGGCCTAAAGCCGAGGGGCCGGGACCCCAGCCCTGAGTACAGGGAGGGCACACGCCCGGCCCCGTGACTCCTGGCCCCACGCCTCTGAAAGGCTGGGGCCAGGGATACCCGCCTGATTACAGGGGGTCCCTCCAACCGCCCGCCGAGGGCGGGGGACGCACACAACCCCACTTAGAGGGCCGCCCCCCGCAGCCCGGCACCCCCAACAAGCACCACAGAGCACAGGCTCCGGCCTGCGCCCTGAGTACAGGGCCGGCCGGAGCCTGGCCGCGGTGTGGCAACACAGGCGTCTGCAGGAGCCCTGGGAGCCTCCTCAACAAGGGAAGCAGGGAGGCCACACCAGCCCAAAACAGGGCCAAAGGCGGGACTGCGCCCTGCGGCACAGCACTTCTTAAACCCGCAGCCTCGCAAGGGCCAGGGAGTGCTCGTTCCTGTCACCTGGCTAAAGCAGCCTCCCTAGGCCTGCTCACAGGGACCTGGGGCTGCTCCTGGGGACAAAGGGCTCCACAAGGCCGTGACACGCACCCCGAGTACAGGGCCGGCACGCTGGCAGGTCACCAGCAGGACTGGAGGCCACGCAGCATACGCAGAGACCCAGGCCCTGGCTACGGGCGGGTCACGCTGCCCACACTACCGCTAAGCGGCTGCGCTCCGTCCTCAGAAAGCAGGAGCAAGGCCGGACGGTTTCTCCACCCGTGCGTTTCTGGGGACCTCCCAGTGGCTGCACAGAGCTCCTCTTTCCCTCCTGGGAAGTCTAAGCTACGCTGCTCTGTGTCTAAAGGGGGGCCAAAGCACAAGCACGCTTGCTCACGCACACCAACTAAGGGGAGACAGGGGAGGGGAAGACAGTCCCAGAAGAGGGAGCAAGTTCTGTGCAGCCAACCTGCTGGGGAGCCATCCCTACCGCTGAGCGGGAGAGGAAAGCATCAGACCTGCCCCCGCACTGTGGGGAGGGTACAGGGGCCTCGACACGCCGAGGCGCCTCAGGGCTGGCACAGGGACGAAGGCTGTGACGCGCCCCGAGTACAGGGGGTCACGCTGGCCGCGGGCCAGCGGCAGGCAGACAGCTGCCGGGGCTGGGGAAAAGGCCCTGCCCTGCATAGAGGGTGGGCTGGGGGCCGGGAGAGCTCTGCTTCCCCCCTCAGGTGCGGAGACAGGGGCTCTCACCCTCCTTACAGGGTTGTCCCTCTCTCCGGGCAGCCAAAGGAGCACAACGGCAAAAGGCCTACGACGGCAAAGACCAGCCCTGCTCCCAGGGAGGTCGCCCAGCGCAAAGCCACCCGCGGCACCCAGAAAGTGCCCTGGCCATGCCAGGAAGGCCCTTTGCCCAGAGGGCCTCTCGTGCCCCCTCTTCAGCTCCAACCTCCCTCTTGCCTCGCCGTTCCACTCTTGAGCTCGAAGCCGCTGCTCCTCTTGCCTCGCCGTTCCACTCTTGAGCTCGAAGCTGCCGCTCCTCTTGCTCCCTCTTGCCTCGCCGTTCCACCCTTGAGCTCGAAGCCGCCGCTCCTCTTGTTCCCTCTTGCCTCGCCGTTCCACTCTTGAGCTCGAAGCCGCTGCTCCTCTTGCTCCCTCTTGCCTCGCCGTCCCACGGCTTCTGCCAATTGACAACACGTTCAGGCCTGAGAAGCTCCAGCTCCTGAAGGGAACCACACCCAACAGGGAGATCCTCAAACCACCGCCCACACACCACCCCAACCCAGCTGCCCAAAACCCTCCCGCTTCAGCTTGACTCACCATCGCGACGTCCGGCGCAGTCCCACGTGGTACTGGGAGCCAGGCCCTCTGGGCAAATGAAGCTGGGCATGCAAAGCAGCGGCCATAGAGGCTGTACCCCTGCTTATAGGGGGCTCAAGCCGCTGCCTGGACTGCAAAGTGCCTGGGACTCCAGAGCACTGGCCCCGACTTACAGGGCAGCCCTGGTCCCCAAGGCCTACGGAGGCTCCTTCTCTCCAGTTCTGGGGCACTCCCCACTAAGGGGACGCTCGCCCCACGCAGGCTGCCAGCTGAAGGGGGCACAAAGGCTCCCAGACCCACAGCCCGCTTACAGGCCGGTCGACACCCAGGGGGCCACAGAGCTCGGCCTTCCCCCACGGTGACGGGAACGAGACTCTGCAGTCAGGCAGTCGAGCTGACGGCCTAAAGCCGAGGGGCCGGGACCCCAGCCCTGAGTACAGGGAGGGCACACGCCCGGCCCCGTGACTCCTGGCCCCACGCCTCTGAAAGGCTGGGGCCAGGGATACCCGCCTGATTACAGGGGGTCCCTCCAACCGCCCGCCGAGGGCGGGGGACGCACACAACCCCACTTAGAGGGCCGCCCCCCGCAGCCCGGCACCCCCAACAAGCACCACAGAGCACAGGCTCCGGCCTGCGCCCTGAGTACAGGGCCGGCCGGAGCCTGGCCGCGGTGTGGCAACACAGGCGTCTGCAGGAGCCCTGGGAGCCTCCTCAACAAGGGAAGCAGGGAGGCCACACCAGCCCAAAACAGTGCCAAAGGCGGGACTACGCCCTGCGGCACAGCACTTCTTAAACCCGCAGCCTCGCAAGGGCCAGGGAGTGCTCGTTCCTGTCACCTGGCTAAAGCAGCCTCCCTAGGCCTGCTCACAGGGACCTGGGGCTGCTCCTGGGGACAAAGGGCTCCACAAGGCCGTGACACGCACCCCGAGTACAGGGCCGGCACGCTGGCAGGTCACCAGCAGGACTGGAGGCCACGCAGCATATGCAGAGACCCAGGCCCTGGCTACGGGCGGGTCACGCTGCCCACACTACCGCTAAGCGGCTGCGCTCCGTCCTCAGAAAGCAGGAGCAAGGCCGGACGGTTTCTCCACCCGTGCGTTTCTGGGGACCTCCCAGTGGCTGCACAGAGCTCCTCTTTCCCTCCTGGGAAGTCTAAGCTACGCTGCTCTGTGTCTAAAGGGGGGCCAAAGCACAAGCACGCTTGCTCACGCACACCAACTAAGGGGAGACAGGGGAGGGGAAGACAGTCCCAGAAGAGGGAGCAAGTTCTGTGCAGCCAACCTGCTGGGGAGCCATCCCTACCGCTGAGCGGGAGAGGAAAGCATCAGACCTGCCCCCGCACTGTGGGGAGGGTACAGGGGCCTCGACACGCCGAGGCGCCTCAGGGCTGGCACAGGGACGAAGGCTGTGACGCGCCCCGAGTACAGGGGGTCACGCTGGCCGCGGGCCAGCGGCAGGCAGACAGCTGCCGGGGCTGGGGAAAAGGCCCTGCCCTGCATAGAGGGTGGGCTGGGGGCCGGGAGAGCTCTGCTTCCCCCCTCAGGTGCGGAGACAGGGGCTCTCACCCTCCTTACAGGGTTGTCCCTCTCTCCGGGCAGCCAAAGGAGCACAACGGCAAAAGGCCTACGACGGCAAAGACCAGCCCTGCTCCCAGGGAGGTCGCCCAGCGCAAAGCCACCCGCGGCACCCAGAAAGTGCCCTGGCCATGCCAGGAAGGCCCTTTGCCCAGAGGGCCTCTCGTGCCCCCTCTTCAGCTCCAACCTCCCTCTTGCCTCGCCGTTCCACTCTTGAGCTCGAAGCCGCTGCTCCTCTTGCCTCGCCGTTCCACTCTTGAGCTCGAAGCCGCCGCTCCTCTTGTTCCCTCTTGCCTCGCCGTTCCACTCTTGAGCTCGAAGCCGCTGCTCCTCTTGCTCCCTCTTGCCTCGCCGTCCCACGGCTTCTGCCAATTGACAACACGTTCAGGCCTGAGAAGCTCCAGCTCCTGAAGGGAACCGCACCCAACAGGGAGATCCTCAAACCACCGCCCACACACCACCCCAACCCAGCTGCCCAAAACCCTCCCGCTTCAGCTTGACTCACCATCGCGACGTCCGGCGCAGTCCCACGTGGTACTGGGAGCCAGGCCCTCTGGGCAAATGAAGCTGGGCATGCAAAGCAGCGGCCATAGAGGCTGTACCCCTGCTTATAGGGGGCTCAAGCCGCTGCCTGGACTGCAAAGTGCCTGGGACTCCAGAGCACTGGCCCCGACTTACAGGGCAGCCCTGGTCCCCAAGGCCTATGGAGGCTCCTTCTCTCCAGTTCTGGGGCACTCCCCACTAAGGGGACGCTCGCCCCACGCAGGCTGCCAGCTGAAGGGGGCACAAAGGCTCCCAGACCCACAGCCCGCTTACAGGCCGGTCGACACCCAGGGGGCCACAGAGCTCGGCCTTCCCCCACGGTGACGGGAACGAGACTCTGCAGTCAGGCAGTCGAGCTGACGGCCTAAAGCCGAGGGGCCGGGACCCCAGCCCTGAGTACAGGGAGGGCACACGCCCGGCCCCGTGACTCCTGGCCCCACGCCTCTGAAAGGCTGGGGCCAGGGATACCCGCCTGATTACAGGGGGTCCCTCCAACCGCCCGCCGAGGGCGGGGGACGCACACAACCCCACTTAGAGGGCCGCCCCCCGCAGCCCGGCACCCCCAACAAGCACCACAGAGCACAGGCTCCGGCCTGCGCCCTGAGTACAGGGCCGGCCGGAGCCTGGCCGCGGTGTGGCAACACAGGCGTCTGCAGGAGCCCTGGGAGCCTCCTCAACAAGGGAAGCAGGGAGGCCACACCAGCCCAAAACAGTGCCAAAGGCGGGACTACGCCCTGCGGCACAGCACTTCTTAAACCCGCAGCCTCGCAAGGGCCAGGGAGTGCTCGTTCCTGTCACCTGGCTAAAGCAGCCTCCCTAGGCCTGCTCACAGGGACCTGGGGCTGCTCCTGGGGACAAAGGGCTCCACAAGGCCGTGACACGCACCCCGAGTACAGGGCCGGCACGCTGGCAGGTCACCAGCAGGACTGGAGGCCACGCAGCATATGCAGAGACCCAGGCCCTGGCTACGGGCGGGTCACGCTGCCCACACTACCGCTAAGCGGCTGCGCTCCGTCCTCAGAAAGCAGGAGCAAGGCCGGACGGTTTCTCCACCCGTGCGTTTCTGGGGACCTCCCAGTGGCTGCACAGAGCTCCTCTTTCCCTCCTGGGAAGTCTAAGCTACGCTGCTCTGTGTCTAAAGGGGGGCCAAAGCACAAGCACGCTTGCTCACGCACACCAACTAAGGGGAGACAGGGGAGGGGAAGACAGTCCCAGAAGAGGGAGCAAGTTCTGTGCAGCCAACCTGCTGGGGAGCCATCCCTACCGCTGAGCGGGAGAGGAAAGCATCAGACCTGCCCCCGCACTGTGGGGAGGGTACAGGGGCCTCGACACGCCGAGGCGCCTCAGGGCTGGCACAGGGACGAAGGCTGTGACGCGCCCCGAGTACAGGGGGTCACGCTGGCCGCGGGCCAGCGGCAGGCAGACAGCTGCCGGGGCTGGGGAAAAGGCCCTGCCCTGCATAGAGGGTGGGCTGGGGGCCGGGAGAGCTCTGCTTCCCCCCTCAGGTGCGGAGACAGGGGCTCTCACCCTCCTTACAGGGTTGTCCCTCTCTCCGGGCAGCCAAAGGAGCACAACGGCAAAAGGCCTACGACGGCAAAGACCAGCCCTGCTCCCAGGGAGGTCGCCCAGCGCAAAGCCACCCGCGGCACCCAGAAAGTGCCCTGGCCATGCCAGGAAGGCCCTTTGCCCAGAGGGCCTCTCGTGCCCCCTCTTCAGCTCCAACCTCCCTCTTGCCTCGCCGTTCCACTCTTGAGCTCGAAGCCGCTGCTCCTCTTGCCTCGCCGTTCCACTCTTGAGCTCGAAGCTGCCGCTCCTCTTGCTCCCTCTTGCCTCGCCGTTCCACCCTTGAGCTCGAAGCCGCCGCTCCTCTTGTTCCCTCTTGCCTCGCCGTTCCACTCTTGAGCTCGAAGCCGCTGCTCCTCTTGCTCCCTCTTGCCTCGCCGTCCCACGGCTTCTGCCAATTGACAACACGTTCAGGCCTGAGAAGCTCCAGCTCCTGAAGGGAACCACACCCAACAGGGAGATCCTCAAACCACCGCCCACACACCACCCCAACCCAGCTGCCCAAAACCCTCCCACTTCAGCTTGACTCACCATCGCGACGTCCGGCGCAGTCCCACGTGGTACTGGGAGCCAGGCCCTCTGGGCAAATGAAGCTGGGCATGCAAAGCAGCGGCCATAGAGGCTGTACCCCTGCTTATAGGGGGCTCAAGCCGCTGCCTGGACTGCAAAGTGCCTGGGACTCCAGAGCACTGGCCCCGACTTACAGGGCAGCCCTGGTCCCCAAGGCCTACGGAGGCTCCTTCTCTCCAGTTCTGGGGCACTCCCCACTAAGGGGACGCTCGCCCCACGCAGGCTGCCAGCTGAAGGGGGCACAAAGGCTCCCAGACCCACAGCCCGCTTACAGGCCGGTCGACACCCAGGGGGCCACAGAGCTCGGCCTTCCCCCACGGTGACGGGAACGAGACTCTGCAGTCAGGCAGTCGAGCTGACGGCCTAAAGCCGAGGGGCCGGGACCCCAGCCCTGAGTACAGGGAGGGCACACGCCCGGCCCCGTGACTCCTGGCCCCACGCCTCTGAAAGGCTGGGGCCAGGGATACCCGCCTGATTACAGGGGGTCCCTCCAACCGCCCGCCGAGGGCGGGGGACGCACACAACCCCACTTAGAGGGCCGCCCCCCGCAGCCCGGCACCCCCAACAAGCACCACAGAGCACAGGCTCCGGCCTGCGCCCTGAGTACAGGGCCGGCCGGAGCCTGGCCGCGGTGTGGCAACACAGGCGTCTGCAGGAGCCCTGGGAGCCTCCTCAACAAGGGAAGCAGGGAGGCCACACCAGCCCAAAACAGTGCCAAAGGCGGGACTACGCCCTGCGGCACAGCACTTCTTAAACCCGCAGCCTCGCAAGGGCCAGGGAGTGCTCGTTCCTGTCACCTGGCTAAAGCAGCCTCCCTAGGCCTGCTCACAGGGACCTGGGGCTGCTCCTGGGGACAAAGGGCTCCACAAGGCCGTGACACGCACCCCGAGTACAGGGCCGGCACGCTGGCAGGTCACCAGCAGGACTGGAGGCCACGCAGCATATGCAGAGACCCAGGCCCTGGCTACGGGCGGGTCACGCTGCCCACACTACCGCTAAGCGGCTGCGCTCCGTCCTCAGAAAGCAGGAGCAAGGCCGGACGGTTTCTCCACCCGTGCGTTTCTGGGGACCTCCCAGTGGCTGCACAGAGCTCCTCTTTCCCTCCTGGGAAGTCTAAGCTACGCTGCTCTGTGTCTAAAGGGGGGCCAAAGCACAAGCACGCTTGCTCACGCACACCAACTAAGGGGAGACAGGGGAGGGGAAGACAGTCCCAGAAGAGGGAGCAAGTTCTGTGCAGCCAACCTGCTGGGGAGCCATCCCTACCGCTGAGCGGGAGAGGAAAGCATCAGACCTGCCCCCGCACTGTGGGGAGGGTACAGGGGCCTCGACACGCCGAGGCGCCTCAGGGCTGGCACAGGGACGAAGGCTGTGACGCGCCCCGAGTACAGGGGGTCACGCTGGCCGCGGGCCAGCGGCAGGCAGACAGCTGCCGGGGCTGGGGAAAAGGCCCTGCCCTGCATAGAGGGTGGGCTGGGGGCCGGGAGAGCTCTGCTTCCCCCCTCAGGTGCGGAGACAGGGGCTCTCACCCTCCTTACAGGGTTGTCCCTCTCTCCGGGCAGCCAAAGGAGCACAACGGCAAAAGGCCTACGACGGCAAAGACCAGCCCTGCTCCCAGGGAGGTCGCCCAGCGCAAAGCCACCCGCGGCACCCAGAAAGTGCCCTGGCCATGCCAGGAAGGCCCTTTGCCCAGAGGGCCTCTCGTGCCCCCTCTTCAGCTCCAACCTCCCTCTTGCCTCGCCGTTCCACTCTTGAGCTCGAAGCCGCTGCTCCTCTTGCCTCGCCGTTCCACTCTTGAGCTCGAAGCCGCCGCTCCTCTTGTTCCCTCTTGCCTCGCCGTTCCACTCTTGAGCTCGAAGCCGCTGCTCCTCTTGCTCCCTCTTGCCTCGCCGTCCCACGGCTTCTGCCAATTGACAACACGTTCAGGCCTGAGAAGCTCCAGCTCCTGAAGGGAACCGCACCCAACAGGGAGATCCTCAAACCACCGCCCACACACCACCCCAACCCAGCTGCCCAAAACCCTCCCGCTTCAGCTTGACTCACCATCGCGACGTCCGGCGCAGTCCCACGTGGTACTGGGAGCCAGGCCCTCTGGGCAAATGAAGCTGGGCATGCAAAGCAGCGGCCATAGAGGCTGTACCCCTGCTTATAGGGGGCTCAAGCCGCTGCCTGGACTGCAAAGTGCCTGGGACTCCAGAGCACTGGCCCCGACTTACAGGGCAGCCCTGGTCCCCAAGGCCTACGGAGGCTCCTTCTCTCCAGTTCTGGGGCACTCCCCACTAAGGGGACGCTCGCCCCACGCAGGCTGCCAGCTGAAGGGGGCACAAAGGCTCCCAGACCCACAGCCCGCTTACAGGCCGGTCGACACCCAGGGGGCCACAGAGCTCGGCCTTCCCCCACGGTGACGGGAACGAGACTCTGCAGTCAGGCAGTCGAGCTGACGGCCTAAAGCCGAGGGGCCGGGACCCCAGCCCTGAGTACAGGGAGGGCACACGCCCGGCCCCGTGACTCCTGGCCCCACGCCTCTGAAAGGCTGGGGCCAGGGATACCCGCCTGATTACAGGGGGTCCCTCCAACCGCCCGCCGAGGGCGGGGGACGCACACAACCCCACTTAGAGGGCCGCCCCCCGCAGCCCGGCACCCCCAACAAGCACCACAGAGCACAGGCTCCGGCCTGCGCCCTGAGTACAGGGCCGGCCGGAGCCTGGCCGCGGTGTGGCAACACAGGCGTCTGCAGGAGCCCTGGGAGCCTCCTCAACAAGGGAAGCAGGGAGGCCACACCAGCCCAAAACAGGGCCAAAGGCGGGACTGCGCCCTGCGGCACAGCACTTCTTAAACCCGCAGCCTCGCAAGGGCCAGGGAGTGCTCGTTCCTGTCACCTGGCTAAAGCAGCCTCCCTAGGCCTGCTCACAGGGACCTGGGGCTGCTCCTGGGGACAAAGGGCTCCACAAGGCCGTGACACGCACCCCGAGTACAGGGCCGGCACGCTGGCAGGTCACCAGCAGGACTGGAGGCCACGCAGCATACGCAGAGACCCAGGCCCTGGCTACGGGCGGGTCACGCTGCCCACACTACCGCTAAGCGGCTGCGCTCCGTCCTCAGAAAGCAGGAGCAAGGCCGGACGGTTTCTCCACCCGTGCGTTTCTGGGGACCTCCCAGTGGCTGCACAGAGCTCCTCTTTCCCTCCTGGGAAGTCTAAGCTACGCTGCTCTGTGTCTAAAGGGGGGCCAAAGCACAAGCACGCTTGCTCACGCACACCAACTAAGGGGAGACAGGGGAGGGGAAGACAGTCCCAGAAGAGGGAGCAAGTTCTGTGCAGCCAACCTGCTGGGGAGCCATCCCTACCGCTGAGCGGGAGAGGAAAGCATCAGACCTGCCCCCGCACTGTGGGGAGGGTACAGGGGCCTCGACACGCCGAGGCGCCTCAGGGCTGGCACAGGGACGAAGGCTGTGACGCGCCCCGAGTACAGGGGGTCACGCTGGCCGCGGGCCAGCGGCAGGCAGACAGCTGCCGGGGCTGGGGAAAAGGCCCTGCCCTGCATAGAGGGTGGGCTGGGGGCCGGGAGAGCTCTGCTTCCCCCCTCAGGTGCGGAGACAGGGGCTCTCACCCTCCTTACAGGGTTGTCCCTCTCTCCGGGCAGCCAAAGGAGCACAACGGCAAAAGGCCTACGACGGCAAAGACCAGCCCTGCTCCCAGGGAGGTCGCCCAGCGCAAAGCCACCCGCGGCACTCAGAAAGTGCCCTGGCCATGCCAGGAAGGCCCTTTGCCCAGAGGGCCTCTCGTGCCCCCTCTTCAGCTCCAACCTCCCTCTTGCCTCGCCGTTCCACTCTTGAGCTCGAAGCCGCTGCTCCTCTTGCCTCGCCGTTCCACTCTTGAGCTCGAAGCCGCCGCTCCTCTTGCTCCCTCTTGCCTCGCCGTTCCACTCTTGAGCTCGAAGCCGCCGCTCCTCTTGCTCCCTCTTGCCTCGCCGTTCCACTCTTGAGCTCGAAGCCGCTGCTCCTCTTGCTCCCTCTTGCCTCGCCGTCCCACGGCTTCTGCCAATTGACAACACGTTCAGGCCTGAGAAGCTCCAGCTCCTGAAGGGAACCGCACCCAACAGGGAGATCCTCAAACCACCGCCCACACACCACCCCAACCCAGCTGCCCAAAACCCTCCCGCTTCAGCTTGACTCACCATCGCGACGTCCGGCGCAGTCCCACGTGGTACTGGGAGCCAGGCCCTCTGGGCAAATGAAGCTGGGCATGCAAAGCAGCGGCCATAGAGGCTGTACCCCTGCTTATAGGGGGCTCAAGCCGCTGCCTGGACTGCAAAGTGCCTGGGACTCCAGAGCACTGGCCCCGACTTACAGGGCAGCCCTGGTCCCCAAGGCCTACGGAGGCTCCTTCTCTCCAGTTCTGGGGCACTCCCCACTAAGGGGACGCTCGCCCTACGCAGGCTGCCAGCTGAAGGGGGCACAAAGGCTCCCAGACCCACAGCCCGCTTACAGGCCGGTCGACACCCAGGGGGCCACAGAGCTCGGCCTTCCCCCACGGTGACGGGAACGAGACTCTGCAGTCAGGCAGTCGAGCTGACGGCCTAAAGCCGAGGGGCTGGGACCCCAGCCCTGAGTACAGGGAGGGCACACGCCCGGCCCCGTGACTCCTGGCCCCACGCCTCTGAAAGGCTGGGGCCAGGGATACCCGCCTGATTACAGGGGGTCCCTCCAACCGCCCGCCGAGGGCGGGGGACGCACACAACCCCACTTAGAGGGCCGCCCCCCGCAGCCCGGCACCCCCAACAAGCACCACAGAGCACAGGCTCCGGCCTGCGCCCTGAGTACAGGGCCGGCCGGAGCCTGGCCGCGGTGTGGCAACACAGGCGTCTGCAGGAGCCCTGGGAGCCTCCTCAACAAGGGAAGCAGGGAGGCCACACCAGCCCAAAACAGTGCCAAAGGCGGGACTACGCCCTGCGGCACAGCACTTCTTAAACCCGCAGCCTCGCAAGGGCCAGGGAGTGCTCGTTCCTGTCACCTGGCTAAAGCAGCCTCCCTAGGCCTGCTCACAGGGACCTGGGGCTGCTCCTGGGGACAAAGGGCTCCACAAGGCCGTGACACGCACCCCGAGTACAGGGCCGGCACGCTGGCAGGTCACCAGCAGGACTGGAGGCCACGCAGCATATGCAGAGACCCAGGCCCTGGCTACGGGCGGGTCACGCTGCCCACACTACCGCTAAGCGGCTGCGCTCCGTCCTCAGAAAGCAGGAGCAAGGCCGGACGGTTTCTCCACCCGTGCGTTTCTGGGGACCTCCCAGTGGCTGCACAGAGCTCCTCTTTCCCTCCTGGGAAGTCTAAGCTACGCTGCTCTGTGTCTAAAGGGGGGCCAAAGCACAAGCACGCTTGCTCACGCACACCAACTAAGGGGAGACAGGGGAGGGGAAGACAGTCCCAGAAGAGGGAGCAAGTTCTGTGCAGCCAACCTGCTGGGGAGCCATCCCTACCGCTGAGCGGGAGAGGAAAGCATCAGACCTGCCCCCGCACTGTGGGGAGGGTACAGGGGCCTCGACACGCCGAGGCGCCTCAGGGCTGGCACAGGGACGAAGGCTGTGACGCGCCCCGAGTACAGGGGGTCACGCTGGCCGCGGGCCAGCGGCAGGCAGACAGCTGCCGGGGCTGGGGAAAAGGCCCTGCCCTGCATAGAGGGTGGGCTGGGGGCCGGGAGAGCTCTGCTTCCCCCCTCAGGTGCGGAGACAGGGGCTCTCACCCTCCTTACAGGGTTGTCCCTCTCTCCGGGCAGCCAAAGGAGCACAACGGCAAAAGGCCTACGACGGCAAAGACCAGCCCTGCTCCCAGGGAGGTCGCCCAGCGCAAAGCCACCCGCGGCACCCAGAAAGTGCCCTGGCCATGCCAGGAAGGCCCTTTGCCCAGAGGGCCTCTCGTGCCCCCTCTTCAGCTCCAACCTCCCTCTTGCCTCGCCGTTCCACTCTTGAGCTCGAAGCCGCTGCTCCTCTTGCCTCGCCGTTCCACTCTTGAGCTCGAAGCTGCCGCTCCTCTTGCTCCCTCTTGCCTCGCCGTTCCACCCTTGAGCTCGAAGCCGCCGCTCCTCTTGTTCCCTCTTGCCTCGCCGTTCCACTCTTGAGCTCGAAGCCGCTGCTCCTCTTGCTCCCTCTTGCCTCGCCGTCCCACGGCTTCTGCCAATTGACAACACGTTCAGGCCTGAGAAGCTCCAGCTCCTGAAGGGAACCACACCCAACAGGGAGATCCTCAAACCACCGCCCACACACCACCCCAACCCAGCTGCCCAAAACCCTCCCACTTCAGCTTGACTCACCATCGCGACGTCCGGCGCAGTCCCACGTGGTACTGGGAGCCAGGCCCTCTGGGCAAATGAAGCTGGGCATGCAAAGCAGCGGCCATAGAGGCTGTACCCCTGCTTATAGGGGGCTCAAGCCGCTGCCTGGACTGCAAAGTGCCTGGGACTCCAGAGCACTGGCCCCGACTTACAGGGCAGCCCTGGTCCCCAAGGCCTACGGAGGCTCCTTCTCTCCAGTTCTGGGGCACTCCCCACTAAGGGGACGCTCGCCCCACGCAGGCTGCCAGCTGAAGGGGGCACAAAGGCTCCCAGACCCACAGCCCGCTTACAGGCCGGTCGACACCCAGGGGGCCACAGAGCTCGGCCTTCCCCCACGGTGACGGGAACGAGACTCTGCAGTCAGGCAGTCGAGCTGACGGCCTAAAGCCGAGGGGCCGGGACCCCAGCCCTGAGTACAGGGAGGGCACACGCCCGGCCCCGTGACTCCTGGCCCCACGCCTCTGAAAGGCTGGGGCCAGGGATACCCGCCTGATTACAGGGGGTCCCTCCAACCGCCCGCCGAGGGCGGGGGACGCACACAACCCCACTTAGAGGGCCGCCCCCCGCAGCCCGGCACCCCCAACAAGCACCACAGAGCACAGGCTCCGGCCTGCGCCCTGAGTACAGGGCCGGCCGGAGCCTGGCCGCGGTGTGGCAACACAGGCGTCTGCAGGAGCCCTGGGAGCCTCCTCAACAAGGGAAGCAGGGAGGCCACACCAGCCCAAAACAGTGCCAAAGGCGGGACTACGCCCTGCGGCACAGCACTTCTTAAACCCGCAGCCTCGCAAGGGCCAGGGAGTGCTCGTTCCTGTCACCTGGCTAAAGCAGCCTCCCTAGGCCTGCTCACAGGGACCTGGGGCTGCTCCTGGGGACAAAGGGCTCCACAAGGCCGTGACACGCACCCCGAGTACAGGGCCGGCACGCTGGCAGGTCACCAGCAGGACTGGAGGCCACGCAGCATATGCAGAGACCCAGGCCCTGGCTACGGGCGGGTCACGCTGCCCACACTACCGCTAAGCGGCTGCGCTCCGTCCTCAGAAAGCAGGAGCAAGGCCGGACGGTTTCTCCACCCGTGCGTTTCTGGGGACCTCCCAGTGGCTGCACAGAGCTCCTCTTTCCCTCCTGGGAAGTCTAAGCTACGCTGCTCTGTGTCTAAAGGGGGGCCAAAGCACAAGCACGCTTGCTCACGCACACCAACTAAGGGGAGACAGGGGAGGGGAAGACAGTCCCAGAAGAGGGAGCAAGTTCTGTGCAGCCAACCTGCTGGGGAGCCATCCCTACCGCTGAGCGGGAGAGGAAAGCATCAGACCTGCCCCCGCACTGTGGGGAGGGTACAGGGGCCTCGACACGCCGAGGCGCCTCAGGGCTGGCACAGGGACGAAGGCTGTGACGCGCCCCGAGTACAGGGGGTCACGCTGGCCGCGGGCCAGCGGCAGGCAGACAGCTGCCGGGGCTGGGGAAAAGGCCCTGCCCTGCATAGAGGGTGGGCTGGGGGCCGGGAGAGCTCTGCTTCCCCCCTCAGGTGCGGAGACAGGGGCTCTCACCCTCCTTACAGGGTTGTCCCTCTCTCCGGGCAGCCAAAGGAGCACAACGGCAAAAGGCCTACGACGGCAAAGACCAGCCCTGCTCCCAGGGAGGTCGCCCAGCGCAAAGCCACCCGCGGCACTCAGAAAGTGCCCTGGCCATGCCAGGAAGGCCCTTTGCCCAGAGGGCCTCTCGTGCCCCCTCTTCAGCTCCAACCTCCCTCTTGCCTCGCCGTTCCACTCTTGAGCTCGAAGCCGCTGCTCCTCTTGCCTCGCCGTTCCACTCTTGAGCTCGAAGCCGCCGCTCCTCTTGCTCCCTCTTGCCTCGCCGTTCCACTCTTGAGCTCGAAGCCGCCGCTCCTCTTGCTCCCTCTTGCCTCGCCGTTCCACTCTTGAGCTCGAAGCCGCTGCTCCTCTTGCTCCCTCTTGCCTCGCCGTCCCACGGCTTCTGCCAATTGACAACACGTTCAGGCCTGAGAAGCTCCAGCTCCTGAAGGGAACCGCACCCAACAGGGAGATCCTCAAACCACCGCCCACACACCACCCCAACCCAGCTGCCCAAAACCCTCCCGCTTCAGCTTGACTCACCATCGCGACGTCCGGCGCAGTCCCACGTGGTACTGGGAGCCAGGCCCTCTGGGCAAATGAAGCTGGGCATGCAAAGCAGCGGCCATAGAGGCTGTACCCCTGCTTATAGGGGGCTCAAGCCGCTGCCTGGACTGCAAAGTGCCTGGGACTCCAGAGCACTGGCCCCGACTTACAGGGCAGCCCTGGTCCCCAAGGCCTACGGAGGCTCCTTCTCTCCAGTTCTGGGGCACTCCCCACTAAGGGGACGCTCGCCCTACGCAGGCTGCCAGCTGAAGGGGGCACAAAGGCTCCCAGACCCACAGCCCGCTTACAGGCCGGTCGACACCCAGGGGGCCACAGAGCTCGGCCTTCCCCCACGGTGACGGGAACGAGACTCTGCAGTCAGGCAGTCGAGCTGACGGCCTAAAGCCGAGGGGCTGGGACCCCAGCCCTGAGTACAGGGAGGGCACACGCCCGGCCCCGTGACTCCTGGCCCCACGCCTCTGAAAGGCTGGGGCCAGGGATACCCGCCTGATTACAGGGGGTCCCTCCAACCGCCCGCCGAGGGCGGGGGACGCACACAACCCCACTTAGAGGGCCGCCCCCCGCAGCCCGGCACCCCCAACAAGCACCACAGAGCACAGGCTCCGGCCTGCGCCCTGAGTACAGGGCCGGCCGGAGCCTGGCCGCGGTGTGGCAACACAGGCGTCTGCAGGAGCCCTGGGAGCCTCCTCAACAAGGGAAGCAGGGAGGCCACACCAGCCCAAAACAGTGCCAAAGGCGGGACTACGCCCTGCGGCACAGCACTTCTTAAACCTGCAGCCTCGCAAGGGCCAGGGAGTGCTCGTTCCTGTCACCTGGCTAAAGCAGCCTCCCTAGGCCTGCTCACAGGGACCTGGGGCTGCTCCTGGGGACAAAGGGCTCCACAAGGCCGTGACACGCACCCCGAGTACAGGGCCGGCACGCTGGCAGGTCACCAGCAGGACTGGAGGCCACGCAGCATACGCAGAGACCCAGGCCCTGGCTACGGGCGGGTCACGCTGCCCACACTACCGCTAAGCGGCTGCGCTCCGTCCTCAGAAAGCAGGAGCAAGGCCGGACGGTTTCTCCACCCGTGCGTTTCTGGGGACCTCCCAGTGGCTGCACAGAGCTCCTCTTTCCCTCCTGGGAAGTCTAAGCTACGCTGCTCTGTGTCTAAAGGGGGGCCAAAGCACAAGCACGCTTGCTCACGCACACCAACTAAGGGGAGACAGGGGAGGGGAAGACAGTCCCAGAAGAGGGAGCAAGTTCTGTGCAGCCAACCTGCTGGGGAGCCATCCCTACCGCTGAGCGGGAGAGGAAAGCATCAGACCTGCCCCCGCACTGTGGGGAGGGTACAGGGGCCTCGACACGCCGAGGCGCCTCAGGGCTGGCACAGGGACGAAGGCTGTGACGCGCCCCGAGTACAGGGGGTCACGCTGGCCGCGGGCCAGCGGCAGGCAGACAGCTGCCGGGGCTGGGGAAAAGGCCCTGCCCTGCATAGAGGGTGGGCTGGGGGCCGGGAGAGCTCTGCTTCCCCCCTCAGGTGCGGAGACAGGGGCTCTCACCCTCCTTACAGGGTTGTCCCTCTCTCCGGGCAGCCAAAGGAGCACAACGGCAAAAGGCCTACGACGGCAAAGACCAGCCCTGCTCCCAGGGAGGTCGCCCAGCGCAAAGCCACCCGCGGCACCCAGAAAGTGCCCTGGCCATGCCAGGAAGGCCCTTTGCCCAGAGGGCCTCTCGTGCCCCCTCTTCAGCTCCAACCTCCCTCTTGCCTCGCCGTTCCACTCTTGAGCTCGAAGCCGCTGCTCCTCTTGCCTCGCCGTTCCACTCTTGAGCTCGAAGCCGCCGCTCCTCTTGCTCCCTCTTGCCTCGCCGTTCCACTCTTGAGCTCGAAGCCGCTGCTCCTCTTGCTCCCTCTTGCCTCGCCGTTCCACTCTTGAGCTCGAAGCCGCTGCTCCTCTTGCTCCCTCTTGCCTCGCCGTCCCACGGCTTCTGCCAATTGACAACACGTTCAGGCCTGAGAAGCTCCAGCTCCTGAAGGGAACCGCACCCAACAGGGAGATCCTCAAACCACCGCCCACACACCACCCCCAACCCAGCTGCCCAAAACCCTCCCGCTTCAGCTTGACTCACCATCGCGACGTCCGGCGCAGTCCCACGTGGTACTGGGAGCCAGGCCCTCTGGGCAAATGAAGCTGGGCATGCAAAGCAGCGGCCATAGAGGCTGTACCCCTGCTTATAGGGGGCTCAAGCCGCTGCCTGGACTGCAAAGTGCCTGGGACTCCAGAGCACTGGCCCCGACTTACAGGGCAGCCCTGGTCCCCAAGGCCTACGGAGGCTCCTTCTCTCCAGTTCTGGGGCACTCCCCACTAAGGGGACGCTCGCCCCACGCAGGCTGCCAGCTGAAGGGGGCACAAAGGCTCCCAGACCCACAGCCCGCTTACAGGCCGGTCGACACCCAGGGGGCCACAGAGCTCGGCCTTCCCCCACGGTGATGGGAACGAGACTCTGCAGTCAGGCAGTCGAGCTGACGGCCTAAAGCCGAGGGGCCGGGACCCCAGCCCCGAGTACAGGGAGGGCACACGCCCGGCCCCATGACTCCTGGCCCCACGCCTCTGAAAGGCTGGGGCCAGGGATACCCGCCTGATTACAGGGGGTCCCTCCAACCGCCCGCCGAGGGCGGGGGACGCACACAACCCCACTTAGAGGGCCGCCCCCCGCAGCCCGGCACCCCCAACAAGCACCACAGAGCACAGGCTCCGGCCTGCGCCCTGAGTACAGGGCCGGCCGGAGCCTGGCCGCGGTGTGGCAACACAGGCGTCTGCAGGAGCCCTGGGAGCCTCCTCAACAAGGGAAGCAGGGAGGCCACACCAGCCCAAAACAGGGCCAAAGGCGGGACTGCGCCCTGCGGCACAGCACTTCTTAAACCCGCAGCCTCGCAAGGGCCAGGGAGTGCTCGTTCCTGTCACCTGGCTAAAGCAGCCTCCCTAGGCCTGCTCACAGGGACCTGGGGCTGCTCCTGGGGACAAAGGGCTCCACAAGGCCGTGACACGCACCCCGAGTACAGGGCCGGCACGCTGGCAGGTCACCAGCAGGACTGGAGGCCACGCAGCATACGCAGAGACCCAGGCCCTGGCTACGGGCGGGTCACGCTGCCCACACTACCGCTAAGCGGCTGCGCTCCGTCCTCAGAAAGCAGGAGCAAGGCCGGACGGTTTCTCCACCCGTGCGTTTCTGGGGACCTCCCAGTGGCTGCACAGAGCTCCTCTTTCCCTCCTGGGAAGTCTAAGCTACGCTGCTCTGTGTCTAAAGGGGGGCCAAAGCACAAGCACGCTTGCTCACGCACACCAACTAAGGGGAGACAGGGGAGGGGAAGACAGTCCCAGAAGAGGGAGCAAGTTCTGTGCAGCCAACCTGCTGGGGAGCCATCCCTACTGCTGAGCGGGAGAGGAAAGCATCAGACCTGCCCCCGCACTGTGGGGAGGGTACAGGGGCCTCGACACGCCGAGGCGCCTCAGGGCTGGCACAGGGACGAAGGCTGTGACGCGCCCCGAGTACAGGGGGTCACGCTGGCCGCGGGCCAGCGGCAGGCAGACAGCTGCCGGGGCTGGGGAAAAGGCCCTGCCCTGCATAGAGGGTGGGCTGGGGGCCGGGAGAGCTCTGCTTCCCCCCTCAGGTGCGGAGACAGGGGCTCTCACCCTCCTTACAGGGTTGTCCCTCTCTCCGGGCAGCCAAAGGAGCACAACGGCAAAAGGCCTACGACGGCAAAGACCAGCCCTGCTCCCAGGGAGGTCGCCCAGCGCAAAGCCACCCGCGGCACCCAGAAAGTGCCCTGGCCATGCCAGGAAGGCCCTTTGCCCAGAGGGCCTCTCGTGCCCCCTCTTCAGCTCCAACCTCCCTCTTGCCTCGCCGTTCCACTCTTGAGCTCGAAGCCGCCGCTCCTCTTGCTCCCTCTTGCCTCGCCGTTCCACTCTTGAGCTCGAAGCCGCTGCTCCTCTTGCTCCCTCTTGCCTCGCCGTTCCACTCTTGAGCTCGAAGCCGCTGCTCCTCTTGCTCCCTCTTGCCTCGCCGTCCCACGGCTTCTGCCAATTGACAACACGTTCAGGCCTGAGAAGCTCCAGCTCCTGAAGGGAACCGCACCCAACAGGGAGATCCTCAAACCACCGCCCACACACCACCCCCAACCCAGCTGCCCAAAACCCTCCCACTTCAGCTTGACTCACCATCGCGACGTCCGGCGCAGTCCCACGTGGTACTGGGAGCCAGGCCCTCTGGGCAAATGAAGCTGGGCATGCAAAGCAGCGGCCATAGAGGCTGTACCCCTGCTTATAGGGGGCTCAAGCCGCTGCCTGGACTGCAAAGTGCCTGGGACTCCAGAGCACTGGCCCCGACTTACAGGGCAGCCCTGGTCCCCAAGGCCTACGGAGGCTCCTTCTCTCCAGTTCTGGGGCACTCCCCACTAAGGGGACGCTCGCCCCACGCAGGCTGCCAGCTGAAGGGGGCACAAAGGCTCCCAGACCCACAGCCCGCTTACAGGCCGGTCGACACCCAGGGGGCCACAGAGCTCGGCCTTCCCCCACGGTGACGGGAACGAGACTCTGCAGTCAGGCAGTCGAGCTGACGGCCTAAAGCCGAGGGGCCGGGACCCCAGCCCCGAGTACAGGGAGGGCACACGCCCGGCCCCGTGACTCCTGGCCCCACGCCTCTGAAAGGCTGGGGCCAGGGATACCCGCCTGATTACAGGGGGTCCCTCCAACCGCCCGCCGAGGGCGGGGGACGCACACAACCCCACTTAGAGGGCCGCCCCCCGCAGCCCGGCACCCCCAACAAGCACCACAGAGCACAGGCTCCGGCCTGCGCCCTGAGTACAGGGCCGGCCGGAGCCTGGCCGCGGTGTGGCAACACAGGCGTCTGCAGGAGCCCTGGGAGCCTCCTCAACAAGGGAAGCAGGGAGGCCACACCAGCCCAAAACAGGGCCAAAGGCGGGACTGCGCCCTGCGGCACAGCACTTCTTAAACCCGCAGCCTCGCAAGGGCCAGGGAGTGCTCGTTCCTGTCACCTGGCTAAAGCAGCCTCCCTAGGCCTGCTCACAGGGACCTGGGGCTGCTCCTGGGGACAAAGGGCTCCACAAGGCCGTGACACGCACCCCGAGTACAGGGCCGGCACGCTGGCAGGTCACCAGCAGGACTGGAGGCCACGCAGCATACGCAGAGACCCAGGCCCTGGCTACGGGCGGGTCACGCTGCCCACACTACCGCTAAGCGGCTGCGCTCCGTCCTCAGAAAGCAGGAGCAAGGCCGGACGGTTTCTCCACCCGTGCGTTTCTGGGGACCTCCCAGTGGCTGCACAGAGCTCCTCTTTCCCTCCTGGGAAGTCTAAGCTACGCTGCTCTGTGTCTAAAGGGGGGCCAAAGCACAAGCACGCTTGCTCACGCACACCAACTAAGGGGAGACAGGGGAGGGGAAGACAGTCCCAGAAGAGGGAGCAAGTTCTGTGCAGCCAACCTGCTGGGGAGCCATCCCTACCGCTGAGCGGGAGAGGAAAGCATCAGACCTGCCCCCGCACTGTGGGGAGGGTACAGGGGCCTCGACACGCCGAGGCGCCTCAGGGCTGGCACAGGGACGAAGGCTGTGACGCGCCCCGAGTACAGGGGGTCACGCTGGCCGCGGGCCAGCGGCAGGCAGACAGCTGCCGGGGCTGGGGAAAAGGCCCTGCCCTGCATAGAGGGTGGGCTGGGGGCCGGGAGAGCTCTGCTTCCCCCCTCAGGTGCGGAGACAGGGGCTCTCACCCTCCTTACAGGGTTGTCCCTCTCTCCGGGCAGCCAAAGGAGCACAACGGCAAAAGGCCTACGACGGCAAAGACCAGCCCTGCTCCCAGGGAGGTCGCCCAGCGCAAAGCCACCCGCGGCACCCAGAAAGTGCCCTGGCCATGCCAGGAAGGCCCTTTGCCCAGAGGGCCTCTCGTGCCCCCTCTTCAGCTCCAACCTCCCTCTTGCCTCGCCGTTCCACTCTTGAGCTCGAAGCCGCCGCTCCTCTTGCTCCCTCTTGCCTCGCCGTTCCACTCTTGAGCTCGAAGCCGCTGCTCCTCTTGCTCCCCCTTGCCTCGCCGTTCCACTCTTGAGCTCGAAGCCGCTGCTCCTCTTGCTCCCTCTTGCCTCGCCGTCCCACGGCTTCTGCCAATTGACAACACGTTCAGGCCTGAGAAGCTCCAGCTCCTGAAGGGAACCGCACCCAACAGGGAGATCCTCAAACCACCGCCCACACACCACCCCCAACCCAGCTGCCCAAAACCCTCCCACTTCAGCTTGACTCACCATCGCGACGTCCGGCGCAGTCCCACGTGGTACTGGGAGCCAGGCCCTCTGGGCAAATGAAGCTGGGCATGCAAAGCAGCGGCCATAGAGGCTGTACCCCTGCTTATAGGGGGCTCAAGCCGCTGCCTGGACTGCAAAGTGCCTGGGACTCCAGAGCACTGGCCCCGACTTACAGGGCAGCCCTGGTCCCCAAGGCCTACGGAGGCTCCTTCTCTCCAGTTCTGGGGCACTCCCCACTAAGGGGACGCTCGCCCCACGCAGGCTGCCAGCTGAAGGGGGCACAAAGGCTCCCAGACCCACAGCCCGCTTACAGGCCGGTCGACACCCAGGGGGCCACAGAGCTCGGCCTTCCCCCACGGTGACGGGAACGAGACTCTGCAGTCAGGCAGTCGAGCTGACGGCCTAAAGCCGAGGGGCCGGGACCCCAGCCCCGAGTACAGGGAGGGCACACGCCCGGCCCCGTGACTCCTGGCCCCACGCCTCTGAAAGGCTGGGGCCAGGGATACCCGCCTGATTACAGGGGGTCCCTCCAACCGCCCGCCGAGGGCGGGGGACGCACACAACCCCACTTAGAGGGCCGCCCCCCGCAGCCCGGCACCCCCAACAAGCACCACAGAGCACAGGCTCCGGCCTGCGCCCTGAGTACAGGGCCGGCCGGAGCCTGGCCGCGGTGTGGCAACACAGGCGTCTGCAGGAGCCCTGGGAGCCTCCTCAACAAGGGAAGCAGGGAGGCCACACCAGCCCAAAACAGGGCCAAAGGCGGGACTGCGCCCTGCGGCACAGCACTTCTTAAACCCGCAGCCTCGCAAGGGCCAGGGAGTGCTCGTTCCTGTCACCTGGCTAAAGCAGCCTCCCTAGGCCTGCTCACAGGGACCTGGGGCTGCTCCTGGGGACAAAGGGCTCCACAAGGCCGTGACACGCACCCCGAGTACAGGGCCGGCACGCTGGCAGGTCACCAGCAGGACTGGAGGCCACGCAGCATACGCAGAGACCCAGGCCCTGGCTACGGGCGGGTCACGCTGCCCACACTACCGCTAAGCGGCTGCGCTCCGTCCTCAGAAAGCAGGAGCAAGGCCGGACGGTTTCTCCACCCGTGCGTTTCTGGGGACCTCCCAGTGGCTGCACAGAGCTCCTCTTTCCCTCCTGGGAAGTCTAAGCTACGCTGCTCTGTGTCTAAAGGGGGGCCAAAGCACAAGCACGCTTGCTCACGCACACCAACTAAGGGGAGACAGGGGAGGGGAAGACAGTCCCAGAAGAGGGAGCAAGTTCTGTGCAGCCAACCTGCTGGGGAGCCATCCCTACCGCTGAGCGGGAGAGGAAAGCATCAGACCTGCCCCCGCACTGTGGGGAGGGTACAGGGGCCTCGACACGCCGAGGCGCCTCAGGGCTGGCACAGGGACGAAGGCTGTGACGCGCCCCGAGTACAGGGGGTCACGCTGGCCGCGGGCCAGCGGCAGGCAGACAGCTGCCGGGGCTGGGGAAAAGGCCCTGCCCTGCATAGAGGGTGGGCTGGGGGCCGGGAGAGCTCTGCTTCCCCCCTCAGGTGCGGAGACAGGGGCTCTCACCCTCCTTACAGGGTTGTCCCTCTCTCCGGGCAGCCAAAGGAGCACAACGGCAAAAGGCCTACGACGGCAAAGACCAGCCCTGCTCCCAGGGAGGTCGCCCAGCGCAAAGCCACCCGCGGCACCCAGAAAGTGCCCTGGCCATGCCAGGAAGGCCCTTTGCCCAGAGGGCCTCTCGTGCCCCCTCTTCAGCTCCAACCTCCCTCTTGCCTCGCCGTTCCACTCTTGAGCTCGAAGCCGCTGCTCCTCTTGCCTCGCCGTTCCACTCTTGAGCTCGAAGCCGCCGCTCCTCTTGCTCCCTCTTGCCTCGCCGTTCCACTCTTGAGCTCGAAGCCGCTGCTCCTCTTGCTCCCTCTTGCCTCGCCGTTCCACTCTTGAGCTCGAAGCCGCTGCTCCTCTTGCTCCCTCTTGCCTCGCCGTCCCACGGCTTCTGCCAATTGACAACACGTTCAGGCCTGAGAAGCTCCAGCTCCTGAAGGGAACCGCACCCAACAGGGAGATCCTCAAACCACCGCCCACACACCACCCCCAACCCAGCTGCCCAAAACCCTCCCGCTTCAGCTTGACTCACCATCGCGACGTCCGGCGCAGTCCCACGTGGTACTGGGAGCCAGGCCCTCTGGGCAAATGAAGCTGGGCATGCAAAGCAGCGGCCATAGAGGCTGTACCCCTGCTTATAGGGGGCTCAAGCCGCTGCCTGGACTGCAAAGTGCCTGGGACTCCAGAGCACTGGCCCCGACTTACAGGGCAGCCCTGGTCCCCAAGGCCTACGGAGGCTCCTTCTCTCCAGTTCTGGGGCACTCCCCACTAAGGGGACGCTCGCCCCACGCAGGCTGCCAGCTGAAGGGGGCACAAAGGCTCCCAGACCCACAGCCCGCTTACAGGCCGGTCGACACCCAGGGGGCCACAGAGCTCGGCCTTCCCCCACGGTGACGGGAACGAGACTCTGCAGTCAGGCAGTCGAGCTGACGGCCTAAAGCTGAGGGGCCGGGACCCCAGCCCCGAGTACAGGGAGGGCACACGCCCGGCCCCGTGACTCCTGGGCCCACGCCTCTGAAAGGCTGGGGCCAGGGATACCCGCCTGATTACAGGGGGTCCCTCCAACCGCCCGCCGAGGGCGGGGGACGCACACAACCCCACTTAGAGGGCCGCCCCCCGCAGCCCGGCACCCCCAACAAGCACCACAGAGCACAGGCTCCGGCCTGCGCCCTGAGTACAGGGCCGGCCGGAGCCTGGCCGCGGTGTGGCAACACAGGCGTCTGCAGGAGCCCTGGGAGCCTCCTCAACAAGGGAAGCAGGGAGGCCACACCAGCCCAAAACAGGGCCAAAGGCGGGACTGCGCCCTGCGGCACAGCACTTCTTAAACCCGCAGCCTCGCAAGGGCCAGGGAGTGCTCGTTCCTGTCACCTGGCTAAAGCAGCCTCCCTAGGCCTGCTCACAGGGACCTGGGGCTGCTCCTGGGGACAAAGGGCTCCACAAGGCCGTGACACGCACCCCGAGTACAGGGCCGGCACGCTGGCAGGTCACCAGCAGGACTGGAGGCCACGCAGCATACGCAGAGACCCAGGCCCTGGCTACGGGCGGGTCACGCTGCCCACACTACCGCTAAGCGGCTGCGCTCCGTCCTCAGAAAGCAGGAGCAAGGCCGGACGGTTTCTCCACCCGTGCGTTTCTGGGGACCTCCCAGTGGCTGCACAGAGCTCCTCTTTCCCTCCTGGGAAGTCTAAGCTACGCTGCTCTGTGTCTAAAGGGGGGCCAAAGCACAAGCACGCTTGCTCACGCACACCAACTAAGGGGAGACAGGGGAGGGGAAGACAGTCCCAGAAGAGGGAGCAAGTTCTGTGCAGCCAACCTGCTGGGGAGCCATCCCTACCGCTGAGCGGGAGAGGAAAGCATCAGACCTGCCCCCGCACTGTGGGGAGGGTACAGGGGCCTCGACACGCCGAGGCGCCTCAGGGCTGGCACAGGGACGAAGGCTGTGACGCGCCCCGAGTACAGGGGGTCACGCTGGCCGCGGGCCAGCGGCAGGCAGACAGCTGCCGGGGCTGGGGAAAAGGCCCTGCCCTGCATAGAGGGTGGGCTGGGGGCCGGGAGAGCTCTGCTTCCCCCCTCAGGTGCGGAGACAGGGGCTCTCACCCTCCTTACAGGGTTGTCCCTCTCTCCGGGCAGCCAAAGGAGCACAACGGCAAAAGGCCTACGACGGCAAAGACCAGCCCTGCTCCCAGGGAGGTCGCCCAGCGCAAAGCCACCCGCGGCACCCAGAAAGTGCCCTGGCCATGCCAGGAAGGCCCTTTGCCCAGAGGGCCTCTCGTGCCCCCTCTTCAGCTCCAACCTCCCTCTTGCCTCGCCGTTCCACTCTTGAGCTCGAAGCCGCTGCTCCTCTTGCCTCGCCGTTCCACTCTTGAGCTCGAAGCCGCCGCTCCTCTTGCTCCCTCTTGCCTCGCCGTTCCACTCTTGAGCTCGAAGCCGCTGCTCCTCTTGCTCCCTCTTGCCTCGCCGTTCCACTCTTGAGCTCGAAGCCGCTGCTCCTCTTGCTCCCTCTTGCCTCGCCGTCCCACGGCTTCTGCCAATTGACAACACGTTCAGGCCTGAGAAGCTCCAGCTCCTGAAGGGAACCGCACCCAACAGGGAGATCCTCAAACCACCGCCCACACACCACCCCCAACCCAGCTGCCCAAAACCCTCCCGCTTCAGCTTGACTCACCATCGCGACGTCCGGCGCAGTCCCACGTGGTACTGGGAGCCAGGCCCTCTGGGCAAATGAAGCTGGGCATGCAAAGCAGCGGCCATAGAGGCTGTACCCCTGCTTATAGGGGGCTCAAGCCGCTGCCTGGACTGCAAAGTGCCTGGGACTCCAGAGCACTGGCCCCGACTTACAGGGCAGCCCTGGTCCCCAAGGCCTACGGAGGCTCCTTCTCTCCAGTTCTGGGGCACTCCCCACTAAGGGGACGCTCGCCCCACGCAGGCTGCCAGCTGAAGGGGGCACAAAGGCTCCCAGACCCACAGCCCGCTTACAGGCCGGTCGACACCCAGGGGGCCACAGAGCTCGGCCTTCCCCCACGGTGATGGGAACGAGACTCTGCAGTCAGGCAGTCGAGCTGACGGCCTAAAGCCGAGGGGCCGGGACCCCAGCCCCGAGTACAGGGAGGGCACACGCCCGGCCCCGTGACTCCTGGCCCCACGCCTCTGAAAGGCTGGGGCCAGGGATACCCGCCTGATTACAGGGGGTCCCTCCAACCGCCCGCCGAGGGCGGGGGACGCACACAACCCCACTTAGAGGGCCGCCCCCCGCAGCCCGGCACCCCCAACAAGCACCACAGAGCACAGGCTCCGGCCTGCGCCCTGAGTACAGGGCCGGCCGGAGCCTGGCCGCGGTGTGGCAACACAGGCGTCTGCAGGAGCCCTGGGAGCCTCCTCAACAAGGGAAGCAGGGAGGCCACACCAGCCCAAAACAGGGCCAAAGGCGGGACTGCGCCCTGCGGCACAGCACTTCTTAAACCCGCAGCCTCGCAAGGGCCAGGGAGTGCTCGTTCCTGTCACCTGGCTAAAGCAGCCTCCCTAGGCCTGCTCACAGGGACCTGGGGCTGCTCCTGGGGACAAAGGGCTCCACAAGGCCGTGACACGCACCCCGAGTACAGGGCCGGCACGCTGGCAGGTCACCAGCAGGACTGGAGGCCACGCAGCATACGCAGAGACCCAGGCCCTGGCTACGGGCGGGTCACGCTGCCCACACTACCGCTAAGCGGCTGCGCTCCGTCCTCAGAAAGCAGGAGCAAGGCCGGACGGTTTCTCCACCCGTGCGTTTCTGGGGACCTCCCAGTGGCTGCACAGAGCTCCTCTTTCCCTCCTGGGAAGTCTAAGCTACGCTGCTCTGTGTCTAAAGGGGGGCCAAAGCACAAGCACGCTTGCTCACGCACACCAACTAAGGGGAGACAGGGGAGGGGAAGACAGTCCCAGAAGAGGGAGCAAGTTCTGTGCAGCCAACCTGCTGGGGAGCCATCCCTACCGCTGAGCGGGAGAGGAAAGCATCAGACCTGCCCCCGCACTGTGGGGAGGGTACAGGGGCCTCGACACGCCGAGGCGCCTCAGGGCTGGCACAGGGACGAAGGCTGTGACGCGCCCCGAGTACAGGGGGTCACGCTGGCCGCGGGCCAGCGGCAGGCAGACAGCTGCCGGGGCTGGGGAAAAGGCCCTGCCCTGCATAGAGGGTGGGCTGGGGGCCGGGAGAGCTCTGCTTCCCCCCTCAGGTGCGGAGACAGGGGCTCTCACCCTCCTTACAGGGTTGTCCCTCTCTCCGGGCAGCCAAAGGAGCACAACGGCAAAAGGCCTACGACGGCAAAGACCAGCCCTGCTCCCAGGGAGGTCGCCCAGCGCAAAGCCACCCGCGGCACCCAGAAAGTGCCCTGGCCATGCCAGGAAGGCCCTTTGCCCAGAGGGCCTCTCGTGCCCCCTCTTCAGCTCCAACCTCCCTCTTGCCTCGCCGTTCCACTCTTGAGCTCGAAGCCGCCGCTCCTCTTGCTCCCTCTTGCCTCGCCGTTCCACTCTTGAGCTCGAAGCCGCTGCTCCTCTTGCTCCCTCTTGCCTCGCCGTTCCACTCTTGAGCTCGAAGCCGCTGCTCCTCTTGCTCCCTCTTGCCTCGCCGTCCCACGGCTTCTGCCAATTGACAACACGTTCAGGCCTGAGAAGCTCCAGCTCCTGAAGGGAACCGCACCCAACAGGGAGATCCTCAAACCACCGCCCACACACCACCCCCAACCCAGCTGCCCAAAACCCTCCCGCTTCAGCTTGACTCACCATCGCGACGTCCGGCGCAGTCCCACGTGGTACTGGGAGCCAGGCCCTCTGGGCAAATGAAGCTGGGCATGCAAAGCAGCGGCCATAGAGGCTGTACCCCTGCTTATAGGGGGCTCAAGCCGCTGCCTGGACTGCAAAGTGCCTGGGACTCCAGAGCACTGGCCCCGACTTACAGGGCAGCCCTGGTCCCCAAGGCCTACGGAGGCTCCTTCTCTCCAGTTCTGGGGCACTCCCCACTAAGGGGACGCTCGCCCCACGCAGGCTGCCAGCTGAAGGGGGCACAAAGGCTCCCAGACCCACAGCCCGCTTACAGGCCGGTCGACACCCAGGGGGCCACAGAGCTCGGCCTTCCCCCACGGTGATGGGAACGAGACTCTGCAGTCAGGCAGTCGAGCTGACGGCCTAAAGCCGAGGGGCCGGGACCCCAGCCCCGAGTACAGGGAGGGCACACGCCCGGCCCCGTGACTCCTGGGCCCACGCCTCTGAAAGGCTGGGGCCAGGGATACCCGCCTGATTACAGGGGGTCCCTC
The DNA here is from genome assembly GCF_041296385.1 of Aphelocoma coerulescens. Lineage (NCBI taxonomy): Eukaryota > Metazoa > Chordata > Aves > Passeriformes > Corvidae > Aphelocoma > Aphelocoma coerulescens. The sequence goes on from NC_091023.1 coordinate 9,530,421, forward strand.
CAACCGCCCGCCGAGGGCGGGGGACGCACACAACCCCACTTAGAGGGCCGCCCCCCGCAGCCCGGCACCCCCAACAAGCACCACAGAGCACAGGCTCCGGCCTGCGCCCTGAGTACAGGGCCGGCCGGAGCCTGGCCGCGGTGTGGCAACACAGGCGTCTGCAGGAGCCCTGGGAGCCTCCTCAACAAGGGAAGCAGGGAGGCCACACCAGCCCAAAACAGGGCCAAAGGCGGGACTGCGCCCTGCGGCACAGCACTTCTTAAACCCGCAGCCTCGCAAGGGCCAGGGAGTGCTCGTTCCTGTCACCTGGCTAAAGCAGCCTCCCTAGGCCTGCTCACAGGGACCTGGGGCTGCTCCTGGGGACAAAGGGCTCCACAAGGCCGTGACACGCACCCCGAGTACAGGGCCGGCACGCTGGCAGGTCACCAGCAGGACTGGAGGCCACGCAGCATACGCAGAGACCCAGGCCCTGGCTACGGGCGGGTCACGCTGCCCACACTACCGCTAAGCGGCTGCGCTCCGTCCTCAGAAAGCAGGAGCAAGGCCGGACGGTTTCTCCACCCGTGCGTTTCTGGGGACCTCCCAGTGGCTGCACAGAGCTCCTCTTTCCCTCCTGGGAAGTCTAAGCTACGCTGCTCTGTGTCTAAAGGGGGGCCAAAGCACAAGCACGCTTGCTCACGCACACCAACTAAGGGGAGACAGGGGAGGGGAAGACAGTCCCAGAAGAGGGAGCAAGTTCTGTGCAGCCAACCTGCTGGGGAGCCATCCCTACCGCTGAGCGGGAGAGGAAAGCATCAGACCTGCCCCCGCACTGTGGGGAGGGTACAGGGGCCTCGACACGCCGAGGCGCCTCAGGGCTGGCACAGGGACGAAGGCTGTGACGCGCCCCGAGTACAGGGGGTCACGCTGGCCGCGGGCCAGCGGCAGGCAGACAGCTGCCGGGGCTGGGGAAAAGGCCCTGCCCTGCATAGAGGGTGGGCTGGGGGCCGGGAGAGCTCTGCTTCCCCCCTCAGGTGCGGAGACAGGGGCTCTCACCCTCCTTACAGGGTTGTCCCTCTCTCCGGGCAGCCAAAGGAGCACAACGGCAAAAGGCCTACGACGGCAAAGACCAGCCCTGCTCCCAGGGAGGTCGCCCAGCGCAAAGCCACCCGCGGCACCCAGAAAGTGCCCTGGCCATGCCAGGAAGGCCCTTTGCCCAGAGGGCCTCTCGTGCCCCCTCTTCAGCTCCAACCTCCCTCTTGCCTCGCCGTTCCACTCTTGAGCTCGAAGCCGCCGCTCCTCTTGCTCCCTCTTGCCTCGCCGTTCCACTCTTGAGCTCGAAGCCGCTGCTCCTCTTGCTCCCTCTTGCCTCGCCGTCCCACGGCTTCTGCCAATTGACAACACGTTCAGGCCTGAGAAGCTCCAGCTCCTGAAGGGAACCGCACCCAACAGGGAGATCCTCAAACCACCGCCCACACACCACCCCCAACCCAGCTGCCCAAAACCCTCCCACTTCAGCTTGACTCACCATCGCGACGTCCGGCGCAGTCCCACGTGGTACTGGGAGCCAGGCCCTCTGGGCAAATGAAGCTGGGCATGCAAAGCAGCGGCCATAGAGGCTGTACCCCTGCTTATAGGGGGCTCAAGCCGCTGCCTGGACTGCAAAGTGCCTGGGACTCCAGAGCACTGGCCCCGACTTACAGGGCAGCCCTGGTCCCCAAGGCCTACGGAGGCTCCTTCTCTCCAGTTCTGGGGCACTCCCCACTAAGGGGACGCTCGCCCCACGCAGGCTGCCAGCTGAAGGGGGCACAAAGGCTCCCAGACCCACAGCCCGCTTACAGGCCGGTCGACACCCAGGGGGCCACAGAGCTCGGCCTTCCCCCACGGTGACGGGAACGAGACTCTGCAGTCAGGCAGTCGAGCTGACGGCCTAAAGCCGAGGGGCCGGGACCCCAGCCCCGAGTACAGGGAGGGCACACGCCCGGCCCCGTGACTCCTGGCCCCACGCCTCTGAAAGGCTGGGGCCAGGGATACCCGCCTGATTACAGGGGGTCCCTCCAACCGCCCGCCGAGGGCGGGGGACGCACACAACCCCACTTAGAGGGCCGCCCCCCGCAGCCCGGCACCCCCAACAAGCACCACAGAGCACAGGCTCCGGCCTGCGCCCTGAGTACAGGGCCGGCCGGAGCCTGGCCGCGGTGTGGCAACACAGGCGTCTGCAGGAGCCCTGGGAGCCTCCTCAACAAGGGAAGCAGGGAGGCCACACCAGCCCAAAACAGGGCCAAAGGCGGGACTGCGCCCTGCGGCACAGCACTTCTTAAACCCGCAGCCTCGCAAGGGCCAGGGAGTGCTCGTTCCTGTCACCTGGCTAAAGCAGCCTCCCTAGGCCTGCTCACAGGGACCTGGGGCTGCTCCTGGGGACAAAGGGCTCCACAAGGCCGTGACACGCACCCCGAGTACAGGGCCGGCACGCTGGCAGGTCACCAGCAGGACTGGAGGCCACGCAGCATACGCAGAGACCCAGGCCCTGGCTACGGGCGGGTCACGCTGCCCACACTACCGCTAAGCGGCTGCGCTCCGTCCTCAGAAAGCAGGAGCAAGGCCGGACGGTTTCTCCACCCGTGCGTTTCTGGGGACCTCCCAGTGGCTGCACAGAGCTCCTCTTTCCCTCCTGGGAAGTCTAAGCTACGCTGCTCTGTGTCTAAAGGGGGGGCCAAAGCACAAGCACGCTTGCTCACGCACACCAACTAAGGGGAGACAGGGGAGGGGAAGACAGTCCCAGAAGAGGGAGCAAGTTCTGTGCAGCCAACCTGCTGGGGAGCCATCCCTACCGCTGAGCGGGAGAGGAAAGCATCAGACCTGCCCCCGCACTGTGGGGAGGGTACAGGGGCCTCGACACGCCGAGGCGCCTCAGGGCTGGCACAGGGACGAAGGCTGTGACGCGCCCCGAGTACAGGGGGTCACGCTGGCCGCGGGCCAGCGGCAGGCAGACAGCTGCCGGGGCTGGGGAAAAGGCCCTGCCCTGCATAGAGGGTGGGCTGGGGGCCGGGAGAGCTCTGCTTCCCCCCTCAGGTGCGGAGACAGGGGCTCTCACCCTCCTTACAGGGTTGTCCCTCTCTCCGGGCAGCCAAAGGAGCACAACGGCAAAAGGCCTACGACGGCAAAGACCAGCCCTGCTCCCAGGGAGGTCGCCCAGCGCAAAGCCACCCGCGGCACCCAGAAAGTGCCCTGGCCATGCCAGGAAGGCCCTTTGCCCAGAGGGCCTCTCGTGCCCCCTCTTCAGCTCCAACCTCCCTCTTGCCTCGCCGTTCCACTCTTGAGCTCGAAGCCGCTGCTCCTCTTGCCTCGCCGTTCCACTCTTGAGCTCGAAGCCGCCGCTCCTCTTGCTCCCTCTTGCCTCGCCGTTCCACTCTTGAGCTCGAAGCCGCTGCTCCTCTTGCTCCCTCTTGCCTCGCCGTTCCACTCTTGAGCTCGAAGCCGCTGCTCCTCTTGCTCCCTCTTGCCTCGCCGTCCCACGGCTTCTGCCAATTGACAACACGTTCAGGCCTGAGAAGCTCCAGCTCCTGAAGGGAACCGCACCCAACAGGGAGATCCTCAAACCACCGCCCACACACCACCCCCAACCCAGCTGCCCAAAACCCTCCCGCTTCAGCTTGACTCACCATCGCGACGTCCGGCGCAGTCCCACGTGGTACTGGGAGCCAGGCCCTCTGGGCAAATGAAGCTGGGCATGCAAAGCAGCGGCCATAGAGGCTGTACCCCTGCTTATAGGGGGCTCAAGCCGCTGCCTGGACTGCAAAGTGCCTGGGACTCCAGAGCACTGGCCCCGACTTACAGGGCAGCCCTGGTCCCCAAGGCCTACGGAGGCTCCTTCTCTCCAGTTCTGGGGCACTCCCCACTAAGGGGACGCTCGCCCCACGCAGGCTGCCAGCTGAAGGGGGCACAAAGGCTCCCAGACCCACAGCCCGCTTACAGGCCGGTCGACACCCAGGGGGCCACAGAGCTCGGCCTTCCCCCACGGTGATGGGAACGAGACTCTGCAGTCAGGCAGTCGAGCTGACGGCCTAAAGCCGAGGGGCCGGGACCCCAGCCCCGAGTACAGGGAGGGCACACGCCCGGCCCCGTGACTCCTGGGCCCACGCCTCTGAAAGGCTGGGGCCAGGGATACCCGCCTGATTACAGGGGGTCCCTCCAACCGCCCGCCGAGGGCGGGGGACGCACACAACCCCACTTAGAGGGCCGCCCCCCGCAGCCCGGCACCCCCAACAAGCACCACAGAGCACAGGCTCCGGCCTGCGCCCTGAGTACAGGGCCGGCCGGAGCCTGGCCGCGGTGTGGCAACACAGGCGTCTGCAGGAGCCCTGGGAGCCTCCTCAACAAGGGAAGCAGGGAGGCCACACCAGCCCAAAACAGGGCCAAAGGCGGGACTGCGCCCTGCGGCACAGCACTTCTTAAACCCGCAGCCTCGCAAGGGCCAGGGAGTGCTCGTTCCTGTCACCTGGCTAAAGCAGCCTCCCTAGGCCTGCTCACAGGGACCTGGGGCTGCTCCTGGGGACAAAGGGCTCCACAAGGCCGTGACACGCACCCCGAGTACAGGGCCGGCACACTGGCAGGTCACCAGCAGGACTGGAGGCCACGCAGCATACGCAGAGACCCAGGCCCTGGCTACGGGCGGGTCACGCTGCCCACACTACCGCTAAGCGGCTGCGCTCCGTCCTCAGAAAGCAGGAGCAAGGCCGGACGGTTTCTCCACCCGTGCGTTTCTGGGGACCTCCCAGTGGCTGCACAGAGCTCCTCTTTCCCTCCTGGGAAGTCTAAGCTACGCTGCTCTGTGTCTAAAGGGGGGCCAAAGCACAAGCACGCTTGCTCACGCACACCAACTAAGGGGAGACAGGGGAGGGGAAGACAGTCCCAGAAGAGGGAGCAAGTTCTGTGCAGCCAACCTGCTGGGGAGCCATCCCTACCGCTGAGCGGGAGAGGAAAGCATCAGACCTGCCCCCGCACTGTGGGGAGGGTACAGGGGCCTCGACACGCCGAGGCGCCTCAGGGCTGGCACAGGGACGAAGGCTGTGACGCGCCCCGAGTACAGGGGGTCACGCTGGCCGCGGGCCAGCGGCAGGCAGACAGCTGCCGGGGCTGGGGAAAAGGCCCTGCCCTGCATAGAGGGTGGGCTGGGGGCCGGGAGAGCTCTGCTTCCCCCCTCAGGTGCGGAGACAGGGGCTCTCACCCTCCTTACAGGGTTGTCCCTCTCTCCGGGCAGCCAAAGGAGCACAACGGCAAAAGGCCTACGACGGCAAAGACCAGCCCTGCTCCCAGGGAGGTCGCCCAGCGCAAAGCCACCCGCGGCACCCAGAAAGTGCCCTGGCCATGCCAGGAAGGCCCTTTGCCCAGAGGGCCTCTCGTGCCCCCTCTTCAGCTCCAACCTCCCTCTTGCCTCGCCGTTCCACTCTTGAGCTCGAAGCCGCTGCTCCTCTTGCCTCGCCGTTCCACTCTTGAGCTCGAAGCTGCCGCTCCTCTTGCTCCCTCTTGCCTCGCCGTCCCACGGCTTCTGCCAATTGACAACACGTTCAGGCCTGAGAAGCTCCAGCTCCTGAAGGGAACCGCACCCAACAGGGAGATCCTCAAACCACCGCCCACACACCACCCCCAACCCAGCTGCCCAAAACCCTCCCGCTTCAGCTTGACTCACCATCGCGACGTCCGGCGCAGTCCCACGTGGTACTGGGAGCCAGGCCCTCTGGGCAAATGAAGCTGGGCATGCAAAGCAGCGGCCATAGAGGCTGTACCCCTGCTTATAGGGGGCTCAAGCCGCTGCCTGGACTGCAAAGTGCCTGGGACTCCAGAGCACTGGCCCCGACTTACAGGGCAGCCCTGGTCCCCAAGGCCTACGGAGGCTCCTTCTCTCCAGTTCTGGGGCACTCCCCACTAAGGGGACGCTCGCCCCACGCAGGCTGCCAGCTGAAGGGGGCACAAAGGCTCCCAGACCCACAGCCCGCTTACAGGCCGGTCGACACCCAGGGGGCCACAGAGCTCGGCCTTCCCCCACGGTGACGGGAACGAGACTCTGCAGTCAGGCAGTCGAGCTGACGGCCTAAAGCCGAGGGGCCGGGACCCCAGCCCCGAGTACAGGGAGGGCACACGCCCGGCCCCGTGACTCCTGGCCCCACGCCTCTGAAAGGCTGGGGCCAGGGATACCCGCCTGATTACAGGGGGTCCCTCCAACCGCCCGCCGAGGGCGGGGGACGCACACAACCCCACTTAGAGGGCCGCCCCCCGCAGCCCGGCACCCCCAACAAGCACCACAGAGCACAGGCTCCGGCCTGCGCCCTGAGTACAGGGCCGGCCGGAGCCTGGCCGCGGTGTGGCAACACAGGCGTCTGCAGGAGCCCTGGGAGCCTCCTCAACAAGGGAAGCAGGGAGGCCACACCAGCCCAAAACAGGGCCAAAGGCGGGACTGCGCCCTGCGGCACAGCACTTCTTAAACCCGCAGCCTCGCAAGGGCCAGGGAGTGCTCGTTCCTGTCACCTGGCTAAAGCAGCCTCCCTAGGCCTGCTCACAGGGACCTGGGGCTGCTCCTGGGGACAAAGGGCTCCACAAGGCCGTGACACGCACCCCGAGTACAGGGCCGGCACGCTGGCAGGTCACCAGCAGGACTGGAGGCCACGCAGCATACGCAGAGACCCAGGCCCTGGCTACGGGCGGGTCACGCTGCCCACACTACCGCTAAGCGGCTGCGCTCCGTCCTCAGAAAGCAGGAGCAAGGCCGGACGGTTTCTCCACCCGTGCGTTTCTGGGGACCTCCCAGTGGCTGCACAGAGCTCCTCTTTCCCTCCTGGGAAGTCTAAGCTACGCTGCTCTGTGTCTAAAGGGGGGCCAAAGCACAAGCACGCTTGCTCACGCACACCAACTAAGGGGAGACAGGGGAGGGGAAGACAGTCCCAGAAGAGGGAGCAAGTTCTGTGCAGCCAACCTGCTGGGGAGCCATCCCTACCGCTGAGCGGGAGAGGAAAGCATCAGACCTGCCCCCGCACTGTGGGGAGGGTACAGGGGCCTCGACACGCCGAGGCGCCTCAGGGCTGGCACAGGGACGAAGGCTGTGACGCGCCCCGAGTACAGGGGGTCACGCTGGCCGCGGGCCAGCGGCAGGCAGACAGCTGCCGGGGCTGGGGAAAAGGCCCTGCCCTGCATAGAGGGTGGGCTGGGGGCCGGGAGAGCTCTGCTTCCCCCCTCAGGTGCGGAGACAGGGGCTCTCACCCTCCTTACAGGGTTGTCCCTCTCTCCGGGCAGCCAAAGGAGCACAACGGCAAAAGGCCTACGACGGCAAAGACCAGCCCTGCTCCCAGGGAGGTCGCCCAGCGCAAAGCCACCCGCGGCACCCAGAAAGTGCCCTGGCCATGCCAGGAAGGCCCTTTGCCCAGAGGGCCTCTCGTGCCCCCTCTTCAGCTCCAACCTCCCTCTTGCCTCGCCGTTCCACTCTTGAGCTCAAAGCTGCTGCACCTCTTGCTCTCTATTGTGTCGTCATCCCACGGCTTCTGCCAATGGACGACAACACATTCAGGACTGAGAAGCTTCAGCTCCTGAAGGGAACCGCCACGCAACAGGGAGATCCTCAAGCCACCACCCATAGATCCCCCAGCTCCATAAAAGCCTCCAATTCCAACTCAAAGCTCTGCTCTTACCTTGCTATTCTATTCTCGAGCTCGAAGCCGCTGCCACTGTTGCTCACTCTTGCCTCGTCTTGCCAGAGCTTGTGCCAATGGATGACAACACAATCAGGTCTGAGAAGTTCCAGTTCCTTCGCCTGAAGGTATCCATTACCCATCAGCCCCACAGGTTGAGCCTCGAGCCACCCAGTCCCAAATTTTAACTGTAGGTCTTCCAACATACTCCTTCTTGGAATGGTGTATGTGAAGATTCCTCCCTGCCTGTTGACACTCCTCAGTTGCTTCTCAAAGATAAGGAAAGAGTTTTGCAACCATTTTTAGTATGGCTAAGTGACATTAACCTATATTGAATAATTGGGGTTTTTTAGCTTTAATATAATCCCTTCAATGTTTCTTCAAAATAGTGCATTATATTACACAAGTTTTTATAGCTCTTATAGTACATAGTGAATAATTCTGATTAAGATATATTTGTCTGATCATTACGATAATAAATCATATAAATTTATATGAACATACTCTGTTTGCAATCCTTTATTCTGAGGGACATCATATAAAGGTTCAATTACATCTATTTATTCTTTTAGGCATAAACTGTTGACAAAGACTGGGGCTAAGATTGCATTCAGCCACACAGGTTCCTCTCTGAGAAGTTTAGAACACCAGGGGCTCCTTTTTGCACCTCATGACCCAACAGGAGGGCTTTTCTAACACGTTTTGTCTGCAGCACCCACTCTGTCTACAACAGTACCCTTCTAAATTATCCCAGGTTTTCAGCTAAAAAGGTCACCTACGTCCCTTCTAAGTTATCCCACATTTTCTGTCAAAGATGCTTCCTTTCACTTCCATCTTACAACAGACACACCCTCAAAAATGCCCATTTTTCCCCTCTCTAAATTACCTCAAATTCACTTACGAAAAAAAAATGCTAATTTGTTTCATTTAAATTGCCGCAGGTTTTCTGTAAAAAAAAGTGACTCCTGACCAGCCTATAGACTATCTCAGATTTTCCCTCCAAAATGTCCCCTAGCTGTGTCCTAAAGGTCACCTTAGGTTTAATCCCAAAAATGTTTGTTCTGACTCCTATAGATTACCTCAAGATTTCCCTCCAAATATCCCCTACAGGTTACCTCAGATCCTGCACCCAAAATATCCATTTTGTTCCGACAGACTTCTTCAGATTTTCCCTCCAAAATATCTCCTACAGATTACGTCAGATTTTCCTTCACAAATGTTCTATTGCACAGAGATTACTTCAGATTTTACCTTCATTCATTCTCTTGTACAATACCTGAGATTTTACCCCAAAAATGTTCCTTCTGGCCCCTAAAAATTACCTCAGGTTCTATCACAAATTTTTCTCTGCCTGTCCTCCACAAATTACCTCGGACTTTTCCCCCAAAACAATTTCTCTCCCCTAGACATCACCTCAGATTTTCCCGCCAAAAATATCCACTACGTGTCCTCTAGAGATTACCGCAGTTTTTGTTCTCACACGGTTCAATTTTATCCCAAAACGATCATTCCGTGCCCCACAGATGACGCCAGGGAATTCCAGCATTCCTCCCCTCTAAAGGTCTTGCTGTCCCCTCTGAGTAACTCAGCTTTTCCCCTCACAGACCGAAACACCGCGCAGTCCTGTGACAGCCACCGTCTGCTTCTCCTCCGTGTCCCAGTCCGGGGGCTGCCCTAGGACGACTCCCAGAGCGCTAATAGAAGCGCACCCGGCGCCTCGCCGAGAGGGGCGGACGCAGCTGCTTTGAGTTCCCGCCGACGCGGCTGAGGGGAGCGGCGGGGCGGGAAGCGCCCCCCTGCGGTGGCCAGCAGGGGGCGGCGGCCGCGCGGCGGGAACGCGCCCGAGCCTCCCGTGTCCCTCAGGGCGCACCCGCATCCCCCTCAGCGACCCTCGCGTGCCCTCAGGGACACACGGCAAACCCGCGTCCCCCGCAGTGATCGTCGTGTCTCCTCAGTGGCACGCAGGGCAGCTGCCACCGCCTCAGTTACATGCAGGGTACCCGTATGCCTCTCATGGTTCCTCAGCGACACTCGGAGCACCCTGCCCCCGGCCCCTCAAATGACCTTCATGTCCCCTCAGCAACATGCAGGGCACCCACCATTCGTTCAGTGACCCTCATGCCCTCTCAGCAACACACAGGGAATTTGCCACCCCTTCAGTGACCCTCATGTCCCCTCAGAGGAGCACGGGGCACCTGCTACCCTCAAATGACCCTCATGTCCCTCTCACAGGACCACAACTGGCATCTACCTCCCCTCAGGGACGCTCATGGCCCCTCAGCAGCACACGGGGAATCGGTGTTCCTTCAGTGACCTATTATGCCCTCAGGGACACGTGGGGCACCTGCCACTCACTGAGGGACACATGTACGCCCAGTGACACTCTTATTCCTTCAGTGACCCTCACATCCTCTCGGGATCACTAGGGGCACCCACCTCTCCCTCAGTGTTCATTCTGGTCCCTACAAATTACCTCAGATTTTCCTTCCAAAATGTTCTATTCCATAGAGTTTACCTCATATTTTCCCTTCATAACATCCTCATCTGCACCTGTACATTACCTCTGATTTAAGCCTCAAAGTGCTACCTACTGATTACCTCGGATTTTACCTTCAAAATACCTTTTTTGCCCCCTTCTGATTTCCTTCAGATTTTCCTTCACAAATGTTCCCTATTTGTCCCATGCAGAATACCTCAGATTTTTCCTCCAAAATATTCAGTCCCCTGCAGATCACCTGGGATTTTACCCCAAAAATGTTCCTTTTGGCCCCTAAAAATTACCTCAGGTTCTATCACAAATTTTTCTCTGCCTGTCCTCCACAAATTACCTCGGACTTTTCCCCCAAAACAATTTCTCTCCCCTAGACATCACCTCAGATTTTCCCGCCAAAAATATCCACTACGTGTCCTCTAGAGATTACCGCAGTTTTTGTTCTCACACGGTTCAATTTTATCCCAAAACGATCATTCCGTGCCCCACAGATGACGCCAGGGAATTCCAGCATTCCTCCCCTCTAAAGGTCTTGCTGTCCCCTCTCAGTAACTCAGCTTTTCCCCTCACAGACCGAAACACCGCGCAGTCCTGTGACAGCCACCGTCTGCTTCTCCTCCGTGTCCCAGTCCGGGGGCTGCCCTAGGACGACTCCCAGAGCGCTAATAGAAGCGCACCCGGCGCCTCGCCGAGAGGGGCGGACGCAGCTGCTTTGAGTTCCCGCCGACGCGGCTGAGGGGAGCGGCGGGGCGGGAAGCGCCCCCCTGCGGTGGCCAGCAGGGGGCGGCGGCCGCGCGGCGGGAACGCGCCCGAGCCTCCCGTGTCCCTCAGGGCGCACCCGCATCCCCCTCAGCGACCCTCGCGTGCCCTCAGGGACACACGGCAAACCCGCGTCCCCCGCAGTGATCGTCGTGTCTCCTCAGTGGCACGCAGGGCAGCTGCCACCGCCTCAGTTACATGCAGGGTACCCGTATGCCTCTCATGGTTCCTCAGCGACACTCGGAGCACCCTGCCCCCGGCCCCTCAAATGACCTTCATGTCCCCTCAGCAACATGCAGGGCACCCACCATTCGTTCAGTGACCCTCATGCCCTCTCAGCAACACACAGGGAATTTGCCACCCCTTCAGTGACCCTCATGTCCCCTCAGAGGAGCACGGGGCACCTGCTACCCTCAAATGACCCTCATGTCCCTCTCACAGGACCACAACTGGCATCTACCTCCCCTCAGGGACGCTCATGGCCCCTCAGCAGCACACGGGGAATCGGTGTTCCTTCAGTGACCTATTATGCCCTCAGGGACACGTGGGGCACCTGCCACTCACTGAGGGACACATGTACGCCCAGTGACACTCTTATTCCTTCAGTGACCCTCACATCCTCTCGGGATCACTAGGGGCACCCACCTCTCCCTCAGTGTTCATTCTGGTCCCTACAAATTACCTCAGATTTTCCTTCCAAAATGTTCTATTCCATAGAGTTTACCTCATATTTTCCCTTCATAACATCCTCATCTGCACCTGTACATTACCTCTGATTTAAGCCTCAAAGTGCTACCTACTGATTACCTCGGATTTTACCTTCAAAATACCTTTTTTGCCCCCTTCTGATTTCCTTCAGATTTTCCTTCACAAATGTTCCCTATTTGTCCCATGCAGAATACCTCAGATTTTTCCTCCAAAATATTCAGTCCCCTGCAGATCACCTGGGATTTTACCCCAAAAATGTTCCTTCTGGCCCCTAAAAATTACCTCAGGTTCTATCACAAATTTTTCTCTGCCTGTCCTCCACAAATTACCTCGGACTTTTCCCCCAAAACAATTTCTCTCCCCTAGACATCACCTCAGATTTTCCCGCCAAAAATATCCACTACGTGTCCTCTAGAGATTACCGCAGTTTTTGTTCTCACATGGTTCAATTTTATCCCAAAACGATCATTCCGTGCCCCACAGATGACGCCAGGGAATTCCAGCATTCCTCCCCTCTAAAGGTCTTGCTGTCCCCTCTCAGTAACTCAGCTTTTCCCCTCACAGACCGAAACACCGCGCAGTCCTGTGACAGCCACCGTCTGCTTCTCCTCCGTGTCCCAGTCCGGGGGCTGCCCTAGGACGACTCCCAGAGCGCTAATAGAAGCGCACCCGGCGCCTCGCCGAGAGGGGCGGACGCAGCTGCTTTGAGTTCCCGCCGACGCGGCTGAGGGGAGCGGCGGGGCGGGAAGCGCCCCCCTGCGGTGGCCAGCAGGGGGCGGCGGCCGCGCGGCGGGAACGCGCCCGAGCCTCCCGTGTCCCTCAGGGCGCACCCGCATCCCCCTCAGCGACCCTCGCGTGCCCTCAGGGATACACGGCAAACCCGCGTCCCCCGCAGTGATCGTCGTGTCTCCTCAGTGGCACGCAGGGCAGCTGCCACCGCCTCAGTTACATGCAGGGTACCCGTATGCCTCTCATGGTTCCTCAGCGACACTCGGAGCACCCTGCCCCCGGCCCCTCAAATGACCTTCATGTCCCCTCAGCAACATGCAGGGCACCCACCATTCGTTCAGTGACCCTCATGCCCTCTCAGCAACACACAGGGAATTTGCCACCCCTTCAGTGACCCTCATGTCCCCTCAGAGGAGCACGGGGCACCTGCTACCCTCAAATGACCCTCATGTCCCTCTCACAGGACCACAACTGGCATCTACCTCCCCTCAGGGACGCTCATGGCCCCTCAGCAGCACACGGGGAATCGGTGTTCCTTCAGTGACCTATTATGCCCTCAGGGACACGTGGGGCACCTGCCACTCACTGAGGGACACATGTACGCCCAGTGACACTCTTATTCCTTCAGTGACCCTCACATCCTCTCGGGATCACTTGGGGCACCCACCTCTCGCTCAGACTTGGAAGGGCTTAACTCAAATCCTAATTGGAAAGATTGTTGGTGGGAAGCACTTTGCAGTGTGTTGGTTTTAAGAGGTGCAATAAAGCACTATAATGGTGTGCCAATCCTCCATACAGTTCCAAGGGATACTGCAGAGGACAGATACTGCATCTGTGATCTGGACTCTAATCTTTCTGACAGCATCTTACCCAGACATGCTTACCACAACTAAGAGTTATGGTTTTTTTTAATAGGCATTATTCACAATTTAAAGATGAAGCTTAAAGACATCACAGACTGCTGCCAGAGTTGTGATGTATGATCTGCAGAAGTTTACCCCCATTAGATATTACTGCAGAAGTGACTTAAATCTCCTCCCTCAGTTAAACAATTCTCTAAATGTCATCACTGTTTGCAGTATTAGCAGAGCACTCAGTAGTGATGATCTGTGCTCTGACAGCCTGGGAGCCCCTACAAGCAGCCGGCAGATTTACACTTTGCTGAAAACTGGCTCATTATCTCCAGCAACAAAATTCCTCTCATAAATAGTCTGGTGTGCTCAAGCTGCAAATGGAGTTTGTATAGACTGTAGTAAAATCTGTTTCCTGAACACTCTCCTAGGTGTTTTAGCACTGATTTGTTCTCCTTCCCAAAGGTGAGTGCACCAGGGCACAGGTGGCAGCCAGAGGCACTGGTGTGTGGTGCAGGCTGGAGATCTGCAGTAGGATGGGCTCATGGCCACTGGTGTGCTCATGGGTATAACAGGAGTGTTGCAGAGAAAAGGGCACAGGGTTGTCACAGCAAAGCAGGGCCACTGTCCATCTGAGTGGTTCTGCAGCAAATGGGGTGCTCTAGGCACCTCCCAGCAGCCTTGCTTTCATCTGTTATGACCAGCCTACATTTCTAACAGGGTTTCTCCTAATCCTGACTGGGTTCAGCTGGGAAATATGCCACACTGCATCATCTCCACACACACAAGGTTGTTAACTGCTAAAACTGTTATTCTCATTACACAAGTAATTGTTCAAATTTCTCTATGTCCTTCCCTGGATGTCCATCCACAGCACTGAGTTCTTTGGTTTAATTATGTGCTGGTTGAAACAGTTCTTCCTTCCGTCAGTTCTGCATTTGTTGCTTTTCATGTCATTGACTGCTTGTGTGCTCTGAGATGGGAAGGACAGGAGCTCCTGATTTGCCTTCTCTCTGTTCTTCCTGACCTGATGTGCTTCAGGTTTATTCTTTCTCTGCTGTTGTCTTCCTTTTCTTTTTTTATTTTTTCCTCCTGAGCTGGGAAAAAAAACCAGGCAGCAGAAAATGTAAGGGGGGAAGATCCTTGATGTTTACAAGAAGAGCTAAAGCCTGTCTAGCATCAGCCACAGAGTGGTTTCCTGTATAATTGAGGTAAACATGATTCAGTCAGGAGGGTTTTTTTCCCGTGAGATCCATTGCTCCTGGTTAGGCCTGGCCTCTTGCAGTCCCCAGATGCCGAAACACCCTCTGCTCCCTTCTGTCACAGAGCTTGGGTATCTGCTGCTGTGCCTTCTCCTGCTGGGACAATAAGGTGGCAAAAAGCACTGTGGCAGTGAGGCTGGCTGGGTACAGCAGGAGCAGCCCATGAGACACGCTGGAGAGGCAGGGATGTGTGGGGCAGTAGGGGTGTGATAAGCCCTTTTTCCTGCCCTTCTTCCAAATGGCTGCTAGACATGGCACAGCCTCTACCCAGCCTAGAGTTGTGTTGGTGTTCCTCCAGCTCTGGTGGCAGGGGAAATGCTTGGTTCCTGCTAGGTTGGTCAGTGCTCCTGCTAAGGGGATTTTGTGTGTGGAAAAGACACAGGTCCCAGCAGTCGTGCCTGGCTGAGTACCACAGGCAGACCCAAAAGCCCTCAGAGAGCCCCATGGTGGGAAACCTATCACCCAAGCAATTCAGAGAGTGGCATGAGTAGCTCTTGGAAAACAGCTTTAAAAGTCTGAGGGCAGCTAGAAATACCTCTAGGGACATATGTGCTCTGTCTTTCCATTAACACCATGAAACTGATGGTTGCACAGCTTGGGTGCATTACAAATGAAGCTCCTTTTGGCTGGTGTGCTGTGCTGGGGAGAGCCATGCCCTGAGCCCCCCTTCCCAAAACAAAGCAGTGCTGCTCTGTGAATGATTGGAAATTTTTCCATGTCCTTTTCTTCTGTGTGCATGTGAGTGTATAGCACCAAACCTTAGAGAAGCTATCATCCATTTACCAGCAAGCAGCTGCTGATAAGGCTAGAATAGATGGAGCAATGTTGGATTCTTACAGAAAAGGGCTGGCCCTTGGTTCCGTTTTTTGTAGCACAATACTTTTCAATCAATAAGGAAGGCACAAACCAGTTCTATTTCAGCTAATCTTACTAATCTTCTTTTAATTAATCTATTTCAATGGAATTTCACTTCTACTTGCACAGTCAGCCTGGCAAAGGCAGATACTCCTGCAGAAAGAAATCACCCCAGCAGAAAAATCACTCTTGAGATCAAGCCTGAGAGACATGAGACAAACAAACAAACCAGATGTACACAGATAACAAAACAGGAAATTGAAGAACAGTTTATGCTGCTGTCTCTCCTAGGTCTGTTGAGCTGTTTGGCATGTGTGACTAATGTTGCAGAGGCAGCTGCAAGAGCCAACATCTCATCAGGACTGGTGCAGCACCAAGCTGACTCTGCACACGCTGGAAAACAGCAGGAGATGGAGATGGCTGCTCGGAGTCTCTGGAGGTGGCCACAGAGGCCGGGTGCTTTCAGTTCTGTTGCTTTCCAGTGAGCCTCCTTTAGGCTGTACCTCCCTAGCTGCATGTGGAGCCAGTCCTGGGACTGTCTGCGTCATCTGATCAACTCCCACTGGGTAGCTGTAAGTGTCCTGCAACAGCTACATTGTTTTTACTAAAAACTTGAGCAATGTTTCTATTTTAAATGTAAGAACATAACAAAATCCTTTCTAGGTTTGTGGAGAGGGTTTAGAACATAATGCCCAGTTAGGAGAGATTTTAATGCAAGATTTAAAATCTTAGAAACAGGATTAGAAGAAGGAAGGAGCTTTAAAGCTTTGCCTTAAGGGACGGGATATATTTCACAGACATGGTCTCTAAAGACCAGTACAAAGTCTGGGAGATACTGATGGCGGTGGTGGGCTCCCACTGAGCTCAGTGCAATCAGATTTTTGCCATTAATTTCTCTGTAGGCATTTACAGAGCACAGCTAGGAATGTGATAATGGACTCTTCTACAGCTCTGCAAAGGGTGAGGCCAGAGTGTAGCAAAGTTAAATATCTCTCAATAACAGCAAATACTTTGAATTGTAAATGTGCCATAGATATTGCAGAAACATTTTGTAACTAATTGGCCGGAGTACTTGTGGATACTTACAGCATTTCCTTTCCTAGAAATTGAACTGAAAAGGCCAAGGCTGATGCAGTTATAATCCCATTTCTGTATTTACTGTGTTATATGACCTCAGGCAAGAGCTGATCAGCCAATTCCTGACTGTGTGTGCATTGCAGAGCATCATCTCTCGCTCAGCCTGTGCCTCTCAAACATTTCCTGGGGTCAGTGTGGACTGCAGCACTGTGTTGAGGCAACAGGCCTGTGTACCTCCCAGACTGCTGTGTACCCTTTGCAGTAGCCCCTGGAGTCCCAGATGCCATTTCCTAATTGCCACCCTGGCAGACGGCGTGTGGCTGGTGTGGGTGGGATGCAGGGAGCCATTGCTGAAATGGAGAGCAGCACTGGGAGTCCCAAGGCGGGGGTGAGAAGAGCTTTTACTCCTGGGAGACATGGAGGAGCATGGCTGGGAAAGCTGGCTTGGTAGTGCAGAAAGCTCACCCTGTGGGTTTGGTTTCATCTTGGGTGTCGCAAAGAAATCAGCAGTGGAAAAACTGCCGGATTTTTCTGGATAGCCTCCAGCTATCTGTCTTTAAAGATAACACAGCCTGTTTCCTCTTTGCTGGCTCATGTTTGCTACATTGCAAACTTGGCTTTCTAAAGGCAGGTGAGGAACATGGGGACCAGTAACTGGACTGGTCTGACAGAGCAGGAACAGATGTAAAATTTCACAGGTCAGGGTCCCTCTGGTAGCACTGGCACACTCACCACCAAACTGCTGTGTGCCCTGCTCCAGTGAGATGGAATTCAGCTTTGGGCTTGGAGGAGCTCATGAAGTGCCTGGGAAAGGGTGAACTCACCTAAAGGAGTGAATTCACCTAAAGGGCCCTTGGACAAGAGTGGAGAAGGGGAGGGATGCGTTCCCCTTTGGTGGACCCAGCTGGTTCCTCCTCTGACCCTGTGAGCATGCAGGAGATGTTTCACCAGAAAGTCCCTTGGGAATTGCTTCATCTGACAGATACCTGAACACACACACAGATATCCTGCAAGTGCTGTAGCATGGGGTTAGACTGAAGAACATTCTTTGCAGATGCAGTAACCTGATTCTGTGATTCATTTATCTCATGACTCGGTGTTAGCATCAGAGCTGCAGCAATTTCAGGTTTAAGGAAGAACTGCCCTATAAGTAAAAGAATAATTTGCATTGAAGTAGCAAATTGGCATCTCAACACTGTAATATGTCCACTTACAATTGCATTTTGTGTTAGAGAGGATTATGTGGGGTCACCAATGATGTCTTCCTTCCCCTCTGAGCTTTCTGCAATGGGCAGAAAATCATGCTGCAATCACAGGGCTGGTCTCTGCAAATTACTTGCTAAATTGAACTGTATTCTTGAAATTAACTTTAAAAGTCCATTGAATTGCTCTTCGAGCACTGCAAAGTTTAAAAGTATATCAAGTTTTAAATTACATGTGAAGAAAGCAAACTGGCTATGTAGATACAAAAATGCTGCTAGCAAGGATTTTCTTGCTATTTTCAAAGTCCGTAAGAGACTTTTCTCTCTCACAGAAGCAGTAGCAGAGTTATGTAAACAACCAAACACCTGCAACCTTGAGAAGTCTTGTTTATAGTATAGTAGAGAAATATTTTGACAATGGATGTTTTAGAATTTTAGCCAATCACCTCCAAAGGGTGGCTGATCCTTGTCCAATTAGACTATGAAGAAAAAAGTCTATAAAAGAGTTTTTAAAATAATTAAATAAATCAATCTGGCTGCACAATTCCCGTCTGCTGGATCTTCTCTCCTCCTCCTCCCTACGGCTGCGGGACACGGTGATATACCCTAGGGCTGCGGTAACATGGCTAGTTCTGGGGAACAGAACTATGGCTTTTATATGATATTGTCAGTAATGGTCCCTGACAGACTTTTCTGGAATAACAGTACTTCACTGGATGAGAGGATACTCTATTCTTGATGCAGAATATTTTGCATTAGGCTGTAGTTGTGTCTCAACACATTTACAGGATATTTAATTCTCCACTAATTCTCTTACCAAAAGGAATGCAGAAAGCCTCTTACAGATGCTATCAGCCACAGAAATGTTGGAAAGACCATATTTTCTGCTATCTAGCTTAAAAGAGGAGAATGATATCTTCTTTTCTTCAAACAAGATTTTTTTTCCTGAAAAATTAAAGTCCCCTTTGAGTAAAGTAGTCTGCAGATTTCTGAACATGTAAAAAACCCTTAGAAGCTAAACAGAAAGGGAATTTTCAGAAGAGAATATAGTTCATTTTATGTTCAGATGATTCTTACCTTCAGTTTGTACTTCATTTTTATAGAAGAGCTGTAAAAACAGCTTCAAGAGCTGTATAAAAATTTGTGTTGTGTGAAATGAAGTGTTAGGAGTTTGATAATATTTGGATTCATAGAAGTGTTGGAGAAAATGTAGTATGGATAGACTACAAGCGTGTCTGTCCTTACGTGGCCCTAGCCACCACCCCCTCTGCTCCCCAGGCTTGAGGATCAGGCTGATGAAGAAAAAAACCTTTCAGAGTCTGCCCAAAGACAGTGTCCTGTGGCAGGGGAGGGCAGGGGAGCACTGCCCAGCACAGCTTGGAGCAGCTCTGTCCCTGGGAGGACTTCCTGCTGCATCGCACCCAGGGGAGGCTCCCCAGCCTAGGTCCAGGCTTGTCCCGAGGTAGCCCAGCTCCTGGGGGCTGCAGGAATGGCACAGGACCTGCACGACACTGCAGAGTTGTGCCCTGCCCACTTACAGAAGGTTATAAATGCTCAGTGGTTGGGTTTCCAGGAGGCACATGAGCATATTCCTGTGGGGCCCCTGTGAAACAGCGCTTCATCTGCATCTTCACAGAGACCTTGGACATCTCCTCCTTTGGCTCTGCTCTTCTTTGGGTTGGGGAAGGCGGTCCTGTCACGGCTGTGTTCCCATATCCTGTCAGTCTTCTACTGCCTGCTGCTCTCTGGGGCACAGGGCAGAGGAGAGGCTGTGCTGGGCAAGGACTGGTGCTCTCCAGAGATGCCGGATGCACATGGAATTGTCACACACTCAAAACAGGACACAGACATGGGAGATCATTTGTCTCCATGTAATTGCTGGAGGTGGCCAAACACTTGTAAATGAAGTCAGCAGAGCTACAGTAAGTTATCCCAGTACACAGTGGGGCTATTTATAAGGAAAAGCCAACCCCAATATTTTCTTAGCTTTGCCAAGGAACAGCATATTGGAAAGATGAGCTGTTTTAATGGAGATGCCCAGTTTTAGGCAGCCAAATTGTTTCACAGTTCTAAAGGTCATAATATTTTTAGGAGAACAGCATCCCTGGCTTTAGTTGCTTTTGCCAGAAACATGGATAAGTATCAGAAGCACTGATTAGCCAAGGCTGGTGCCTTCCTTGTGAGAGAGTCAAGCTGAAGACCTGTCTCCTGCTGCCCAAGTCAGACCTGGTGGCAGAAATGGTCCCCCACACCTCATTCCTAACCCATGAATACCGAGCAGGGGCTTGCTTGCTCTCCTTCGATATTTTTTTCCTGTCTGTAGCAATAGCTGCACTAAAGCACCTGCTGCTTTGTGCATCTCAATAGTCTTTGTCATAAGGGGGGTATACCACTGCAATGCCTGTGCTCACCCATAAAGGCTTTATAAAGTAGTGCACTCCCTGTTCTTTGGCTTTTGAAGGATGTAAAGTAAAAAGGTCAAGCTATAAGTCCAACCTTGTACTCATAGGATATATAAGAGGACAAATAAGCATATCTTGTAAGGTAAATGACTCTTTAAATTATTTCCATCTCCACACATAGAAAGTCACAGATACTGAAATGTACAGCTCAATAGGTAAAATGGGCATCTAGCCTAGAATTGCAGTACATCTATTTTCAGGTGCTAGACAACACATGTTCATCAAGAAGACTATTAAAAAATTCATTTCCTAAGGACATCAGCACTAGGCTATTGAGGAGATCAAGTACTGGGTAATGAATTTCACAGGCAGAAAAGTGTGCACTATAAAAAGGTGAGCTACAAGGCAAAGTCATTTCCTTAGGAAAAAGGCAAATGTCTCAATGGTCTTGGCACAGGATAACTATATTCTACTTATCTTTGCAGCTTGATATGTAAAGTACGTCTTTTTAAAAGGTCACTTCCTTTTTATATTTATAGAACAGTCTGCTGCTGCTTTTGGCTGCTTCTCTGGAGAGGTGCTATAGGGCAGGAGTTAATTTTAAAAACACCCAAGCCAAAGGTGAAGCCCCACTTTTTTTCCATTCTGGATATTTAAGTGGTAGGAGCTGGTCAGCAAGAACTTTATCCACAATGAAACAGAATTTATAAAGAAGATGATTAAGCCAGGCTTACTGACTCATGCACTGAGCTAAGTCAGGAGGCTGGTAAATGGAAGAAAAGGAAATTACACAACCTGACTAACAAATGAGTTAGCCAAGAAAGTAACCACTGAGGTGTCAGCTTGAAGATAGAAAGCTCCCAAAGCCTGAGGTTGCCCAGGGGAATGCTGATCTTCAAGCAGTCTCCAGTCCCATTTTCCCCAGACAATGCCATTATTCTGCAGCATGGCCAGGCTCCCAATTATCATTTATCTTCTCCGTGGCATATGGTGGTAGCGAGTGACAGGGATCGGAGCCCTCCCCAGCCTCATTCATCACCTGGCTTTGGAGAGCACTTCAGTGAGCATCCAGTATTAGGTTAAAAATGTAAATGTTGCCTTTAGCAGGGTTAATGAAATAAAGCTAATCAGATTTTCTGCCTACTTGTGAATCAGATGGATGGGAAAAGGTGTTTGAGCAAGTATTGATTTAACTGATTGCACTTCAAACTTTTCTTGTTGTCAAAATATTGTTCCTCAGGAACTTGACCTGCCTGCCACAATTTATCTTAGCACATTTTTTAATATCCAAATTATTTAACATCCCCTTTGTTCTCATATCTGTGCCTGAACAGAGTTTTCTTATTTTCAGAGTTGATACTTCAGCCTGTTGGGAAGGCTGGTTGGGGGGAGCTGAGGGGGATCTATAAATAGTGTCCTAGTTTGGAGCCAAGAGATTTGGAGTCTGATGTGGCCACCTATGCATGAAGCAGTGATCAGCTCCACAGAGGGCATAGTGCTCTAACTTCATGGCCATGGCAGCACTGAAGAAAATCAGAGTTGCTCTGTGGCTTCCCCTGAAAAGTGGTTTAACTACACAGTAAACTATGTGTTCAAGCTAAATGTTTGTCACTGTGTGT
Organism: Aphelocoma coerulescens; assembly: GCF_041296385.1. Taxonomy (NCBI): domain Eukaryota; kingdom Metazoa; phylum Chordata; class Aves; order Passeriformes; family Corvidae; genus Aphelocoma; species Aphelocoma coerulescens. Next base: position 9,552,034 of record NC_091023.1, read on the forward strand.
CCAAGCGTTTGCAGTGGTGTGCCTGACTGTCCCCACACTGGGGAAGGGGACATGGGGCTGGCTAAGGCACTGTCAAACACTGCTCTGTCCACAGTGGGGAATGATGGTTCCTGCTCCACATCTTCTCTGGGCTGGGAATGAGCTGCAGCTTAAAAACAGCCTCGTTACGTGGGATATCACAAAGTTTCCTGGCATGGAAACAAATAGCACCATGCAGCACAGAGCTGTGTGAAGTTGTTAGATCCACCTGCATTGGGTCAGATATAAATAAGACTGATGCAAAAGGAGTTGCCAAAAGGGGAAGCAGGCAGTAGCTTTGAATTCTCGTACAGCATCAGAAAAGTGCAGTGTTCAGGAGCAAAGGAGAAGCAGCATAAAATAAAGCAAAATGAGTGGTTTTGTAATAAGTAAAAAGTAACAAGTAATAAAGTTTGAGGATTTTGCAACTTGCCTCTTTTTTAAACAATTTTTTACAGTTGTGTCATTCTCAACCGTAATTTTTCTTCCAGAATAAAAATAGCCACAAATTTTTCCCAGCAGATAAAGATCCTTTGGATGAAATAGCTCCTTTGTCACGAGGAGGAGGCTCAGGAGTGCAGAAGACAGAACCTCTCGGCATTAGAGCAGCCACTGTGCCCCAGCCATTCCTAAAAGTTCGTGCTACTGCAGTTGCACCAGCTTCAGACCACACAGTGAGGAGAGGGCTAGGGGGCTGCCATTTTTAAAATAGAAATTATAAAGTCAAAAATACATTTAAACAAAGTTCAGCCTGACAATTGCTTCTAGGAAAGAAAAGTCTGAGACCACGGGTGAGACTAAAAGCTCATGAGTTTTCACAGTAATATTTCTCTTGTCTAAATTACCCAGTAGAATACAGTGGTAGTTGCAGACTTACATCATGTAGTGGCTTGAACCTGAGTTGATGGACAGTCTTTTAGACTAATGACGCTTCTCACAATTTACATATTTAAACCGCACAGAAAGGAGGGAATTGCCTTTTATCCGAGCTCGCCTGCTGGAAGGTGGGTGGGGGGGCTCCAAGCCTCCAGGCCCCGCCGGGACGGGGCCACTGCCCCTTCCCCCTCCCCCCTTTTCCCAACGCCGCGGCACGGATCCTGGGTCGCTGGGGGAGCGGGGACTGTCCCAGAGCCGCAGGCACCTAAAACCAGCCATGGACTGCTCAGAGCTAAACCCATCCAGCACAGCTTCTGGGGACAGGCGGCTCCTTCTCCTCTCCATGCGGAGCCGGCGGAGTCAACGGGAGCCGGCGTAGCCTCCTTTCTGCAGCCAGCACACTTTGTGCTGAACTGAAGAGGACACCACGCAGCCAGCAGCACAAAGGGAGCGAGACTTTCTCCACCGTAAAGCCTGAACAAGAACACTCTTCAACATGGCAGCTTCAGAGCCAGAGAGGAAGAGAAAGGGAGTCATGTGAGACGGAGCTGAAAAATGGCGACGGGAGAAAAGAGGGCGGTGCCGAGATTCTCGCGCGTAGCTTAAAAACCTTCTTGCATGCCGTGGTAAGAAACTGTAATATCACAAACTGTTTGTCTCCTTAATCCATTTGAAGTACATGGGGGGGTTGAAGAATTCACGTGTGGCCTGTGGAGATTGTGAAGCGTGCCTATGCCAGGCTATATAGAAGCAGTGAGAGGCTTTTAGAGACTTGTAGCGAAGAAAGCCTTTGTGTGCAGGCCAAAATAATTCATCCTTAAAAAGATTAATAACCCCATGTGATGGCCCATATCTTGCAGTGTGAAGGAAGTGTGAGATTTTTTCATGGGAGAGATGTTTTACACCACAGCAGATTGATTGTTTCCGGGCGGGTCTGCTGTTGGTGGCAGTTTGGGAACCACGTGCAACTGAAGAAAACCCTTTTTCCTTAAGCATAAGAGAGAGACTTTTCAAGAACTGTAACACTGACTAACATCCCATGTTCTGTTATCCTTTGTGCGAGTTGGGTAAAAGGAGAGAAGTGCTGGAAGGGGGGGGGGTGTGTTTGCTTTAATTTCTTGTTATTTCTCTTTACTTTTAATTCTATTAGTAATAAAACTCTTTCATTGTACTGCAACTGTTTAAGGTTTGTGCCTGCTTTGCTTTCTCCTAATTCTTATCTCACAGAAGGAAAATAAGTAAGTAATGAATATTTTGAACCAAAACCACTACACATACAGAATAAAATTTTCCAATCTATTTTTTTCTTAGCCTCTTTCAGTGTGCTAGTTACTATCAAAAACTTTCTACTTTCCTGCATTCACGTTTGTAAGAAAAAATCAATTGATAGTGTGTTGGATCTGAGTAAATTTAACCTTGCGGAAAACAGTTTTCCTGTCAGATTATATTTACATCCCAAAATTTACTTGCAGGGATTTAACACATCTCCTGTTGTTATGCCACGTGGATAACAAGCAAGGAATTTTGGAGTTTTCCCCATTTAATGATTTATCTTTGTTTTTACCTTTTTCTGTCTGTACATGCTGTACCTGGCCTGGCTCTTATATACTTAAAAGGGGAGTACGAGTGCTGGTAGATCTAAGTGGTTTGTTGTGCTGCTATGACATTTATTAGCAGGTGGCAAAACATGTAGCCATGGTAAAAATGTGTTTCTTTGCAGAAATTATATGTTGCATCTCATCCAAGCAGTCTCACACCTTCTCTTAGGTCAAAGAGGAGAGAGAAAAGTGGGGATGGGAGGTTTCTTCTTGCCATCAGGGTCAATATATTTACAATGTGAAACTAAATCGTATCTAAAATTTGAGCTAGGAAAAAAGATCCACTTAAAGGAAGTATGATTTTGGAAAGGGTTTTCATAGACAATAAAGAATGACCTTATGTTTCACCTGGAGATCTCAAAAGAGATGCAGTGCTCCTCCTTTCTGTGTGTTGGCATGAGCTTAGGACAAGAGGAAAATAACCCAAAAAGGCTTTTCCAAGGTGACCCTGAGCAAAGTTCTGTCAGGGAAGGATCCCACTGTCTCCAGTAGATGAGGTGTCCCAGTGGTGGTGACTGCGGTAAGCAGAGTAGTAGGAAAACTCCCTGATGTGGGTGACCCCCTTGAAAAACATGCTCAAATTTGCATAAACACTTAGTTCTCATTAAACATTTAAATGGAGTGGCAAGAAATGCACCCCACAGCTACACCAGAAGAGATTTACTCTAACTTAGCAAGAAGCTCAACAAACCCAGATTTGCTGACATAATCAGGGACACACAAAGGTGGTATAAAGCTCATTATTTCTTTTAGCTCCTGTCTTGGATCCTGCTCATCCAGCCCAGAGGACCTGAAGGCCTTGTGGCACTCCCACCATGAGAACCTGGCTTCTGTGCCAGGATAAAGCATGGGGCTCTACATTCAGGCTGATGCCAGGAAGGGTTTTGGGAAGCATATCACCGACCAGCAATTGTGGGAGCTGGAGAGTTGCCAAACAACCCTTTTTTAAGATCTCCTTCCCGGGGTGTGTAGGACCTGCCTTGCTCACAGTCTGCAGGTTTTTGTCTTGGCAGAGGAAGGCAGAGCTCTGCATGTTGGACCATGCCATTACACAGCAAATCTGCTGAGTGGCTGTGGGGAACTTTTAAAATAATTGTGCCATAGTTATTCACCAGGGCACATTACATTCGGAATCAGAGGTCACTTTTCTTTCTTTACAAGGGAAAACACTGTGAGTGAACCTGTAATTTTGAGTACACTAGTTCCAAGACATTTGCAGATACCAAGTGGTTTCCTGGAATAACAGCCTCTCTCAAGAGAAACGTCAAATGCATTTAATCAGCCACATTTAGAGCTCTGCTACATCTGCAAATGAATTATTAACGATCTCAAATGTTTTTGAATAATCCAAAAGTCAGGAATAACGTGGCTCTTCAGCTAATCAGCTCTGATTCAGGGCTTCTCCTTTCCACTTTATGCACTAGAGGCTCTGCACCTGCCTGCTGCTGCTAACTGGAGTTCCTGTAGCTCACATTAACCTCTCTGGAGGCACTTGGGTAGCTGAACAAATGCAAAGTGCAGCTGGCATCCAGCTGTGTCTGTATGGATTTATGCATCACGTAGTAAATAGCCACTGCTCAGTGCCATGCATCCCGGGAGGAAGGTACGGGATGCTCCAGGGAATGCTGCTCCCACACAGCAGACCCCACTGCACATCCCTTGGCCACAGAACTCCTCTGCTCCCATGATGTTATGTTTAACCTAAGTAATGGAAGATGGGGTTGGGTCAGGTGTGTCTGGAGATGCAGGTTTGAATTGTGAGTGTTCTTGTCAGTAACAGCAAGAATGGCAGAATGACACAAAGCACAGCTCCGGGTGCCTGTGCTCCAGCCTTGGCTTCCCTTTGCCATGTTAAGAAAATAATGGCTTGTGTCACTTCTCCTGCAAAATGAGTGTCTTGTAAAGTGCTTTGGGAAACAGTTACAACTGTCATATTACATGCAACTCAACCCCCTTCCACTGCACTGTGGAAATACCCTTTTAGAAGGAAATAATTGCTACAATCTCATTTCTCCAGTCAAGGTAATTTGGTTACATTAATTTTTGAATCAACAAGTGTTCTCATTTAAGAGCTCCAGCTGACAAAATAATGGAACCATCAAGAGGCAGATGTAAACAAAGCACTTGCAGTAGCATATGAATTCATGAAAAAAAAATAAAAAAGCATTAACTCTTATGGGTACTAATAAGTGAATTCTAGTGTATGTACAAAGAAGAACTACCTCAGGTCCTGAGGAAAGTGTTCAGTAGCTTTTTATATTTGACCAGATGCAGAATTTCTGTTCAACCTGTGTGTTGGGGAGGACCTTATAAATATGAGGACACAGTGAAGCAAGTTTTAAGAGGAAGATCTGAGCAGAAACATTTTCTTTGCTGGACAAAGGCCACTGATACACAGAGAGTATAAACCAGCTGCATCTGGGATGCTGTCAAATCATAGTACAAAACAGGAATTAAAAATCTGCTCCTCACTTTGCCTGAGCAAAAATTGCAGGGTGGTCACTTTATTTTGTATATAATTATAATAATAAGCTTGGTAGTGTATCTGTTATGGGTTATGCATTCTGTGTGCATTATTAACAACATGACTGTTTGTCCCACTGCACCCATAAAGAAAACACAAACCACAGACAAATGAAAGCAGAAGCAGCCACGGCTGTTAAGAACAATTAAGCACTACACAGCCTCTCTGCAGGGGGAGGCTCTGGAGTGGTTTAATGGAGCAGATCTCATGATGGGATGTACATTGGGATAATGCTGTCTTGCATATTCAGGTATAAATATCTGCTCTTCTGCGCGAGCTTTGGTTGCATAGCAAGAGGCAGCTCTAGCTACCAAGAGAGTTCTGTCTATTTAATATTTTCTCATTTCATTTAATTTCAGTAGAGTTGGATATGAGTTTGTTAGAAATAAAGCACTTCATAGGGAGATTAGTTGTCTGCTTTCTGTGGCTTGAAAAGTGCTGATGTTACTTTTTAGCTCAAAATCAGCTTGAAGCTTCAATAGAGTTCTGTTAGATGAAGTGCAATTCTGTTATTTCAAGCACGACACCCCTTTTCTTTTTTGTGAAGATGAACCACAAAGTCCCTAATGGATTGCACACACTGTGAATGAGGTGGTCTTCTAAAAAAGTGATGTAGTTACTCATGCCAAGATTTGGATTTTCCAAAGCTATTTCCTCTTCTATACAGTGTCTGACAGCACCTGTCCTTTTATGCATAGGTTTGTACTACTGGTTTCTTAGATCCAAAATCATTCTGGTCTCCCAAATTTTTATTGAGCTCTCTCTGAGTAAGAGCCTGGAGGCAGCCAAACAGTTCCCCAGGGCTTTGGTCAGCTCAGGAGCCAGGGTAGCAAGGGATTGCTACAGGCTATGGCAGGAGGGGAATGGTGCTAAGGAACTCCCACCTGTCATCACCATGTGTGACATCTCTTCCAGGTCCTACACATCCCTGGAAAACCAGATACTTTATTGTCTGGTGTATGTTCAAGGAATAATGGCTGTAACAGGGTCTGAGCTCCTGTCAGCTGCGCTTGCTTAGGGTAATGGTGACGCTGAAGATGAAGTTTTATTTCTGCAGCCTTTGTACTTCATTAGACATTGCTTTGCCAAAAAATCATCCCCACCCCACTTAGCCCAGATGAGATGCTGGAGAATACCACAGGGAAAACCACTTTTAAACTATAATCCTGGAAATGAGCTGTCCCACTGAAAACCACATCTGACTCAGAGAGTTATGCAAGCACACTTCCTTCTGTAAAAGAGCCAGAACCTTTCCAGACCATCTACTGCCGGTCATAACAGGAGCTCAAGAGACATTTCAAATGTCCAGATAGTGTGCTGAATAATAAAGGTTTTCTGTGTATTTATGTGACATGTAATGGTCATTTCATAAAAAATGAAATAATATTTTTATCAGACAAAGCAGTGCTGTTCCCCACAGGGGAGCTGTCTGCCTGCCTTGCCTTGGAGCCTGGCTTTTTCTTTGTGGTTGCCATTGTGAGAGATGGAGGGGGACTCATCTGCAGAGCTTCCCAGCTACTCCAGCAGAGCTTTCCAGAGCTCACATATGAAGGTTCCATTTTGTATTTTTTTCAGAGCTTCATCATAGAGCCTGTCTGGACAGAGCATTTATGTTCCTCATGCTGCCAAGAGACACTGATACATCTCTTAATCATGTGAGGCCCAATTTTCAGTTGTAGGTAATGCAATTATTACACTGATTGACTTCAGCAGGCTCTTTAGGTACCCCCTGCCCTTAAGGGTAATACCAGCTGATGTTCTTACCGCCCAGAAAACCACAAGTTTATGCTAACAACTTAATCTTCAGGAAAAACAATATATTTCAGAAGAGTCATATGTAGAAGTAAAAAAATGTTTCCAATTACTATGACTTTATCAACTGTCACAAAGAAACACAGTCGATTGTCCAGAAATAATTTATTCATCAACAATAAAACACTGAATAGAAAAAGCCTTGTAAATTAAACTATATTTATATATAATGCTTTATTTTTTTATTCGGTACTGCACAAAAACCACTACAGACAGTAACAAAATAATCCAATTAATCTTAAAAATTTCAAATTATAATTGTCACTCTTCATTTATCATGTTTTATTAACAATGCAAAGGTCATTTGTTTACATATTATACTTTTACTTGATATCATTAAATTGTTTCTTAAAACACTTGAAGCAATTTGTTGTTTGCCCCATAATTTATAACATATAAGTATATCAATAAACAATATAACAGCTCTGAGAAAGATATGCGGACTGTTCAATGGTAAATAGTCTACCATAGGTTGTTTAGTGGGAGAGCAGGAATAAATCACAACTGAATTGGGATAGAAGTCAACACATTGAAGAGAAATAGTACTTGAGGAACAATTACATGTTTTCCATTGCTCGCTTGGTAATGTGATCTCTTTCAAGTTCTGATTTCTCCTGTTTTAGATACTCCAGCACCTTGGCCAGCATATCCTCATCCAGGTACTGCTTGGCTTGTGTGTCATCAGCTTCCCCGGCCATGGAGAGCCTTTTGCTGAGGGAAGCCAGCTTGGCAGCTTCCTGTGGTCCCAGCTGGTTTAGGTGCTCTCGGATGGCCTGCTCCAGGTGCTCCTCTTCCTGCAGATTGCTCTCAGAAGCTGGAGCTGGGACTCGTTTCATCTGGTTTGTATTGATCACTTCAGGGTATTTTGCCAGCACCTTTGCCAAGTAATCAGCCAGTTCTTCATCCTTCTCATCCAGTTTCTCATACTCCATTTGTCGTCTTTCCAAATCGTTCATCCAGGAAGCTTTAGGGAACAGGTGTCCTTTCAATCTTCTAGGAATGTAAGACAGTCTTGGCAAATCGTTCTCTTGATTAAGACGATTTAGTAAGTAGGAAGGATTCTGATTAGCTAAATTGTCATTTCCCAGAAGGCTGACAATATCTTCAATATTGAGGTCTTCAGGTAGATTTTCTGGAATAAGAGGCTGCTTCACGTACCCGTTTTTAGAGTTTATATTATTTTTAAATATATCACTCTGTCCTAGATTGGTTTCAGTTATCTCGTCGAGGTCTTCTGGGAATTCCATTTCCTGCTCAGCTTCCAGCCTTTCATTGTGAAGCTGCTTTTTTTCTCCAGCTTTCAACATGTCTATCAAATCCTCAGGAGGAATTTGCAAATTCCTTGAGATTTCTATCAGCTGAGCTATAGACTGAGGATCAAGCTGTTTATCCAAAAATATGGATGCTCTTTTTTCCTCTAGTTCTCCTCCAGTCCTTAATTTCCTGTTCCCAGCACTGCTACCCATCAGCCTCTTCAGGTAATAATTCATTAGCTTTGAAACATCCTCTGACATTTGATCTTTATTTTCTCTTCTTATTTCATCCTCAAGGAAGCTGAGTTTTCCTGATCTTTTCATTTCCTCATCAATCTCCTCTTCATGTTTATCAATTTCCTCTTTGCTATCTTTTATCTCTTCCTGGGTTTGGCTTTCCACTTTTTCCTCTATGGGATTCCAATCTTCTCCTCCAACCACATCTTCATAGGCGATGTTGTTCACTTTATACACATCATCTTCATCATCTGTATACAGTTTCTGGTCCTCATCCAGCCTTTCTTTCTTGTGGTTACTGGGTCCTGCCATCTTCCCCAGCTCCTGGAACACCGACTCCAGCGTGGCAAGGCTCTGGGGGGTGTATTGCTCTTCCACGATTTCGTTGGTACGCTTGAAGGGACTGTCTCTTGAACCATCTTCATAGTGCCCAAGTGGCATTTTGAGGTACTTTTGCCACCTCTCAGGCCACTTGTAAGCCTCGTAATCATCAGTTAATCCATCTGGAAAATTGTTATCTGAACTCAGACCGTAAGGTTTATTCTCCTTTGGGCCAGCTTTTGACTCCTTCTCAGCTTGCCGCAAGGCTTCCAGCATTACCTTAACCCATTGGGACTCCTCTTCAGTCAAAGAATCCCGTACTTTATCTGGGAGGTGAAGCTGATCCTTGCTTTCTTTCTGTGGCAGGAGGTATGGGACACTTTGATAAGAGTTGTAATCAGGGCTGCTTTCTCCCTTGTTGGTTTGCTTGCGGAGGTCTTCTATGTATTCCAGTGCTTTGATCATATCGGGATTTGGGACCCTTTGTAAGTTTTTCATTGCATAGTCTGGTTCTTTCTGAAGCAGCTGGTGCTGCTGGAAGGAGGCTGCATCAACCCAACAGATTAGGACAAAGAAAAAGGTGAGAGCACAGGTTGCTCCAGGCTGGAAGATTTTAGTTTCTGCCATATTTAAAATATTTCCTTTAAATAAAGAAGAAGAAAAAAGAAGCTGTTAACACATGGAGACAGGCTTAGGAAACAGAGCTATGCAAGAAATTTCTTATCTCTATGCTCCAACATTAATTTTCCAATGGCAGCACCAAAGTACAAAATACCAATCCTATACAACTCGTGAAATGCCCCTAGACATATCTAGATGTCGCTTTGATCTTGAGAACAAAGCACCTAAATGACAAAATCAGTGTATCCATACATTTAAATGCTGTTCGAAATAGTAACATTAAAACTACAGACAGAATTATTTTGTGAGATTGCTCCATAAGGCATCTAATTTCATGCCAGGACAATACTACTGAATGGTGCTAAACTGCAATAAAATTAATGTGATGAAGTGGAAAGCATGGCATATAAAATTACTTGCAAGTTTATTTCTGTCAGTACTGACAGTACTGAAGCTACTGAAGCTACTACTTCCTTTATTTTGCTATTTCACTAAAAAAAATTACTTGTATTACAAGTGAATATCAGTTAATGACTCTATGAGTCATCTTCCTAGGGCAATGATCCTTTATATGAGAGGAAAACTATAATTTATCCTAAAGGTACAAAATAATTTTACCAAATACTTTAAAGCCCATTTTGGAAAGGAGCTCGAGTAGGTAGGTTCTGAGTGGTGATTTCATTCATTTGCTTATTCATTCACTTCAGCAGAAATTGAGTCAGGTCCCAGGACAAGCAGAAACATGACCATTGGCAAATTTGATTAGAACAGATCAGTAGAAACCCATGTCTGCCCAGTTTACACCAGAGAAAAATAAACTCTGGAACAGAACTGGGAAAAATATGCCTCTGACAGAATTAAGATGATTACAGCATCACTGTGCATGAGGATGCAGCTGGAAAAGCCCAGCCTTGCAGGGAGCTGGGCACCCTCCACACAGCACAGGGGAAAATTGCCATCAGTCGTTTCCTAGGACATGCTCAGGCACTGGTACACTGGGGCCACGGGACAGATTAGACTCTTTTCTGATCCAGTTACATTAACAAATAAAGTACAATAATGAGAAAGGAATGATAAAGATAGGAACTGCTTTGATTAATTGACCTATTTTGGTTCCTTTGGTTTTTGGCTTGGTAAAAACATCCTGGTGGTTCATGCCAGCCTGAAAGAGCTGTGTACACCAGTGTTTACCCACGGCTGGAAGTACAAAGTGAGCATGAATATGCTCATTTCAGCTCACTTGTAGATTTTTCCGCTCAGTTTTTGTCCTTAACATAATGTGACTTCACTAAATAATTAAAGCACTATCAGTTCAGACAGCTGCTTATTTTCCCCCCCTCAGTATGCATGAGCAGGCTAACAGGCATAATAGCAAACAATTTCCGCAAACATTTCTGACTTCAAGCCTGGGTACATTTGAGCATTGATTTCACAAAGGATTAGTTCAACAGCTGATTAGAAGGTCCCACCCTCCATGTCTGAGTTTGCCCTGAGACAAAGCCAAGACATTGCTTCATTTTCTGTCACAGAAATGGCACTAGCCCTGTACATAAATGTATATCTCCATAAAACAAAACAAAACCAAACCACCTAGTTTGCTATTTCTGTAGCATATGTGAAATTAATACTTTTCTTTTTCAGCAGAGACTAACAGAATTAGTTTGATTAGCACATGAGAAACTGTCCTTTCAAACAATGGGGGAAGGGAGAGTCATTCTGTAATCATCTGCCAGGCACCTCCCACTCAGGAAGACCAGGAACTCACCCTCCTTCACTGCACACAGTTTGGATTGTTACAGGCTTTGCAAGAGCATCCCACTAAAATCAAAATGTGTGCAGCCAGGCAAAGTTACTTTAGTGTTCCACAAGGATGTTGCTCAACTGGATAATTCCTTTACAGGAATAACAGATCACTGGTTCCTCTCTACATATTTTATATACATTTGCCTCTAGGTCAATTTTTACTTCTAATTTACTGGTAGATGATATTTGAAAGTCTTGCCAAACAGATTTGGGAATGATTTCTTTTAAAACTTTGAGTTCAGGTCGTAAATCTTGTCATTAAATATATTGCGCCACCCAAAGTAAGAGGACCCCTCCCCAGTCTTTCAGAATTTGATTCCACATTTGATTTTTAAAAAGGACATTTTAGCCTATCTTTAGGAAATATTGTAAACATTCTCTCCTGTGCCTCTCAAAGGACAATATGCTAAAACAGCTCTTTTGTCTCCAGATCAATAACTGTGAAGCCAGTCTAGATGGAGAGCATATTTTCTCCTCTGTTAGCACCTAACAAACAGGAAAATCATCTTTTAGCCAACAAATGAAGATGAAGAAGTTCCTCTTTACAAAATGAGGCAATCATGATCCCAATTTAACACATACAAAGACAATACAGACTGAAAAAAGTTCCCTAAAAAACAGACACAGAAAATATCTCCTTTCTGGGATGTTTCCATGGTAGCAGTAATTTGCTCTCTCGTTCTCTTAGCAGTTGTTTCTGATGTGACTCTACTGTTTCCAGTGAAATTTTGCTATGAAAACTCATAGTTTTTTCCTATAGATGTGTCCCTGCCCTGAAAGTCTTAGGTGAAACCTAACAGCAGTTTTCCATAAGGAAAATAAATATATCGTGCACTCTTCCTCCCTTATTTTTTTTCCTGCAATAAATAACACAACTGCAGTGAATTCATCTTGTTTAAAAGCATCTCTAACCCTTTACCCTGCGGAAGGGACGGAAAACACAAACAAAACAGCAACGAAGGGTAAAAGCCCAAACCCACAGCAGTTCTGGTGAGTATAATGACTGTTTGCGTACGGATAGATGTGGGAAGTAACTCGGAGGGTGTTTGCATCCGAGGGAACCCCGCGCCCATCCGCTGAAATGCCTTGTCGCCGACCCGGCATGACTGAGTGCCATCGCTCCTGGGAGCGCTCTGCTTCCCGTCTGAGCCACGGGCGGTGCTGACAGCACATACATGGAATATCTATAGTGATAGAGCTACGTTTTATAGAGATGTACTCCCTTGCGAGCGCCAGCCCCGGCAACGCCGGCTCTCGGTGCGACTTCACCGCTTGCTCGGTGCCGGATCCCCCACGCACATCCCTACATCCCTACATCCCAACATCCCTACAGCCCTGCAGCCCTACCTGCGCTGCCGCCGCTCCGCCGCTCCGCCGGCTTCAGCACCCGGACAGCGCCCGCTTATACCGCCCTCGCCGCGCGTCACGGCTGCGCCCCGCCCCGCCCCGCCCGGCCGAGCCTCCGCGGGACCCTCCGCGGGCGGAGCGACCCCCGAGCCCGCAGAGGGCGGGCAGACACCCGGGCGGGTAAAACCGGCAGCGGAGAAAAGGGGGAAGAGGAAAAATCGGGGAGAAAAGTGAAAAAGTGAAAAAAGCCACGAGGAAAAACAAGAAGATAAAAGGGAGGCAAGGAAGAAAGAAAAGGGAAAAAAGGTTTAAAAAGAAAAAAAAAAAAAAAAAAAAAAAAAAAGGGAGACGTGATACAGCCAGTGCCTTCTGCTTCTTGGCTCCCACAGGCTAAGAGGGACTTGAACGTGACCTACACCTCGGGGGTGGGTGAAGCTGACCCCCACCCCAGGTGGGTGCGTGAAGCTGATCCACAGCTTGGATGTGTGGATGAAGCTGACCCACACCTCGGAGGGTGCGTGCCGGCCAAACCGGCAGCAGGGACACATGCTCTGACACGGCTGTGGGGCAGGAACAAAGCTGAGGACACGCAGGGGCTGGAGGTGGGTGTGAGCCCAGCTATGAGAAAGACCCTGCAGCCCAGGGTCAGTGTGAGTGTGTGTGCCTGGCTATGCCCGTGCCTTGCCAGGAGACGGCCTTTCAACAGCTATGGCCAGCAGGGGGTTTTATTTAGTTTCTTTAGTTCATTGACTGAGCTATTGTGGCACATTTCTGGCTTTGTCACAGGGCACGGATAATTCATGGCATCTGTGGCCTTGTCATCAAGTGCAGGAGGCCCTGGAGCTCTGGACCAACTAGAGATGGGTGCTCCTGAGGGAGGGAGCTGAGGGGGGAATGACACCCCTCCACGGTTTGCCCAAGATAGATGGAAATACTGAAGCATGTTGGGGAAAGACAAGGCAGAGTTTTCCTCCTGCCCCAGCCTGTGTGCTCTGCCTCTGCCAGTGGCTGTGGCATGGGAGAGGGGCCAGGCTGGCGCTCCTCTGAATGGGGATGGAGCCAGAGAGGGACTCTCCATCCCTGGCACCACTGCCAGGCGCTGCTGTAAAGGCCCTTGCAGTTTTACCTCCATTCTCAGCACTCAAAAAGGGCAGTGCTTGCAATCCTGGAGCAGTGGGGTGAGTAAATACCACTGTGCCATAAATCACAAAGCACAAGATGTAACACACGGCTTCAGCTGATGCTCAGAGTTTTAGCTTGTTCCTTCTGCTTCCTTTTTATTACAGAAAGGATGTTTTACTTTGGCTTTTAAATAAGGATTCCTTTTCCCCCCAAAAAATCTTGCCTGACAATTTTGACCTTTTACAGCACAAAATGGAAAAAAAAAAACTAGGATGAATGTACCTTCCAAGCCAATAAACATTACAAAATTAAATTGTTGTAAGAACAGTAAGCTAGAAATAATTGTAGCCATGAACACAGTCAAGATGACAATCCTGGCTGCATTTGCTGTAGTTGACATGGAGATCTGGAAACAGAGATCTTGTTTAACCTCATGTAGTTTTATGAGTAAAATACAGTATCAGTTTTTGTGCTGAAACTCTTCAGCAGCAGCTTTATTCTGGTCCCAGAGTCCATCCAACATGCTCGCTTTCATTACCAGACCCAGGAAAAAAAAGAGCCAAACAAAATATTGCATTAGGGCCTGTGACAGCAACCCCGAAGAAGGGAAACAGAAAGGCATTGCTGCAGTAAGCAGAGGGCAAGGTCCAAGTGCCCTCTGAGCAGCTGGGAACTGTATGCTGAACACCACATCCCCCTCAGCAAGGCTCTGGATGCCCACAAAACACAGCTCTGCAGACATTGCTATCACTAATATGCCTCAGTCCATTGAGAGAATTCTCAGTGTAATCAAAACCAACAAACAAAATAATAACAAAAAACACCCAGGAGAAAATTACTCAATTCAGACTTTCAGGAATTTTCTTGTGCCTCTGCAGGTATTTCCAACAGGGGCTCTTGTGCATTCTGTCACCAAATGACTAATACTTATGGAGCAAATTCTTTCCCATGAAATCATCCTGCTGAACACCATCTATCTATCCCTGATCTTCTGCATCAGAGAGTGTTTCAGACCACCCAAATTATTTGGCACATGAGCAAGATTCCAGCCTCCTTAACCACTCACCTGAGATTTACAGCATATAAAGTCAGGCAGACACTTGGCTTAGGTCTCTACTGTGGTTATTCTGGGTTCAGTGGATAAAATTTTCCAAAGGCTCTCTACAATCCATCTGTCAATTTTACTCCATATCAAAAAGTGTTGCCTAGGCTTTGTGCTTACGATTGATTGCATCCACACCGCCCTATAAGGAGGGCCTTACTGAATGCACTTTTTTGGGTCATATTGAATGTACAGCATTCTTTTCCTCAGAATGAGTCATGCAACAGAAAATTGGATCTGTTCTGTCATCAGAAGTTCCGTGGCATTTTATACAAGAATAAGATCACAGCATCTCTGATTTTTAGGAAATTGCATTAGAATTATCTCAATATCAACTGCTTAAGCAAAGGAGCTTGGTAATCTTGTTTTTTCTGAGTGAATTTTAACGATGTTGCATCCTTTTGTGGATCCTGGGAACAGCCCAGCTCTATCTGCAATGATTTCTCTGAACAGCTTGCCTTGTCACATGCTCTACCTTACCTAGTCATGCACCATGAGAAGATAAAAGTTAATCAATCAACCCTGCAGCCTGCAGCAAAAGGCTCTTATTTCATTTTATGCAAGAAAAAGGGCACGGGGGTTGGGAGGGGAACTTCACTGCAGCAAACAGAGACAAGAGGGTTCCAGCCTGCTCTGTTTTGTTGTATCCCAGCTGGAATATCATCATCCCTAAAGTCAGTGGGAAAAGTCAGGAAACTTGTCTTGAGGAGGAAGGATGGTCTGGCAAGGGCCAGGGGCCAAGGGGTCACTGTCCTTCTGCCCAGGCCCCAGGACACACCAGTACCTGTGGGGTGATGGTGGCCAGAACCACCACTGTTCACAAACCATGGCCTCCCGCCACACCTGCCCAGCTCCCAGGAGAGGACGGAATGATGATCTTGCTGGAATGACTATCCCAGCAGCAACAGGGAGGCCGCACATTTGTCTGCCTGCTGTGGCCCTTTTCTAAGCACCAGAAGGTTTTCAGTTTGTGCGCTTCAGCTCTAGCTCTCTCCTCCTCTAACTGGTGCCACCAAAGATTAGCACTGCTGAAAAATAAAGCAGGGTTGTGTCAATATTGATTTTTTCCCCCTTCTTCTGTTTCTAGTAGCAACTAAAAATAATTTACAATTCATTATAGACATGACATCTCCTGCAGAATAAATGCCATTGTCACATTTAAAATTCAGTCCATATCTGACTTGAATATCTTCATTTATTCTGTATATAATGAGAAAGAGGAGGTTTTCTTCCCTCAGAAAAAGCTCATCTGCCATCATAGATACAGATTCTTTTAAATTATTTTAATTTAAAAATACTTGAGCTCTGCTTGTGTCCAACATCAGACTCATCATTTTCTGCTCATTTTGCATGCTTGAAAGATCAATCATATTTGTATGCAAATATTTTTGGCCTCCCTAAATTTAGTGCATAATAAATGGCTCAAATTTCATTTCCAAAGCCATAAGGGGAGGGATAAATACAGCACTGAAAGGAAAAATGAGGGCTTTGCAGTCTGTAAACACCGTCCTTTAAAAGCAGAGAAGTCACGGCAAGCGTTCACTGGCTGTAGATCACTGGGCTTTATTCAACACTGCAATGAGATTAAGCAGGTTTAACACCAGCCTGCCCTACACACCTCCCTGAGGGGACATTTCAAGAACAGGTTTTGCTGGGGAAAATTAAAAATAAAAAACCAAACCCAGACTTCTATCCATCTGCATTTACAAGTTCAGGATTTCAGACTGCCTGCTTATAAAAAAAAAAAACAAAACCAAAAAACTCTGAAGAGAAGCCTTAGGCAAGGTGTGGCTGCCACCCCTGAGACGTGAGAGTCTGCCCCAGTGCTCAGCCCTGGGAACCACCACTCAATAGCCCAGCGCTCTGCACCAGAGGCTCTGTGCAGCGCCCGCTTAGGGACCTTCCCCAGGGCTTTGTCACCCCTCAAGTGCCTCTTGTTTTCTCTAGTAACTGCTGGAGGAGCCCAGCCCCGCTGCCTCACTGCTGCTACCTGACAGTGACCTACACTTACTGTAGGATGCCTCAAGATTGGGATAATCAGGCTCCACCCCATAGGAGAGACCCCCTGCTCAGGGCAGGGAAATGGGATCTATCAGCTCAGCCAGGGCCAGAGGGGCAGAGAAGGCTGTGCTGGAAGGAGCGGCAAAAGCAGCAGATGAATCAACAGGGAAAGAGTTTACTGCTATACTTGTTCCAGTATAGCAGCCTCCAGTTTGAGTACCCTGCACAGGAATAGCAAAACACCAACGGATTAAGGAGTAGAATATATGCCTTCTCATAGAATCACCGAAGTATTTTTATCTCCAGGCCTCCCACACACATACTCACATATTTTCTCCCATGGAGTTTCAAGGCTTTTCACAAGCCTGTGACATCTGCTTACCAACATTTGGTGTAAAAATATCGATATCTGTTCTGCATAGCTGTTCTGAGTGCTACATTTACCAGCCAGTAAAGATCAAGAGTCTCCTGGGAGCTGGCTGGATCAAACTGTCATGATTTCAGCACTGCTTTGCGTCAGACAGCAGAATTTAAAGTCAAAACACAGATAGTTCAGGGAGGAAGACAATGTGAAGCCCTGAGTCATACCCTGCTGAGGGTAAGGAGAACAGATTAATAGACAGCAAACATGAATGAAACCGAAGGGCTCATTTAGTCATGCAGCTGCTTCTGAAACCCAAAATAAGATTTATTTTTAGTCATTGGGCATGAAAAGAGGATTTCTTTGCACTTTTCCAAGGAGAAGTTGAGAAAAGAGTTTTAATTAGCACACGGCAGGCTCCCCTTTGCCTTGACACCCCAAGGGGCTCAGCTGCAGGGCTGGCTGTGCTCAGGCAGGGCTTGCTGCTCACAGGCTGCTCTAACAACTTGTCATCCATGGGATGCTGCACGACCCAGCAACTTTCAGCATCATTCAGATATGGAAGAGGCAGCCTTTACTCCAGCCCCAGCCCACTCTCCTTTGCTAAAGTTGAGTCAAAATAGTCTGCTTGTAGCCAGGTGGGGTTTTTTTGAGGAGCTGTGCCATTTCCTACTGCTGGCTCAGGGGGGAAGGAGACAAAGCAACTGTGTCTTGGCAGCTGGAGAAAGTGCACATGTTCACCCCAAATCATTGGAGATTACATAACTGAAACCTCTGAGCCTTTCAGAGCAGCTGTGGCAGCAACCAGCAGCAGCAGCCAGCAAACCAGTTTGCATCTGCCTTCCCTG
Organism: Aphelocoma coerulescens; assembly: GCF_041296385.1. NCBI lineage: Eukaryota > Metazoa > Chordata > Aves > Passeriformes > Corvidae > Aphelocoma > Aphelocoma coerulescens. The sequence continues at coordinate 9,569,878 of NC_091023.1, forward strand.
TGTGTGCCACCTGCTTGTGGCAAGATCCTCAGCTGGTGTGAGGGTCTAGTCTGGGGTATGGGCCACCTTGGGGTATCTGAGTCAGCCAGGATTGCCCTTCAGTGATGATATTTTTGTGAGAGAACACAAAAGTTTTACATGGGAGAGAAAAAAGTTTGCACAACAATGATCTGTACACACATTTATGTGAGTTTTCATTTTAAGTAAACAGAGAGAAGTGCTTTCACAGCTGTGCATAAGATTAGTTCCATTATTTAGTCCTCTGCTAAATCATTTAGCAATTCTGCTCTGCAGAAACTTCATGATCTTGGGGCTAAGTCATTTCTATCCCTTACTTACATTATAGCCTCATTAATTTTCACATTAATCACTCATAAACATGAAGAAGCTCAGTGATTTTGGATGTCCGTGCCTCTGGCAGAAAAGTGCCCATTTTGTTATCTGCTGCCTTGTCTGAGTCTGACAACACAAGATAGGGTTTAGAATAGCAAAACTGCCACTCAAAATTAACACTTCTGTGCTTCCTCTTTTTGTTTTTTTCTGGGAGTCCAACCATTCCCAAAGCATGAGTCAGCATGCTGGCATTACTACATGTGGGCAAAGAATCTTCCATTCCCACACCATTAGGGCAACAGGTGCTTTAACATGTGAGAATTTATGTGTTAAAGCTAGGAGGGAAAAAAGCCATGTTCTGCTCCGTGCCGTAAAACATTATCACAATTTTCTTGTGCATTGTCCTTGTCAGGGTCATTCATTCCACTGGTTTCATTACAGCCCTTTCTGTGGCCATAGGTTTGTCCTTTGCTCAGTACATATATGCGTGAATTCCAACTCTATTGCTACAATAATTTATACAGATCTGGGTCAAAATCAAATGCAGTATTTGGTCAATAACATGACAAAAATAGACAAAAGAGACTCAGTGCAAGGCACAGCACAGAGACAGTGCTATAGAATTTCCTTCTCCTACAAGAAGAGAGCAAACAATTTGATTTGTTAGCTTGTGTGGACAAGGCAGAATCATGTCATGCCATACCCTTTTCAAAAACTGTATACTAAATTAAAAGTTTAGTCAACATAATAATCAGTGATTGCATCAAAAAGAGAGCACAAGTTCATGTCCTCCCATGTGGTTTTGGCTATTAGCATTTGCCACATCAACATCAAAGCAGAAATCCTGTGGTTTTAGGGTTCGTCTGTGCTGACTTTGAATTTCAGGGTATAGACTCAGGGAGAACTGGCTGGTTTCAATGGCAGCTCCCCTAGTTCAGTGGGCTGTGGGATGAAGGCAAGTCCAGAGCCTCAGTGCAAAAAGCAGAACAAATGCATGTTAATCATTTACCCCCTAGTCGCTGCAGGCTGTGCTCAGGAGTGAGCACAGAACCAGCACAACCCACTGACCTACTGACACCCACTCCTGGGTGGTAAGGATTTAATGCCATCACACAGATGTGCAGGAGGCAGAGAAATCAGTGTGATCTGAGAGCTGCACACTTCCACAATGGGCAAGTGTACATGGAAAGCCACCGCACTCCATCCAACATGGGATGGAGTGGGAGCCAGAGTACAGCCGGGTGCATGGCACAACATGGCATCCATTCACTGCAAAGATAAAAAGCTCTGTTAACATCTGTAATTTGCTTTTTCTTATCACTCAGTCATGGAAAGGTCTCTTGGGGCAGGACAAAAGTGACAGGCAGGCTGCTCCCTTCCCTGGCAAAGGTCAAAATGCAAGCAGTGACATTGTTTCTCCAAACAGGACAACTGCTAACCTTCTTCAGGCTGGGAAGAACGTTTGTTTGGATGTCCAGACTGCTTTAGATAGCAGTCTCACATCTCTCTCAGCTATCAGAGCCTTGACTGGCAAGTAAAATCCATGTATTTAGGAGAAAATGCTGTGATTTTCCCCTAAGGCAAATACTTTGTCTTACATACCTTACTGGTAAGTGCCTGAGATGGGCTGAGTGCCCTTCTCAGCCCTGAAGCTCCCGCCTCGGAGGATATATTTTTCACCGAATTTGTAGCTAGTTCCTTGAATTTGAAGCACTTCTGCTGCTGCCACTGTGCTGCAAAACATCACCCCAGGTCCATCGCTCCAGCAGCAGGGCTGCACACCCCGTAAAGCACAGCCCAGAGCTGCTCACAGATGCAACCGGCATCCCCAAGGACTCAGTGGCCATCTTCCAAAAAAATGCCAGGTATCCTGTCATCTGTTCCTACTGCATTCAGCATGATGCTGCATCTCATACAAGTGTTCTGCTCTCCCAAAATAAATGGTTTGAGATTCAAGGCAAAAGCAATTCAGTGCAGCTGTCTAAAATCAGGTCACAAAGCCCTCAATGAATTGCTGTCAGCATCACCCCGAGCATGGCTCGTGGGTGCTTCTGCGTGGACATGGGTCACAGGGAGCTCTTTGGCTGGCTGTGTGTTTCCACTACTGTACCTCAAAGATGGACCAAAAGGGCAGATACTATGCCTGGCACTGGAGATCTTGTCTGAAGAACTAAATGGATTACTTGTCCATGCCGGGAGGTCTTCACCATCTGTTGCAGATGTAATATTGATGAGGTTCTCAATTGTACATAACAATTTCATGATGCTATTATATGAAAAACAAACAAACAAAACCAAACCCAGCCCTTCCAGGTTGCTGATGCTTGCTTTTGAGCAGGGAGCCATGACCAATCTGTTTGCTTAGGTGGATTCTCCTCGGTTTCCCTCGATGTACTGGTGCTTGTTGTGGCGGGTGTGTGTCCCTGTGGTGTCGTGCTGTGGCTCCGTGTCTCTCTGACCATGGCTGCAGAAACTGCTGGCTGCTTCTCACCCTGATGCATGAAGGTCCTTTTCTCACTCCTCATCCTCCCTTCTGCAAGGACCTGGCAGTGCATGGCAGGTACAGACTTGGTCCTGTGCAGAATCAGAGCTCCCTGAGCTCCTGGGAAGGACATCAATCCTGTTTCATTATATTTTTTGAAGAATGGAAGTGCTTCGTATGGGACAGGAAAAAATGGGAAGGAAGAACTGTAATGTGAGGAGACACAGCAGGAGCTGGTAAGTGAAGAAAGCAGCCAGCTGCCAGGGATGCAGCTGCAGTGCGTGAGCTAGCAGAGCACAAGGATGAATGCTCCTCTGGAAACCACGGACACAGGCTCCAAACTGGAAAGACCAGATGGTGCAGGAGCTGAGGCAGGAATGCTGAGTCTCTCTTTAAGGGTCTGTGCCAAGGAGGTGGCACCAAAGGGTAATTAGGCTGATGAACAGCAATATTAAATGTATGAAATGAGTCTTACAACGTAAGAGAAATCTTAGGAAAAATTAGTTGAAGGGAGAAGCATAACAGAGCAAATCCCAGCATAATTAATCTGCAGGGAAGCAGAAATACAGAACCTGCTCCCAAAAGTAAATCCATATAAAAACCCCAATTATGTTTCCTGATTTTTACCCACCAAGCACATATGTGAATTCCAGCCATTTATTGCTTTTAAAAAAGCAGTAAACCCATAGGATTCAAAGTATATGCTTCAGTTGTAATGAGACCAAATATATTTGGAATACTCACAAAATTAAAAACATATCTAAGTGCTTTGAGCAGCAGTCAGCGTTTGCTAAATGAGAGCCCTTAACCATGATTTTTAATTAGTATTGGCAAAAACCTTAATACAAAGTTTATGTTGTTACTTCTCACAGCTGCATAGACAGCTAGGGCTCAGAGACCATCTATTGACAGCAACACCCAGGCAGCATGAACTTGGAAACCAAACACAACTGCAGCTGCTTCTCTGTGCCAGTGGCATCAGACAAAACCAAACCAAACCGCTTTTTGTAATTATTATAACCAAGTACAACCAGTCCTCATACCAAACAATGACACTTCAGGAGAAGAGATCCAAAAAAAACCCAAACAAGCAAGAAAGAAATTTTCATGCAGACAGATTATAAAAGAAGCCTGCAAATTTGATTGCTCTGTTGATCATCGAAAGTAACATCTACAAAGCTGCCTACAATCCCCTGATAAATGTGATATTCTCCCATGGCTATATTGTTTATTAGCTGAAGACTACTCTGACCTACAGAGTAGCTGTTGAATTCATACTTTGCATTGTGCTGAAGTCTTAAATTCATAATGCAACATGAATTTTAACAATGCTGAGCAAGTCTTGCCTAACATATCAGCTGCACTAGCTTAAAAAAGATGGACCACCAAATACTATAGTATATAACCACATGTGCAGAAAATTACACACACCCCAAAGGGGTGGATGGATCAGGGTTTTAAGGTAGAAAAGCAATGCAAAGCAAAGCAATTCAGGCTATGTAGTTTTCTAAGTCCCTGAATCCTTACACAGCACAGACAGAAGTTCTGAGATGACCCTGTGCCTTAATGAGGTCTCCAAGTACTTCAGGTGCTGTAAATCATTGCCCTCCTAAACCTATTGTCAATTGTCTTGTGAGTGTAGAAGCCCTGCAAAGTAGTTGCCGTTCCCACATATTTCTTTCTGCTTCATTTAGAGGCTACAAAGATACTTTAAATAATCTGGAACAGCTGTGATATACAAAAAAATCCAGCTGCAAAATAGCATCTTAGAAAGAACCAGGAGTCCTTGTTTTGCTTGGTGATGGCAAGTATATCCACTCTTTTGCACAGACAGAGAAGGCAGACATGACTGTAATTAAGAGCAAGTGAAGCGCTTGCAGGAGACAGGAGTGGAGGATGGTTAAATTAACCTTTCACAGACCACTTCAATGCTGACACATTCTAACATATGTTTTTTTCTGCAATCTTGCCTGTCCTTCATCACTTCTCTGAGTATTCTCTACTGTGTCTAACCCAATGAAACTCTGGCTGGGACCAGCAGAATCTGCTGTGAATAGTTTATATTCCAGTACAGCTGTTTGTGCAAGGATTAAGTCATCATACCAGTCTGGGGAACATACAGCATTTTATTCTGGTCTAACTTAGTTCAGGTTAAAGAACCTTTATATGTAAGTAGGAATCTGTCCCTCTGTTTCTTTCATCCTGATTTGCAGTATTTAACAGCATCCTACATAGGGTGTAACTCCTCCTACAGAACAACTGGCAGAGCAGAAAAAAGAGCAGTTTCCGTTGCACTTTTCTTACCAAGCTTTCCATAATCTTCCTGTAGACTTCCTTGTAGCAGTCCAGGGCAGTTAAAGCCTTGGTGGCCTCACTGCTGAAAAACAGTAACTCTGTGACCATTCCATTAATGTTGTAAGAACAACAGTTCTGTAAGATATTTGCCAATATTTGTTATCTAGAGGCTTTTTGAACAGCCACCTTCACAGAAAGGTCCTATCACGGAGACAAAAATGGTTTTTTTGACCAATTGTTTGCTATTCTCTGGTGCAACCCTGAAATATTTTGAAGTGGTTTGCTTATGATTCAAGAAAGGAAAAATTACGTAAATAAAGAAGGAAAGATCAGAATCAAAGATTTTGCAGTTGATGCAGCCGGCTGACATTCATGACCTCTTGTACTATTTTAAACCTAGATTAAAGGTGCACAAGGCAAAGGCAGAGTGGCAGATAACTTGCAAGACTGATGAGGGAAACAGAAGTGCACACTTTTGCACTGACATACTGGCAGTAGAACATTAGCCAGGCAGCCAGAGAGCTTTCATCTAAAGCAGCAATATTAGCATGCAGTGCCTGACTACATTTTCATTTGAGGCTGAGCAAGGCAGGCTCATTCTCCCCAGCAAGTCAGACTGATGCATTCTCCCAAGAATCATGCCTTACAGAAAAATAATCATGAAATATTAATCATTTCCTATTTAGAGCTACAACTGTCACAAGTGATGTAGCTCTCCCATGTAAAACCTCTCGCTGAAAAACTGCATAAAGGAACACAGCAAACATCACCTGCTTCCCAGGCGGAGGAAAGGCCTGGACTGTGCGAGCAGGGGCAGGGACAGTGCCCCACTGCTGAATTGGCTCCTGTGGTCAAACCCAAACCAGATCATCCCCTGCCCACTGCCAGTTCACCCCTCCCTCCCTGCAAGGGTGCCGCATGTGTATAACCAAGGAAATACTGCCAAAAGGTGCTCACAAAGCTCCGTACAAAGTCAGGGATTGCCCCACACACCCGGCAACACTCCCATCCCTTGCCAGCAATAAACACAACACAAGAACACGAGGAAAGCACAGCAAATCTGTTTGCATGAGGGTTTATGCTCGGAGCATGCGTATGGCCCTACTGAAAGATCATCCTGGAAGCACCATGTGAGCTTGGAAGCTGTTCATTCAGGCTCAGCCTCAGTGCCCCGTGACTTGCAAGGACTGTCATTCAGCTGAAACAGCAAATAATGAGAAATAATGCCTCTGAATAGCTGATAGGCAATCCAGAGCATGGGACCATTTGCATAAAACCATCATTGTCATTTCACACACGCACATCTCTGGCAGTCAAAACCTCACAGTAGATCATTCAGGGACCGAGGGAAAGAAATTAAATCAGTTGTTTGCTACAAATAACTCATCCAGTTGTATCTGACATGACAGTGCCTCATTACTAGACACTGTCAATGCTCCAAGCTATGACCTGTGACCAGGATCTCAGGGCATCAAACCCTGTGTTGATATGTGAAGACGCAAGCTTGGCTGTTACATGATGCTGCAAATGGGCCAGGAAGATCAAATTTTTCACGTGTGTCAGAGGGAAAAAGCACTCCCACAAAAAAGGTGATGCTTATCAGACAGAATTAGGTGATCCAGACCACAAGAAATGAATGTCTGTAACTGAGTGCTTGTAACTGGGACACTTTTGGGTTTGATGATAATTTTTGTCTACTATCAAGTACACTCTCAGTCACATATTTCATGGGTGTCTTCTGATCTTTCTCATTAACAATTATATATTTTATCTGAAATAGAGCCTCCTTCTCACAATATAGCATTTGTTCTGTATGCAATTCTTGGAACTATGTGATTCTGTAGCAATTTTTCCCTCTTGATACAATGGAAATGAGTTTTTAGACAGAATCAAAACATCCAACTCTTACCTCTTTTACCAGGAACTTCTTGGAGACAGAGGGAAGCCATTTTAATCGAGCTGGCTTCAGTAGCCATAAAAAGTTACTTAACTTTCAGTTCCAGTAATGGTTGCAAAATACTTTCTTTCAGCCATTGCAGTGTGATGCCATCCAAGTCTATCGGGCTAGAAAACCTTGAAACACTTACTAGGACAATTAGCAGTTGCTCTCTAATGCTTGAAGGCAAATCGGTGTTGTTTTGTATCAACACTCACCCACACCCCAGACAAGGGATTGGGACTGGATGGAGGTGATTAGCGCCTTTCTGCCTGTACACAGTGTCCCTGAGGGTAGGATTTGTCTCAAATACTCACAGCCATTGTTCCCCAGCTATCTCCATCTCAGTGGAAGCTGCTACGAGTTGGTTTTCTCTGTCTCCAGTAACAATGGGCAGCCTGCAAGAGGAAGAGCTGAGAGAGAAAGCAGGTTCCCCTTTGTAACAGGAACTACGACAATGTGTTTTCCCAATCACTGAAAATAAAACAGCTGATGAAGTTCTCCAGCCACAGTGATGGATTGCTGTCTCCAGAGTGAGGCTGTGGTGGGGCTTCAGGTTGTGGTCCCCCTTCTGCTGGCTGCGTGTACCAGGCTGGCTGCAGAGCCATGTCTTTACTGCTGAGACTCCATCAGCCTCCCTGTTCCCAGTTTCTCTCCCTGCAGGTTTCCTTGCCCATCACAGCTTGAACATTAAGCGTTCAAGACTGAGAGGCCCCTTTACTACAGAAAAAAGTCATAAAATTTTTAGTAGGTTTTGAGGCGGGTAAGAAGGCAACTCACAGGATGGAAAACTGCTCAAAATAAACTACAAGGAAAGAGAAATGTGACATAACAGCCCCTTGTATTGTGACTGAAATCAGCTGTCTATGGCTTTGTACAGAAGTTACTTACAAAAATTTCTGTGTTCTACAGCATTGTGGCATTAGGGTGGGCTCTAGCTCTGAAGCACAATGAATTTAATACAGTTTAAAACAAAGAACTTTTAATAATCTCATATCACAGGCTTTACATTTTAAGCTATACCACTAAAATCCAGTGGTGAGAGCAAAAAGGCCAGGTTCAGCTATTCAGAGTGGTGAATCTTTTTCTCCTGATGTGCCATGCAGTGAAAGGCATCAACACTGTAACAAATACTAAGAAATCTGTCACTTGCTATCATCCAACTAGAAAGAACAAACTCTCCAGGGCTCACTGTTGACAGCACTGAAAGAAAGAGCCTCACCTGGAATCACACATTATTTCATCACAGGGAATGCTTCAGTCTGCAGCCCTTCCACTTCAGATATGGGCGACAGGCTATATTCTGCACTAATTAAAGGACGTTAAAGTGAAATCAGCCACTTCTTATTGCCTCTCTCACATTTTGTGTTCAAAACCATGTTCAGGCACAGGGATGGGTGGCTAAATATTAACCGCAAACAACTGGAAAAACAAAATCAATAATTTCTAGATTAGTTGCCTTTTATTTCCCCATTCTAGTGATTAGAATTTCATATGCCATTTTCTTATTTACAATTCACATGGCTGAAGCACCCCTGGAACTAATGAATAACCACATATCCAGATTTTCCCCCTAAACTAAAGAATTTATGGGAAATGGAGCACTGGATCCCTGTGGGCAGGTACATTTGTATTTGCTGACAGCAAATCCATCCTGGAACTAATGCAGCTCTGGGGATGCTGGAGCAGGGCTGACCTGGGTTCACCCCACCAGGGTGAACAGGGAGGCAGGGCAGGTCCCAGCATGTGCTCAGGTGTGAATGTCCCCCTCACTCTCTACAGGGTGTTTGGGCTTTCTCTCTGCCACAGTTCTCCATTCCTGGTGCAGCAGGGAAGGGAGGGAGGGGAGAGACAGGCCTTTACAAACAGCCCTGGCTTCACTGCGAGCCTAAGCCCCAGGTACCCAGTGTGCTCACACACTGTGGGGGACCCAGAGTCGATTCAAGGCTGCCCAAGCCCACAGAAATATCTCAGCCTCTGCACCACCCTCACCCTGAAACCCACACAGCCCCAGGACACTCCATGGGCAGTTCCAGCATCAAAGCATGTCGCAGCCTTTCCACAGACCAGGCTCTCCTACAGAGACAAAACCCCACAGCGCCCCAAAACGACACCAAATCTGAATCAGAACAGCTACAAGAAGTGCCAAGGATTTCCCCAGTGGCAACCAGATTCATCCACATATATTGCTTTGCTGTAGCCCTACTGCCCACACAAATCCCAGCTTAAGTTTGCTCCTCCCAGAAGCATATGATGAAATACCAGTGCCTCAGATCTGTGAATCCCCCCAGAAACAGAGATGAGAGCACAGAGACGTTCAGGGTGCAGCCAGGGAAGAGGCCATGGTGTGAGCACTCATTGCCTCCTGCTGTGCCCATCAGCACTGAGCAATGCCAGGGAGCAGGCATGGGGACAGGAGCAGAGAGCGCAATATTGCCTCTCTCAGGGCTCAGCAGAGAGCTCAGGGCTCTGCTGCTTCAGCCCTGTCTCTCCCCAGCGCCAGGAGAGCACTGATGTGCTCGTTCTTCCTCTGGAGCACTCAGTGGACTGCTGGACTCTTCTGTACACAAGCACTGATGGTAAGGTTTCCCACGCTGGTCTCTGCCCAGGAGCAACTGGAAGATCCAGTGCAGGATCACTTGCTCAGAACCAAACCACCACAGCTGGCATGATTAAGGCCTGCCAGGAGAGGGACAGAGCAGCATAATAATACATGCTGTCCCGACTGTGTGACATGCCAGCCAGCACGGTGCAAGACAAATGGCTGCTGCTTCTGACAGGTGCCAGCAGAAATCGTATTTCAGACGAGTTGAATCCATCCATTCTAGTGAAACGCTGAAACATCCCAGTTTGGAAGCTCCATCCCCTTACTGACAACACCAAGAGAAAACAGCTCAGATGTCAGTCACACGAGTTTCTTTTTGCTGTTGGCAAGTTAAGAAAGCATGTTCAAAACAACAGTAAATAATCTGCCTAACAATTCAGAAATATCTGCACTGTGCCTCTGTTATAGCATTAATCTCCCTGGAGATCTCCCAGTGGCATGGACTCACTGAAAAAGGAGTAGTGCAAAACCCCACATGGCACACAGTCAGCTTGTTTGTCACACGGGCTGGCTGCTCTCTGGAGCCGAAAGTCTGAAATGCATGAGGATAAGACATTTGGGAAACAAGATCACCGGCAGTCTCTGTATTTGCCTGATAGCAGCACACAGAATAAGGACAAATTAAGAAACACAGGGCCTGCATTTGGATATGTCATGGAAAGGTTATCTTCGTGCCAAGTTGTCACCTGGATTGATTCTAATGGCTTGTAAGTCTCTGCTAAGGTCACAGTTACCCATCTGCAAACAAGAGAGAACACTACCAAGTAGAAAATGTTTCTAGCTCAGGTGATTTTCCCTGTTGATGAAGCAGAGTCACACAGGTGCTGCGAGTGCACACAGGCCCATGTCCATGGCAGCTGCTCTCAGCCCCCACCTTCTCTCAAGCTACCAGAACTGAGGGTCAATAGTTACAGAAACTTACTGCTGCTGCTGGAACTCCTCGAGGGGGAGAGGTGAAACCAAGAGTGTTTCTTGCTCCAGGGGAATTCTTGCCTTTATTACCAACTAAAATCACAGAGAATCACCATTGCAATTTAAAATCCTCTATCTATGCTTTAACCTCTGTTCCCATGGGGGCATTTTTCCACTGCTGCAGTGGAACACCATGTTGCTCTGGCACTGTTGTTCAGCATCACACTGAACACTGTGAAGCAAGCCATCCTTGTGAAGATAACACATCTCAGGACACCCCTCCAGCCGGAGGACCGGGCTCCTCTCACCCAGTACTGTCCGTGGGCTGGAGTCCAATGGTCTTTCCAGGCTGCTTCAGAAGAGGGCAAACCCGGGCAGCCCAGCCCAGCCAAGGGGCTGCTTGAGAGGTGAGAATTGCTCGTCTTGCTCTGGCTGTCCACAGCTAGACTGACTCCACATCTCACATTAAGCGAGCTCAAGCTGCAGTGAGGTGAACACCCTCCAAAGTGATCACGTTTTGAAAAAAATCAACCCAAGTGCTGGAACACATTAGTGACACTGTGTGGAAAATTTCTGCTCTGTGTTATCTGCAAATGGCGGCACCAGGTAAAACCAAACCCTCCCACCACACCCACACATTCCTGCTTATCAGCTCATGCTGAATTTCAAGCATCTTTCAAACAAGAGAACAGAACTTTTTCAGCTCACCAACATCAAAGATTAATTATATTTTTAATTAAAATGACTGTTTTCAGACTGAAATGGACTTCATAATGTCTCTGTTGCAGTGGAAAGGGATGAGAGGTGAGGAACTTCCCTAACTCCTGTTAGTACTGAACTCTGCTTCAAGGTACCCCATGCAAGAGAAATGTCAACTCATGGGCTGAGCCTTTAAATTCAGCTGAAATTTTAGAAATACCTGAGTTCATATGAAGAAATAGCAGCAGTGGCATTAACCACCATCAGTCCCAAAATAGTTTTAATCACTTCTTACTCCACCTTTACTGTAATGATATGAGCCTTTCTTTGCAAAAATTACACGTCATGCTATGGACAAATGACTTGATTTAGTGATCTCCTTCAGTAACTAATGGTAAGATTAAGACAGTCCTTCATTAAACATTAATGATTAATAAATCAGTACATCTAGTGGCTAAAGATATTCGAGTAGTTTCTTCACATTCAATTATTGTCCACAATGATGGCTCAGGAGGGTTTCCATAGGAATATTGGGAGTTCTGGGAAAGGGTTAATCATCCTTCACAAGTCGCTAAGCAACGGTGTTCTGCTCTTATGGCATGTTTTGCCAGCCAGAGCCTTGCAATGATGTAACCTTTCTGCATCTTATCCAGAGAGTTGGCTGAAAACTTGCCTGCCCAAATAACCCCTGGGCTGCTGACAGACTTAAATTTAGCTTCTGGTAGCTATTAGTTTTCAGATTGACTTATAGCATTTAATTTTGTGTTCCAAAACATACACTGTATTTCAATACGACTTAAATGATGGAAAAGAGGACTAATCAAAGTGCAGCTGTAGAACTAAGAACAAAGAAGCCCTAATATTCATCAATATTCAATACCCCACTAATAAGTTACTTAATGAGACATGTCAAATATAACAAATAAAAGCAAACTTGAAAGACTACAGAAATTCAGAAGCCAGGTTCAGGCTTCAGGAATGGTCTCTTCCCCCTCCCAGAAAGGAAACAGAGCCACAAGGAGGGTAGAGACACCTTCAAGCAGCTGCATTGGAGGTGCAACCCAAACCATACCAAGACTGCATCAATCATCAAGAATTACTGAGGGCTGCTAACTCATAAATCAGTCTAATTTATTTGTGTTTATCTGGCAATACATAGTTCATAAACACCTTAATCAGAGGGAAGGATGCATCCTATAATGAGCAAAGCCAAAACCTAGGGATTTAAATATCCATGGGCCCTGGGAAATACATTTCCCACTTTTGAAAGTTAATATTCAGGCAGTCACTTCTGCACAGGCTTGGGGAAGATTTAAACTCACACATGAACATCAAGACTGTTTTGGACACAGCACATGTAAATCCAGCACTCCTTACTCAGCTTCAGTCATTTACTATCAGCCAACCTCTGTGAAACAACACAAATAAAATATTTGTGCTGCCAGCACTTTCTAACAAAAACTACTAATCAGATTTAATGGAGCCAGGTTTTGCTTTGTTTCCTGCTAATTTCTTAGCTGCCTTATATAATAGACCTACTTACAGTAATATTCTGGTCTGTGCTTGTTACAGGGGATGTATCAACTTACTGGGGCAAGGAAGGTCTCAGCCCAAGCTCCTGTTTGCTGCCACTGGATCTGTGCAGGAGTCAGACACAACCACCAGGAGCACAGGGCTGGGAAGGCAGCCAGCAGCTCTGCAGCTACTCTGACCCTCCTTTGGTCACTTTGACTCATCATTAGATCTTAACAAAGTAAAAAATCCCAAAGCTGTTCTGGACTAGCAGTTGGGTCGATAAAGGAGAGAGTCAACAACTCTCATGACCAATAAAAGTTTTACTTGGGAGCAGAAAGGATATCTATATAAAGCAGGTCTCTGAACTGCCTTCTGGAAGGTTGCTCCAAGCAGGCTGGGAGGTCTCCTTTGGAAATACTGAAACTAAAGACAAGGTCTGTGTGAAGGAATGCTTCCTTCCTACGCAATTATTACCTTATGCAACCAAAGCACAAGAAAAAGGATGAAAACCTGTGGATTTCGGGAGCTGAGTAGCCTAACTTTATTGAGAAATAAATGATGCCTCTAACTTCACTTCAGTCTCAATGCTGATGCTGGTATTTATTCCCTGGGATTTGTAAAGACGCTTAAACAAGTGAGCATTTTCTATAAGAATACTGGGATATACTGTGTTAAGTTAGTTTTAATCTAAATTTCTTAAAACAGGATATCTTCAATATTGATGAAGAGCAAAAAAAACCTTTGAGTGAAGAAAGACAAAAAAATCCTTTAAATACACTCAATTGTTTGTTTCAGAAAATTCTCTATTTTGTAAAGAACTGGGTTTGTTTTTAAAATACCTTGATTTCTTGCCATGTGTGGACTGATTATATGAGGAGAAGCTGAGAAGGCTCACACCTAAGACCACATCAGCTTCTGGACTTGCAGCTGGACCAGGAAGACTTGTGGGATGCAGTCACCACAGGCACTGGGAAACCTGACAGGAAAAACAAATGTATGGGGAACTCATGGCATTTCTGGAAACAGAACCAGAAGATGGAAAAAAGAGGACAAAGAGCCAGAAGGAAAGCCAGGAAGAGGAAAGCTGAGTGTCTCCCAAAGGGGCAGGGTGGAGGTGTTCCTGATGGTTATTCCTCTCCCGCTCAGACACAGGAGCTCAAAGGCACATAACTGGGGCTGGGCACTCAGTCAAGGTCCCTCCTTCTCTGTACACTTGAACTTGGTGCTTGATTTGCAAGGCTGATGATATTTAAAATCCGTATCTGATTTTCTTTCTGCTCTGGAAATTTGCCCAAGCTGCGAAAGAAATTCAGCTCTGGTTCAGATGTGAACTCCTTTTAAGTCGTTGTGGCTGTTGCAGTCCTTTTTCAGCAATGACCTACCAGCCAAAGGAAACCTGTACATTTTTAAGCCAGGCTTTCAAACACACTTGCTAAATCTCTATAGTTCATGGTGTTTTGGAGGGGACAACAAGCTCCCATGTCTTTAAGTGAACTCCCTCCACATCTGAAGTTAGGTAAGACTCCAAGTGCCCAGCAATGCAGTCGGACTCTTTCAGGTAGTTCTAGTAGCAGCGATGGACAGTGACGCAGTGAAGACAAGTGGAAGTGAGTCATGAAGCAGCATTTCCCCTTACTGAGCCAGTGTCCTACCCTGAGCCAGGGCCTCTGAAAGCCAGAGTGGTTACATTAGATTTCTGCTGCCTTTTCTGAAAAGAGCTAATGAGATAAAGCTGGAGGGGAGAGATGTGAATGTTCCTCTTGGAAAGGCAGGGCTTCCTACACACCACCAAGGCCACTCTCTCACACAGGAGTAAAACACCCTGCAGCAGGGACTTTCACTGCTGGGGCTGCCTGGTTTTTTAGCAATATGCGAATAGAGCTGGAATGGGCCTTTGAAGGTTCCCTCCTGCACTACAGTATTAGAAATAATTAATTAATATTATATAAATTACTTCTATAGGACCAGGAAAAGCATACAGACATCCTGAAAAAAACAGGAAATCTCAAGTAATGCTCGAATGCATGAATAACACATGTAGGTCACTCCTCTTACCCCCCCCCCCCCCCCCGGCATGCTGTAATACAGTTAGACAAGAATCTGGGGCACAATCATTCCCCATATTTTGGAAAAAACAAGCAAAACTGACAGCAGCATGCATTTACTTGGGAATAGCAAGGTAGTCTTCTGTGTGCTGTTAATTCACCTGCACTTTTTCTAGCCTCATAACCCATGCTTTCCCATCATTCTCCTGGTTCAGTACCAAGATCAGATCTGGTTTAGCTCACATTTCCACAGAACTCAACAAACCCTCACTCTGCTGGGGCAGACGGCTCAGAATATCAAACTCTTCCCATGCAGTTGCTCCCAGCCATCTTTCACTGAAAACTTTCTCCAGGAGGGACTGGGCTAACCTGTCACCTGTCAGCCTAGCTTATGTTAAAGGATGACTATTGAAGATGAAGAAAACTAGGTACTTGTAGTGCTGACTGATTTTTTGAGAAAAAAATAGTCATTTCTTCAGCAGCTCTAAATTCTCCTAACCCTACAATTCATTGCTATACTTACAGATCCACATATAGCTACATTTGATATTTATGTCTAGTCAGGCTCCATTTAGCCAGGGAAATGCCACTACATGGAAGGAAGCCATCTGTTCCAAAACAATCAGTTTGACCTTGCTTTCCAGTAGGCTGAGATCTAAAAGAAGGGCACGTCTTTGTCTCTCTGAGGAGACAAGGTGCCACACTCTCAAAATGCAGAACAGCTTCACAGGGATATTCAGAATCCTGCCACGATGTCTGGAAGGATGCGATGGGCAAGATCAGTCTGCCAGAGCAGGGGCTGCAACAGGTATTTTCATCTTCATGAACATGGACTGAAGGCACGACAGATCCTGAGGATTCTGCTGGGCTCTCCTGAGAAACAGGCAGCAGTTAATCACTGCCCCAATGTCAGAACTACTCATCTGCCTTGGTACCTGTGAGAACAGCTTGCAGCTGATGCACTGGAGCCATCTGATGAGCTGGCTTACATGGAACAGAGAGCCCTCTGGAAGTCCCACAGGGCCTGATCAAGGGTGGAAAATGGAAGAGAAACTTATTTCTGACCTTAGAAGAAAAGAAACACATCCCCTTGGGCATGGGAGAATAGGCACCTCTGTAAAGTTTTAAACTTTTAAAATTTAACTTTAGAAGCTATTCTTTTTCTAATAAAAGAAACAAAGAACAGAACTATCACAATCCCATCTCTGAGTGCTCTGTCAATAATTAATGATGACACACCTAACATAACCAGCTCTGGCATTACAAGAACTCCCTAATGCTTTGCTGCGTGAGTAAGGCATTGACTGCAGCCCTGGGGAGCTGGCAGGTCCGAGGAGCCTTGATGAGCTCTCCCGAGCACAGATTGAGAAGTGAGTGAAGAAATCTGATGATTTGACCAGCAAATAGTTGTGCCTTTTCCTACACAACACTGTGATCACTAATGAGCACCAAGGCAGGCAGCAGCCAGGCCTGTGCTCAGATGAGAGTGCCTGAGGGAGGGAACACCCATCCTCCAATGCCACTGGGCTCAGACTTACCCCAGGACATTGGCCCAAGACCACATTTATGCCAAAACCTACTGGACAATTTCTGGGTACTGCTGACCTGGGCTGGGGAAAGATTCCTGAACCCATCCTTTAATCCCAGTTTGTTTTGGTCCTTTGTGTTAATCTTTCTCCAATTATTGTTTTTCCAGACAAAGTCACATTTTTGCTGAGTACAGAGAGCAAAAAATTAAATGGCTGGCTGAATCAGTCATTAAAAAAAAACCAAAAAGCCTACACTTGCTTTGCAATTAAGAGAAAAAAAATGTGTCTGGAGAATAGGGGAAATTTTCAAACTTGTTTTTAAACCTTCCAGCCCTTCCCACAGAGAATGCTTCCAGTAATAGAAATGTCAGAGCAAAGGCCATCAGCTGTCCTCATCCACAAGGCAAGGACTCCAGGGCAGGGAGCTCAGAGGCTCCCAGGTGGTCAGGATTACGTGCAGGCCCAGGTTTTGGTGTCCCAGAGGATTTCTTGTTGCTGATGGCTTCTCAGTGGTGTAATACACCTCACATGGCCAGTTTCTCTGGGTGGCTTTTAACAACCTCTTCAGAATTTATTGCTTTCTTGCATCCATATCTTTCCAGAAATCCTTCTCTATTTTTAATATGATATTCGACTACACAATGCATCTGATTTCTCAGGGAACAATAGCTTTTCAGCAGGACCCTTTTTAATTAGCAACTAAAAAAAAGCATCTTCTGTAGAATCAACATTTGAGACAAGGCCTCAGAAACAGTATTCAGTCTAGATTTTAACTGGTTTCCTCCTTTTGATTTTGTTTTATTCCCACAGTTCTTAAGTCCCTGTTTGATTTCCCCTCTTTTCAATATTCCTCAAATTTTGACGGCAGCTCTGCTCTGAGACCTTCATCACTATTGCATGCCATACAACGTATGCTCCATCTGCGATTTGCTTTGCTGATACCTTTTTCCCTGCTGTATAAATAGCCACCCTAAGCTCTGACATCCAAACTGGGCTCTCTCCCACCTCTCAGGCTCAGTGGCTCATGATGCTGAAGAATCCAAATCTCACAATATTAGGAGTTATTAGTAAAGCCAGGTATACTTACAATGTCATTTATTTATTAGAATCACATCTTTCAATATTTATCTATCATCTTTCAATATTCAAGTCTCTCCAGGCCTTGAAATTAATAGGAACTTGAACATAGGAATCTCAAAGGCTCAGAAGGCAAACATGACAAGTTCCAGAAGGGATGTGCCACAGGACCAAAGTTACAAACCATCCATCCTTGGACACCCTTTTTCTCAGGCTGTGATTCCGTAGAGAACACAGTCACTCAGTGCATGATCTCCGATTGCTTGTGACAGGGGATGTACAGAACCTCTTGCTGCAGATATCTGTAAATTGAGCTCTACCACTGCCAAAATCAATGCAAACCTCATTTCCTCCTGATCACACCTTCCATGGGTTTGATAACGCTACCCACTCACTACAGCATGGCAAAGCTCTGGGAAGTTACAGCCCTCATAATTATAACTGCTCTCCCCATCCTTCTGGCTCTGGTTTCCCAGCCCAGGACAGTCAGCCTGTTGCTGGCATCCCATCCCAGATTTCACCATTCCAATGAACCCCCCCCGCTCCCCTGTATAAGATTTCATGTATCATCTCTGCTGGGCCTTTGCTGTTACCCCTAAACATCTAAATAGCCACCCCACTCTCCCACCCCCCTGATGCCATGAAGATTTTTGCCTTTTCTTTTATACCCGTCATACCTTTTTACAACTTCTGTATTCTTAGTGCTTTTTCCCTACATTCTTGGACTTGTTTGTCAAGCTAAGAGACTAAACATTTTAGAAGCTTCGTAGCTAGAGATCAGTGTGCCCCAGACCCCAAGGTCCTCTCCAGAACACATTCTGTAAACCAAGATAGAACCATCCAGGGGAAGGCTCCTTGGGGAGGGGGGCTCACTTGAGCCTCTCATTGGGGAATCTTTGATAGATATGCTAATTAGTAAAACCTAGAATGTTATACCCAATGTAGGGGGGGGGGAGGCAGACACATAGACTCGGCGGGGTGCATCTCGATGCATATGACCTATGACCTGGACGTGTGCACCTAAGGATCCTTAAAATAAATACAAAGGTAAAATCCCTTTTCCCCTTCTAACCGTGTATGACTCTTGATTTTAAGACCAGGAAAAGGCATTACCACCAGGAGGCCTGGCCCTGCCCAAGGAGCGAGGGTGGCTCTTCTGAAAGGGTCCAGACTGGCCATGGTATCTGCAGACTGAGAAGTGGGCTCTGGAAATCATCTCATTACAGAAATGGCACATCATCAGCTACTGCAGTTCCAGGACAACTCTCTCTTCTACAGTAATGTTATCTGGTTTCATCTGCCAGGATTATTTTCATCTATCAAGAATAACTCAGCCTGTTGAATAAGCACCTCTACTGTGATAGAAAGCTGTAGCATCTGGGGCTAATGTGTGTATGGAGGAGCTGATATGATCAGTTAAACTTTGTATGAATCAATCCAAGAAAGCAAACCCACAGTAAATTGGCTACAGTGCTGAAAGATGAAAAACATAGTCAGTTTTCAACAAATTATTTCAAACTTTCTCTTTCAACAGCTGTAGTTAATTAGGTGCTGTCTACACTTCCATGGGCTTTCACAAGTCTATGAAAACAATGCCCAAAGACAGAAAGGTTCATCAGACTCAAATGGTTTAATTGTGTGGGCTTTCTTTCTCATTATTTGTCTGACAGACAGAACAACAACTTTCTACTCACATTGTATAGGTAATTAAAGTCAATGTTTGTAAGCAATCCTAGGCTCCCCATGGTCCCAGCACTTCAACCGTGTAGGCAAAGCTAAACCTAATATTTTGTCAAGACCAAGCATCATCCTTCTGTTCTAAGGCAGCTTCAACTGACCACTTAGAGGATGGGATAGCTTTGGGAGTAAAACTGCTCTTATTCTACCTCTGAGTAAAAGGCAGCAGCTCTTGCCTAAGACACTTAAAACTAGAGAGGAAGAGTTCAGCAGTGAATAATTCACCATTTAGGAATTTATCCAGTTCTGACCTTGTCTGAAATGAAAGTCCTACTCACCCAAAACAGAATCTAATGAATGCTTTGATCACGGCATGTTGGTAGCTGAAGTTTAAAGCTCATCACGAGTGCAACATCTCTTGTCATGATAGCGATTCAGCAGCAGTTCTAAATAATCCAGTCACCCCCAGAAGATGTTTATGAACAGGAGAGCCATTAGTGAACAAACCTGGACAACTCTGCTTTCTTTGAGAATACACAACTTTAGGCAATGATATACACCAGAAACCCAGCTTTCCAGTAAAATCCGTGTCTTGCCCTATCAAGGGCATTTGCTTCCCCAAGAACTCTCTTCTAGAAATCAAATATGGTTGAAGAGGTTGTGGCAAGTGAGATGTAGATGATGGTCAGAGCTATATTACATAAGATTTACATGAAATTGTTAAATCATATCTATGCTTGACTGACACCAATGCCTATCCAAAAGCTATTTACAGTGGTATCAACACATCAGTGAGATCATTGTCCTCTTCCCTCACTTCCCAATACCTGGATTCTAGCAGATCCAGGTAAATCAACTGTGTCTTCATAATGAAAACAGAAATTTAATTATTCACAAGCATTCCCCTTGAGCTTTCTCGGGGCTTTTTGTGAATGATTAACAGAGCAGTTGCTCCAGACAGCACTCTGAATCCCTGCTTGCTGGCCTGTTAACAGCAGTGACTCATCAGCACATGACGTCAAAGCCTCCTCTCCTCTGAAATGGCAGGAAGGAGGTTTCATTAAAAAGATAAAAAAAGGTATCAACAGCCTGAACTTCCTCCCAAACACAGGGGTTTGGTCAGGGGTCATCTCTGCTGCTGCCTGAGGAGCTACACCCTGCATATGCACCCACAGCACCTTTGAAGAGTAAACTTTTCTATTGAGTACCAAAACCATAAACATACTTCTTCAGGTACACTGATTTATCAGATAACTGACTGGAAAATGAAAACAGACCCCCCAGCCTTAGGCCTTCTGGTAAGCCCTACTTGTGCACCCCACAGGAACCTCCCTGCTCAGCAGAGCTCGGCAGGGCAGTGAGCATACGCCCTGCCCTGGCTCTCCCCATGCTCACAGCAAGGTGGGAGGGCTTCTACAAGATGCTGACACAACCCAAAGTAGCCCTTCATCAGTCCTTGAAGCTGCCCAAATGATGCTGCCCAGTAACACCTGATAAAGGTGCCCAAACAGACAGCAGAGGAGCATCAACAAGTCCAGTGCTACCAAACTCCAGACCCCCTCTCCTCTGTGCCTTGCTAAGGTCACGCAAAACGTGAAGACATTCACAAAAAAATCATATATGAACACAGCCCTGAATTTGTGAAACAAACCAGTGCTGAGAGCCATAAAAGCTAAAAGCAGAAGAAGTAACCTAGAAAGGGGCTATTTCTGTGTAGTTAAAACTCAGATTTTTACCTGAGACTGCAAGTCCTGTTAGAGGGACCATGGCATTTTACCCAGAAAACCTGCAAAGTGCTGGAGAGGGGAACAAGCTGGGTAACTTGAGATTTAGCTCTAACATGGGATTAATTACTAACATCTGTGATACATATTTTCTCTGCTAGCTTTAGGCAGCACAACCAAGCCCCAGCCTCCTCTGAGCCCAGGCAGCAGCTCTCACTCCTCAGCTGGGAATGGCAGTGGCAGGGGCAGGGGATATATTTAGCTCCAATCCCTGCTGCCTGGAGGGCAGCATCACTTATAGCTCCCGAATCCCGACCTCGCCAGCACAGCTTTGGAAGCAGAAATACCACTGTTAGCTCCATCTCTTCACCAAAGTCAGTCAGTTAGGGAGCAAAGCCGAGGTTTGCAAAGTGCATGTGGCAACATGGGGCCAGCCACACACACAGAGTTTGTGCCAGACATGGAAAATACTGCCAGAGTATGGCTGTGCTCCCACCTGAGCTCCTTTCCCCCAGGCCTGCTCAGGGTACAGCCACGGTATGAAAGGCAAGAATGACTGAAACGATAGACCAAACATATAAAACAGAAAAGGTGCAGAAAAAACTTATACACAGGCCAGGGGTTGCCGTGACACTGGCCTCTGCCCAACACACTTTTCTATTTAAAAATAATCAACAAAATCAACACCATCTTTCTGTCATTTTGGTGTGAAATGGGTTTCCTGCCTGACCTTTTGGCTCTGTTAACATTCTTAGCCTTGGCTCGGTTTAACTGCTTGCTTTTCTGTGGGGTCTCTGCATTCCAAATCAGTTTTCTCAAACAGATCTGCAGCAGAGATGGAAAGTTCAGAGCAAAATGCCCTCTGGGTGTCCGAGTTAACTCTGGACAACAAACATGCCAAAATGTGAGTGAAAATACTCTTCTTGCTTATCTTTCTAGAACTGATTAGCAATGAAGTCCTAACAGACTTGAGTTTTCCCTATGCCTCTTAATCTCACGTTTGGACCCTAAATAACATTCCAGTTTGGAAAAGTACCAAGCTGACATCTGATCTAGTAGCAGAAACACCCTATGCAAAGCATCACATACTGCAAAATTCACCTGAGCTAGACCAAGCTCTGCAGTTAGGGAGGAGAAATGGGAAGTACAACACCAGAAATGTGGTCGTTCCTCAAACAAGGCCTTCCAACAGACTTAGCATTCTTGGCAGAAACACACACAGAAAGGAGACAAGAGAGAAAGGTGGTGAAAGTGCCACCAGCAGGAGCTGAGGGCTGAGCAGCACATAGCTCCCAGGCTCCACCGCTCTGCCGTCCCTGGAGAGACAGAGCCTTGCCTTCCTTTCTCTACTCATTTTAAACTGACTTTGCACAGAGGGAAGTGACAGGAGGTGAAGGGGAGTTTATGCAAGAATAGATGTCAGGAAGAGGAAAGGAAGGAAAACAAGGCTGGAGAAAATAGGGAAGGTTTACAAAAAAGCAGCAAAGGGTATGGGGGCAGCAGCCATACAGAAATAGAGAGCAGAATGAGTGAAAGCGGTGGATAACACCACTGAAAGTATTACCCTCCAAATGGTGTGGAGACTGCATCTGAAGGCCTCCTTCTCAATCTTCCCTCTCGCAAAAGTCTCTTCTTCCTGTGGGGTGGCTCACCCTCTTTGCCCTGCTCCTGCAGGGATGCTGGAAGCAGGGGAGTCTGCCTCTGCTCCCTCCAGCTGGTAGTAGGGACTTCTCTAATGCTTTTGGCTTCCATCTCTGACCAAGAGATTTCTGCTTCCCCAACCTGTGCCAAGGGGAAGCTGTGTGCCAGAGACCTGGAGGTTCTCCCTCCTGCTCCTGGCCAGGATCACCTTGGAGCAGAAGGGGAGCAGTAAGCAGTAAGCACTTCCACTCCTGCCACACTGTCACTGCTTGGCCTCACACACAGCCTTCTGCAGCTACACAAAGTCATTACTTTAAAAAATAGCAGAAACCCTTCAACAACCATCAGTACCTTCTTATAAACAAATTTTGTGTTTTCATTATGGAACAGAATGAAAATGGACATTCTCTCTCTCTAAGAATCCATTTGCTTTTCTGCTAGTTTTTCCTTTTACTGGAGTAATCTGCAAGTATTTAGGGTCTCAGATTTTTCCCCTTTAGGAGAGAACTGGATGCACCAACATGGTTATTATGACAACCTCCACTGCACATGACACAGGCTTCTCTGCCTGTTAACGCATGGCAGGACAAACCAACCAATAGCAAACCCTTGTGTCTTGCTGCCAGTCCCAATTCCTTCTACTGTCCCAAAGGATTTCATTTCCCATCTCTCCTGCAAGCCAACACATTCTGGGACACTGCTTGGGCACTTACCTGCTGAACAGGACTAACCTGGCCACTACATTGTCAGAGACCAGCTGTCCACATGTGCTCCTAGCCCTCCCTTCCACAGGCATTGGGGTGCAGCTGTGCCCAGCTGTGCTCTAGCACCCCACAGGAAAAGCCAGACAGCCAGAAATCATCCCTTTTGTAATTCCTTCCTTCACTGTCTGCCTTCATACCATACCTGATTTCATATTTCAAGTTTCCTGTCCTCCAGAAAATCCCTACCTGTTAGGGGTGAGCTCTTCCACTGCTTCCCAGCTGGAAAATTACATGTGAGAACCTCACACTCACAGCCAGAACCTGTTAGAATTTAAACAAGATTTATTTCTCATTAATTTTATCTTAAAGCATGACTCCAGAGTTGTAACAGTGAAAAAAACTCCCCTTTTCCTACATCTGGAAAGAAATAGCTGTTTCCTCAGTGCTGAGCCAGCCAGGCAGAGGGTAATTTAAACTCAAAAATGCATGTACCCCATTAAAGCAGTCTGAGCTTTCTTCCATGTTTGTAATGGGACACCCCAAAGTATTTGCTGAATCCACAGCTGTTTTGAGCAGTTAGTGTAAGAAAACAGGAGAAAGGAATTGTGCTTCTGCTTTTCATCAGCTTAGTTGCT
The DNA here is from genome assembly GCF_041296385.1 of Aphelocoma coerulescens. Lineage (NCBI taxonomy): Eukaryota > Metazoa > Chordata > Aves > Passeriformes > Corvidae > Aphelocoma > Aphelocoma coerulescens. The sequence continues at coordinate 9,593,687 of NC_091023.1, forward strand.
ATTTACATTTTCTGACCGGCTGCTCATCGCCACAACTGAATACGGTTCACACAAGAGAATCAAGGTTAAAACCCCTCTATAGCCCATACTGAAGGCACAGCCAGCCTTGTACTTCACTGCTCCTGAGCATTACCTGGGAGCTGGACAGCAAAACAGAGAACCCCTCAAAGGGCTGCTGCAGGGAAATGTAATAGAGGTTTTTCTTTATCTGTGCTTGATATCACAACTAGTACTGGGCTTATGCTACAATAAAGGAGCTGGCATTGGGAAAAGCATTTCATCTCAGAGGGGGAGTTTAGTTTCAGGGCAGACTCTTCAGGAATCCTTAGAAATGTCCACCACAGGCTGATTTGAAGAAGTTACAAAAACATCACTTCAGGTGCAGCTGAGCCTGCCTGGGACTGAAGGATGAACAAGTTTTCTTGAGGTCTTAGGCTTTCTACTCTTGTGCCAGACTTAAACATAAATGCTGGAATATATATTACAACATAACCTTAATGGCAATTAATTACATTCATCATCATTCAGACAGAACTGTCAAGCTAAATGTTGATGTTTCCTCGTATTAACCCAACCAGAATGAATCAATGTTTTACTACTGTATTTTAAAATAACGTATATTTCATTGCCCTCTGCAGTACCTTTTTGCCAGCAGAATATTCTTGTCGTTGCCAACATAATGCTCTGTGTCAAGCAAGAACTCATTATCCAAGCCAGTTTTTCTTCTCAGAACAAGTAAGGACCACCTTGTCCTTGACAATAGACACCAGAAAAACCTTCCTTTGCCCCAGTGTCACTGTCAGCTTACAAACCCAGCCAGCTCTTTCTTCATTTCCCCAGAATATTTCCTTCTTGTTACATAGTCAGATTGTGCCTTCAGAGCTATTATCCAGCATAATACTCACCTAGAACCATGTCCTAAGCCCTCTCAAGAAATAAAAAGAGAAGATTCTTTCACCTGAAACTTCTATGAAGAAGTTCCCTTGTGACTTATCATTGTCAGCTCAGCCCAGCTAAGGCTGACTCCTCACTGTCAGCTTGGAGGAGGGCCCTGAAGTGTGATCTCCACAAGGCAGGAAGACTTAGAGCTGCTGGTAATTTATTCATGCAAGATCCTGGTCCAAGGGCAGCTGAAATTCACAGCAAGCTATAATGAATTTGTCACCCTGTGTAACTAGGGATTCTACATTCAGCATTGTTTTTAACAACAGACACACAAAATTCACCTCTTCAGGAGAAAAACATTCTATTCCCCATTGCAGAATCTGGTGTGTAATGATACACATTGGGTTTGGAGCAGGAACTCCAGAAGAGAGAATTCTCAGTGGGAATTCTAAAAGGAGATGGCAGAAGGGTGACATCAACTTTAAAACACCTTTTGTATGTTCCCCTCCCCAAGTTTCCTTTCAGCATTAGAGAAAAGCAATCTTACCATACCAATACACAGGAGTAATCAGATTTTTCCATATGGATAAGTCCACAGAAATGTTCCCTACCTCATATTCCTGGACTCTCTGAAATCTACAGCTACAGTCAAAAGGCAAAATTCTCAGCTAAACTGCTACTGTCCCCTGGCCTATAAGGGCATTCCAGACCAGCCACAAGTTTGTCTTCAATGTGTGCTTTCCACAAAAGTTGAACAAATTTTGTAGTGTACTGGGAGTGCATGTAACATGCTATTTATTTCTAGTCAGCCAAAGGATTAGCTTTCAACTATTTTCTTTGCACAAAAACCTGTGGTTACAAGATCTGTTGAATAAGTAAATAAAAAGACAAGGTTAAGTGAACTAGACAACAGAATTTGAAATAACTAAAATTCATGGTATTCTATACTGCTAGTCTTGCTTAGGGTTTGCTGAACACTGATTTGAAGAATAGCTTCTTCCTTTCCCTTAGCCTGTCTCATTAATCATGTTCCAAGGCAACAGGTTTCCATGACAGCAAATATTAACTCTCTTACAGCACAGCCCGTTATTTCTGCTACATACACTAAGCTTCCTCTACTATACTGTAACCCAGCCCAGCTATCTTCATGAAAAAAGATCCCTGAAATATCCTAACAGACACTTAAATCAACAGCTATATTTCATTTGTACCGTGATCTTGCCAAGAAACACGCACACTACTGAATTCAGCAGGAATGTCGTCAAGCTCCTCCAGAAGGACGCTGTTACCTGGTCTGAGCTCATGAGTTCTGGCAGCCCTCTAAATCAGAAACAAAATGATGCAGGATGATGATGATGATGCAGACTACATGCTCAGAAAGACACTGGATAAAGTTAGTGAAAACCCCATCATAGGGAGCAGCCGCAGAAATGAGACCTTTGGGTTTCGTCATCTCAGGCAGGGTGAGAGCAACATCCCACTCATGCAGGAGCTGACAGAAATACTTTCAAATGCATTTTCAGTGGAATAGAACGTCATGGACAGGCAGAAATGGGAGTTTTGTCTCTCTGTGAACTGTGCATTGAGCTCTGCGCATTGAGCCTTGTTATTTTGAGGGGCTGTGGACTGAACATCTCTGGGTATCTCTGAAAGCCCCACTCACACTGTTACACTGATCTTCCCTTATAAGCCAGCCCCTCCTGACACCTCATGTATTGGTTCTGCATGCTCCATTACTCCAATGCAGGGCTAAGCAGAGGATAAAAAAGGTGTTCCCTATTGAAAAGACTGTGGAATAAAGGAAAAGATAGTAGTTCATTCTTTTATAAGTACAACATAATTCTGTCCAAGGAAAATTCAGACACAGAATCACACCTAAACTTTACCATGAGTTTCCCACTGGGGTTTCTGAAAGCACTGGTGAGCTGCAGGAGCAGCTGGGGAAGGTGTCGAAGACTTTCAGTGGCTCTTGGTTAAACAAAAGCTGATAGGAGGCAACCTAAATGTCAGTTTTCTTAAGTTATTTGTAAGAATTGACACCTTTTAATGAACACTCAGAAATTCATAATGAAGAAAGAAACAGAACTTATAAAAAATCATGAATCCTGTAAGATCCTGCTGCTCTTGCCTCTCAGTCACGATGATTTGTCACATTTCTAATATACTTTTTACATTATTACATTTATTTTTATCCCAGTCTAATGTCTGTCTCTTCTGCCATGGTATGTTCAGAGATGTCTCAACTCATGTGTTGCAAATAGTTGCACAAGAGAGAAGCAGTTCTGTCCCAACCACTGAGCAGCAAGATCACACCAAGAATCTTCCAGGTAGAGATGCTCACATGAAAATCAAGCAGCTTTTTGTTACATACAGCTGGTGAAAGCAAGGAATGGAATCCAGGCTAGTAACATGACCATGATTAATGGTTATTTTAGTAAACGCAATTTTGCAAACGAGGACATGTGCTGGAAGCTTGTCAGCGAGGTGAGAGTTTAGATAACTGCAAAAGGTGAGATGAGGAAAACTTAAGGAGCCTGCTAATACTTTTTTGGATAATAATTTCATGAAGTTATCTCAGAAAACTTTACACTGAGCATTGCCTAGAATAATCAGGCAAGCTGGAAAGAGAAACGTCATCAGCAAATATAAATGGCAATGCTTCAGAGATTAGTGAATATGTACAAAGATATATGCACCTCCTGCTCTAGGAAAAATCAAGGAACTAAGACATCAGGAGACATAAATCTCCTGACAAGCTGTGATTATGTGCACTAAGCCATGTAGGGTCCTGTTAGTGGCAATGAAGTTCACAAAGACGGGAACACGTGCAGTCTGACAGCGACCTAAAGGTAACCCGACAAGAGCTGGGTTTCATTTGGGCTTCTTCCCTTTGGAGAAAGACCTAGGTTGAACTGAATGCCATTACACCACCACTTAGCTGAGTGATCCCTTATTGAAGGTTGTAAAAAGTTTAAATAAAAGTTTTTGTGTTTCAAACCCACCTGTTTTTAGGTATGCAGGCTGACACTTGCAAAAATCACATTAACTAAGGCTCACCTGCCTGCTTTGTGGAGCTCTTCTACACGCAGAAGCAACAGGAGTCTGTATATGTTTCTTAAAGCATGAACATAATTCAGCAGTTCTTTTAGAGTACTTAATATGCTTCCCATTCATCTTTTTAGCACAGAGGCAGGTGGCATAACAGGCACACCGTATTCCAAAGAATTTTTGCACGGGGGTAAGGAAACCAGACTAACTCCTTCACACTTACCAGACTAATTCCTTCACACTTCTCAAGCTGACATTGGATACATCAGTTTGGCAATGCTATTTATTTCAGATGCCACACTGATATGACTGGTATAAGTACCTCTACCCAGTCCACTACTTTTTTCCATCAGGAATTCTCTTCAACTTGAAATGGTACAGAAAGAAGCCTTCTAGCTCTTCTTAAAATGACTGAAAAGACAGGCTTATGACACCCTTATTCGTACCAAGAAATCTTTTTGGTACTCCTATTTTGATATAATTCAGAATTCAGCCAACATGACAGTTTTAAGAGTCAGAGAATCACAGCATGGCTCCAAAAGGGAGTAAAACCAACCTACTGATGATTTCACTTAGTAGAAGTCACGTACAAAGGCAAAGAGCAGAAGGAGCCTCTTTGCACATTCTGAAGTGATTTGTTAATGATTTCTTAATCAATTAAACACTGTACTTTAAAAAACTTCATTTCAACCCATGAGAAAATAATAAACAAATCATACAATTTCATTAATTTACTATTAAATTGGATGTCTTCAGAGCTATTAAAAGCCCTTCAGCAATTTCATTGTCTTTTCCAGGCTGAAAGTATGCCTTCGACATCAATACAGAGAAAACAGATGGATAAAGTAATTATAAAAAAGAGCAACATGATGCTCTGAACCAGTTTGTCACAGTTTTACTAACAGACTGGAAAGCACAGGCAGAAGAGTGGGCTGACAATCAGCAAAGTTGTGTTGTGTCAAGGTGCCCCCACCCTCCAACCAACCCCTCAGTGCCCCTCCTGTAGGAAGATACAAACAGACAAGGAAGGAAAGAACAATGACAAACTTAGAGTAAGCATGCAGGACATTTAAAGATTAGAAAGACCCCTGAACGAAAATACTGACTGTACATGCCAGAAATCAAGGGAAATACATCTTGACAGGAATGCAAATCAATGGTTGGATCATTCTGGCATATTTGTCTGATAACTTCCCTAATTTTTGTATAGAATAATTTCATGATTTGACAGAGACAAAACATCTAGCTGAGAGTTATGGGCTCAGACAAACAGAATTTCTCTGAGCTTTGGGTTCTGTTAAAGGAGGACAATCGCTGTAAGGAAGCCAGTTCCATCAGTGTATAGAGTCTAAACTGCACTGAAAGGTGAGTTAACACACCTGGCTCCACACACATTTGGCTACAGAGGTTCACAACACACATGAGGGCACACAGCCCAGCTGACTCCTCTCTACTGTTTTATCCTTTTTGCAGCTTCCAAAGTTATAAAAAGCTGATTAAATTGTCCTGCCTTGACAAAAACAGGCCATCTTCAACTACAAGAAAGCTGATCATCCCAACAGGTGTGTGAATTTGAGACTGACAAACTCTACTGACAAATAGGGGTTTGGGATACCAAAAGATATACGAGATTATCTTCCAAAGGCTGATTTTTTCTCTTCAGGTTTTCTCCTGCACTCATGCTGCACAATTCCAAAGTTTGGAGCCATTGCAGAGGTCCAGGGGATCTAGGAAGGGGATAGGAAAATGAGGAGAAAGACAGAAATAGACCATGTGCATGCAGCAGCAAAAAATGGATTTATTAAACCTAGGAGAATCCTACCTTCAGTCAAACAGTCTTCCAAATTACATGGAGGCATGGAGTGCACTCTAGGAGCAGTTGGAGCAGTCTTACTAGCAGACCAGAGCAGAAAAGAGAAGGAAGACAGTGGACGAAAGAGGCTGTCCCAAAGAGATGCATATTTCCTCACATACTTCAAGGGTTAATGTTGTCACAACAAGTTTGTGAAATCAGGGCCCACAACAGTTTGGCTTTTAGAAAAAAATTATTATTACAGCAGAATAACCATTGCATCAAAATAACAGACATTTGTACAAAAGTAGAGTCATACAGTCAGCAGTGAACAAAACTAGTAAAAATACCTCTGCAAAGTACTGTCAAAGGAGCATTTTGTGATGACAAAACCCATAGCTATAAGATCTGGTACAAAACAAAAGTTCAGTCCAGGCAGAAGAGAAATTAGATTGGGGTAATAACAACTCTGAGAAACTCATATGCAGAGTAATGCAACGCACAGAATTGTTAAACCCTTTGCTACATTAGCTGACCTTCATCTTCACCATCATACAAATACACCCCTTCAGTTATTGGTTTTCGGTATTTCTCTGAGGATCTGGCACATTGGGAAGCAATTTCAGGAAGTGCACTTTAGAGGTGCATACAGCAATTTCAGGAAGTGCACTTTAGAGGTGCATACAGCAGTTTTCTCTCCAGGTAGTTTAACGTTAAAATGCAGGCTTGTTCATGTATTCTTCCACTGTCTAGGAAACAAAACAAATAAACAACCAATGCATTGCCTTATGGAGTGGTACAGTAATATTCATAGAAACCTTCTTGTCCTCTTTGAGGACAGTTGCAGTTTTGCATGAAATTAGATCAGATTGATTAAAATGCAGAAATAATTCTGCTTTAAAAACATGTAATAGAGTGGTTTAAAATCTGCTGCTCCCTTCAGGACTGTGATGGATACTTCACTATCGAGATAAAAATGAATTAAACCCATCATATTCAACTGCTTTTGCAATTCCTGGCTCAACAGTACCAGTTACATTCCAAGTTACAACAAGAGAATTCCTGCAGGGTTCTGAATAAGGGTTATGTATCTATGCCCTGCAGAAAAACTACACAGGTGCTTCTGAATGAAAGCAGAATTTTCCAGCACATACTCTTTCCAATTTTAAATGCTAATAGTAGGTCATGTTTCCAATGTATTAGTGAAACAGAAGAGATTTTTCTGTATTTACATATACATAAAATATAACCTTAGATTATGTTCATATATTACGGAAATATCTTAGATACATCTTAAACTATTTCTTAATAAACTCTAGCAGTTAAACTGCAAGAGAGCAACAGCTTTATATAAAGAGCCTCCAGGTAATTCCAGAGGGTTGAATTTAAAGCTTATTTGTAACTGCACTGTTGTACCTGTTGAAACTGAACATAAGACACACTCGGATAATTTAGCACCAGAAGTGCCTAGCTGTGTTTTCATCTCCTGTCAAACAAGAAAGATGTAGGAAGATGAGGTGTTTGCCTTTTGTCCTCCTCTGCCTTACCTCCTGCAACATGTCAGAGTCTTCTATGGCTTTCACTGCAGTCTTCTTTGAAGTCTCTTGTACTTCTCCACCAATTATAAACTCATCAAGAATAAAGTAAGCTTTTTCAAAATTAAAGATAATATCCAGCTCGCACACCTGCCAGAACAAAAGGCAACAACCACATTTAAATCACTTTTACAGTATTTTACAGTATCATAAGCACTACTGGGCCAAAGGCTGTTGCGATGATCAAATATACTAAGCATATGAACCCCTGTGGCAGGTAGCAGGCTGAAGAAACAAACTGCATGTTACGTAATATTGAAGCTTCTGCACATATTCTCTCCACATATACAGACTTCAGCAAAGATATTCCACTTAATAATAAGTTCATGCCGGTTTTCAGAGACCAAAGCTGACCTCCTGGCCCACTAACCTTATCGCAGGTCCTATATAGCCCTTGTAACATGGGTTACATACATTCACAGTTTCACAGAGAAAGACAATTCCCTGCCCAGCAACAGCCACTGCTTTTTAGTTTTGAGGCTGTACAGACGTGAGTCACAGCACACTGATTTAAGTAAAATATGAATTAAGGTAGGCAGGATAATTTCAAAAATATTCATAGAAAAGATGGGTCTCTTGTAGTCTCTAAAGACTTACTGAAAGACTTATTTGGACCTTCTTAAAGTCTTTTCTTTAAAAACACACTGACTTTATCTTTTGCCTCTATGTCCTTCATTGTTACACAATATTAGGAAACAAACAAAAACAGTGTATCTGAAGATGTCAGGAGAGAGAATTAAAGTACTCTAACCTCATTTGGATTTTTTAAAATAATTTTTCCTGAAGCTTTGCCTTCAAATTCTATCCCAAGACAGATATACAAAGCATCAAGATTAATTCTGGGTGAGTGGAAAAAGGATGGAAAAACAATTTGATCATTTCAGCACTATTTTATAAAATACTCTAATCATTAATTTCATTCTGGATTGTGAGCACCTGCAGGGCAAGTACATCAGATGGAGCACAAAGCAAATCAGCTGCACATAATTTTGTTTATGAGATAGACAGGAACGAGTTCATGGGAGGAAGTGAAACCTACGTTTCCAAAGTATCTGTCCAGGAGCTCCACGTATCGATGTACGACCTCTAGTGTCAGGAGCTCATTATCCTGGTCTTCTATTGCACAGCAGAAATACAAACTAGCATACCTGGGGAAACAGAGGCAAAAACATGGGGGTGAACAGCTGGGACCTCAGTGTGCTCATCTCTTAGAGGTCATTCATACGACATTTAATTCCTACCTAGTCTCTAAAACAACCATTTTCTTTCATTCTTATTGTGTTCCAGAAAACACTTTAATAGACCAGGTAATTTTAAACAAATTATTATTTTAATTAGAAGAACCAACTCCACCTTTGGTAAAGTGGGACACTATAACACTGGACATAATAAAACAAGCAATAAATCAGTAGTAAGTAGTACTTTCAGGTCTCCTCTACCTGCTGCAATAGCACTACAGTAAGTGAGGTTAATTAAACTGTAAGACAAGCTACCCCTTCTAATTAAAAAATAAAAATAAGGCAAATAAAGGTGAAAGGAGTTACATCTCAACAAGCCTGCTGGCTGCCAAATGACAGTGTTTTACATAAGGCCAGAATGCGTGAAACTGCTTGGACCAAACAAGCTTTGTAACTAAGTTGCATCAAAACTTTATGTTTAAACCAAGCCAAGATCCCTTCAGCTTGCTGATGCTGTTGGCTGGAGGCCAATTTGTCACAGCTCCTCGTCAGATGTTTATATCCCTATCTTTGCAGCATGGAACTCAATTTCTGCTAAATGGGAGATGTTTCATTTACCCAGTGTGCTACACCTTAAGGCTACTTTTGTTTGCTGCAGCTTTAGGAGACTAAACAGACAGTGGACATTAGGCATCATGTAACTGGGGGCCAATGATTTCTTTGGAAAAGGAAATGGGAATTAACACCTTCCAGAGCAACAAATATTTCAAAACCAAAACCTGACAAAATTATGAAAGTGCCCTGGAAAAGTTCCTGCAACCTCCACAGCTGATGAAACCCAGCACATAAATCTCAGCCAGGCTACCCTGGGGAATCTGAAGGAGCAGGGAAGTCTAAAGCCTTCTAAACACTAATATTTATTAGGTTGCTCCTGTTTTTCTCATTTGACAGACTCTGTACAAGTATTCTGCACCCCACAATTACCCTGCTGGTTTGTCCAGGGACACTGCCTTGTTATACCCAGATTGCCAATGGCATGCTCCTGACTCAGCCCAGCACCATAAGTGTTGTTTCCTGTTTTCTTCAAGTGAGCCTTTATTTTGACTCTTCTAGCATGTTATTCATATGAATAGTGATTATATGTTCTTGCAAAATTACTCACACCTTTTGTAAACAAGCTTGAGGTCTTTCCAGTCAACAAAACTACTTGTTTTTTGATTGCGAGACAAAATAATCTGAACAATTTCTCGAATGATCTTTTTCTTCTCTTTATCAGGTAGCGTCGTGTACCATTTCTGAAGCCTTAACTTCCCCTGCCGACTGAACAGCAGTATAAAGTGTATCTAGAGTAAACAAAGGAACATGGTTAACACCAGGGCCATGGCCAGGGCATTCCTCTGCCTAGCACCAGAAATCCAAGTCCTGGCCACACATCTCCAGCCCTGGCATGATGGTTGGACATGGTATCAGTGAGGTCTGGGGGAGGCTCAGCGTGGGAAAGATCCCTCCTCTCTCCTAGGGCAGCTCTCTCCTCCCTGTGGCACCTCTTCCCTAGGCAAACATTTTACATCCTCTCCTACCCACCCTCCTTACCTTGTGCAAACAGCAGCTTTGCTTCCTTTTCTGCCCCTGCCCTGGGGAACAGGAGGAGCATCACCACTTTGCAGTGGTGAGAAGAGGGCACCACCCCCTCCTCCAGCAAAATCAGATACCTCAGTGAAGGGAATAAAGACTTATCCACAACAGGAGTAGGGAAATAAGATCAGTGTGGCAGAAGACTAGAAATATGAATACTGAGATAGCAATTATAATCACTAACAACTCTGATATTGGACTATTTCAGATCACAAAGCAGCACGTTCCCAGAAGAGGCAGTAAGGGGCAGAAGAAACGTACTTTGGAAAGAAAGCTTGACTAGTTTTACTGAAGAAATCAGGATATTATGAAACTCAGACGAATGTAATGACAAAGGACAAACTGCAGTGAGTGATACTGTATTAAATAAAGGACAATATCTACACTGTTCTAAAATTTCAAATTTAAAGCTAGTTGTAATTTTACAAGGTTTGACCTATGATTTTTTCATGCTTACATAAGCAGTATTACTGAAATACATAAGAGCCAGCTTTTAAATGCCAGTGGGGCTTTGGGAGGAAAGTATCTATTCACATTTATACAAATACTACTATTAGCAGGTTAAAATAACTGACCATAGTGTGTATTAGCAGTACAGTAACCCATTCACCCAGAGCATGGAAATGGCTTTAAGAATGCAGGACATCAGTTTGAGGACAACATCCTTCTCCAACAGGACGTCTGCTAAATGGAAAAAAAAACCTACAAACCCACCAAGGGGAGATAGAGATGTTTTTAATGGCGGAAGACATCTGAACTGCCCTGTTCATGCCAGGCCTCCTGATTGCTGTTCTCACCAGTACCAATACCAGGACCCAGGGATTTGCACGAAGGATGTCTAAGCGTAGTCACATCCATGTGGAAGATGACAGGTACACTGCCAGTTGTCCATACAGTGACTGGTGGCTTCCCCTGATCCTGGGAGGACCAGGGAGAAGCACAGGAGCTTCACTTTCCTCACTTGCTCCCAATCCTTGCAAAGCCCCAATCCAGCAGGTCTCTTACCACATCCCTCACCATTAGCCTAACTTTATCCTTCCCTAGAGTTTTTCAATCTACACTTCTGCTCCTTGTTTCCTGTTCCAGTTTATTGCTGTACCTATACTCCATCACTACATTTCCACAGTGAGGATTATAAATTAATGTTCACAATCGCTATAAAGATTACAGTGCAGATTTCTGTGAAGATAAAATCATTCCACACTCTGCTAAACTCTGAGCAGAGAAGCTTCTACATAAAAGAAAAAAAAAAGGAAAAGCTATGGATTTTAAACAAAGCATTCATTCATAATTCAGAACCATTCTCTAGCTATTGAGTTGCATAGTTGTTGAGTAGTCTGGAGATAAGAGTTCTGACTATACTGAGAAAGACTTCAAATGTGGGATCATTTTAGGGAAAGGAAGACTGTTTTAGTCATGTGTCTGTGGCAGGATCTACTGCTGGAACTAAGGCTTTTGCCATAGTTAATCTAATGTGCTTGATAAAATTACAAGGATTTTGTAGCTGCCTTGTGTTGAGTCCTATAATACTCTCCAGACGAGCTTGCTAAATAAAAACAAGTATGCTGCTGGCAGGACACATGGCCTGATTACAGTGAAGAGCAAAGCACCACGGTTTTTCCTTTCTCTGTTCATATTACCAGCTGGGTTTTGACATGGGAATCTTCCAGCTGCCAGGGTTACCCCTTCCCAGGTGACGTAGGGGCAGCACTCACTGTTCATACACTTGCCCGCAGAGAGGAGCTGGCTGAATCAAAGGCTAGTTTGCTTGATGCACAGCACATTAACTCCACAGCCCTTGTAAAGATGAGGGTGTTTTGAAAAGCAGAGCATAGGTTCCACAGCAGATAAGAGCAGCAGGTCAGCGGAAGTCCATCTAAAAGTCATTGGATACAGGTAGCAGCTATTTGATAAACAAATTTCTAAAAATATATTGAATCATCAGATAGGAGAGGATGATCAGATTTGACTGGAAATGCAGGGAATGAGTCAACGAATCTCTATCAAAAGCTGACAGCATGTTCAGCGTAAGACTGAGCTTTGTGGCATCCTTTGCCTGCAGTGTTTCAATAGGAAAAAAAATGAAAAGGTATTCTGGTTTAGGGTCAGCTGTTGAACACAAGAGACCTTAAACCTGAGTGCCTTCAAGTAATACACATATATCTCCAGAAGTGCAACCTTATGCCTCTAAAAGGTTAAATAACAACAATCCAGGGAATCACTGTGAATATTACCACCACTTTCTGACTTAGTTACTTCAGGATGTTATGCTTCACCCATAGGAAAGTGAATTGCTCTTCACTTAAAACTGCTTTGAGAACTCCACTGTTTCTTCTACACATGCAGTTGATGTCTCAGCACCACTTTAATGAGCTGAGGCAATGTTCTTTCCAATCAGAAAATATCCATTAATGCTCCTAAATGCATAAACATTCATACACAAGCTCCAAAAATCTCCTTGTTTGGGTCTCCTGTCCCACAGTTTCATATGTGGACTATAACTGCATACCTCACATGGCAATTTTATCGTAACAGAAATATCTACAGCTAGAAAATAGGTAAAGCCTTTACTGGAGCACAATTCTAATTTTATAGTCTGCAGCAAAATAGTGCACCCTCAAGCTTAGGTACACATCATTGGCCAGCTAAGAACTACTGTAACAAAACAATATATTAGAATGCTGCAGGTACTTAGAAGCAAAAATAGTGTGGAGAGTTTCTCCTCTTCTGGTTCTTCTTCCTTTTACTAATTTCTGAAGCCCCTTCAATCTGGAGAACTCTGCAGGAGGTAAATGGTACATTCTTAAAAGGTTAAACGGCTTTCAGCATTTTCAATTTCAACATCCAATGCTGTTCCATTCAGTTCAGCTTTGCTCTGCCCAGCCCCACTGTTGTCACAACACAACACATTCCTCACTCTCATGGCTCTGTTCATTACATCCCACCGGAAAGACTCTGATGCATCAATAAACCTGGAAATGTTGAAGTACTGCACAAACACAAATCTAACAGCTCATCTGTTCCTTGCTCCTTGACTGTGAAAACGTATTTGCTTTCCTATACTACTGATGACAAGACAGATGTTGATTTGGAAGTTTTTGGTTGGTTTTCAGCAGCCAAACTGCCAATAGAATAGATTATCCTGCAATGCTTTACTCATCTTTAAAAGTTCTAATTCCAGAGGAAAACAAAGGCAAATTACTTGCTACAAGCAGAATACCTTAGAAAGCAGGGTGCTTAGTTCCCTTTCCTACCATCCCAGGGTATGCTGGCTGTGACTAACACTCACCAGACCCAGGGGTGATGCCGGAGGGAATTTTTAGGTCTGAGATTGAGTGGGTTGGGATGAAGAATACAGTTCCTAGGAGAGCATTGGATTCCTTCACATGTGGAGTCTGTGGAGACAAGCTTTGATTTGGGAGCTCAGAGTAACTTTATTAGCTTGTTTACTGAATCAGACCCAACCGCCCACAACACCATGCAAAATGACCTCCATAAATGTCAGTAAGAAAATGCAGTCATTTGGTTACCATTTGCAGGCTGTTGGAAATAGTTTGATGGGGTATTTTTTAAACCAAACATTTAAACCAGATTTCTAAACTTGAACTCTACCCCCTTCTCATGCATCTCTGAATCAATTGCAGCAGTAAGTTACATAACAGGTTGGAAAGTTATGGGGCTTTCTGTTCTGTCAAGATCTACAAAACTGTACCAGGATAAAAACCAACACACAGTTTCAGGGCTATGAAAAAATCAAATGCTAGATTTTGATATGAAATAATTTACCAATAAATAGAACAGATATTAAAAAATGCAAAATATGGAAGGTTTGGATATTCATGAACAGCAAATATAAAAGAGATATGTAAAACCAGCAAACACTGTGATTTCTTTCCACCTTCCTTGGAAGACCTTTCCTTCTTTAACTAATGGGCTGTAATAATCTGATAAGCAGCTCACTCAAGCTTGTCTTCTGGATTGTTCCCTGCCAGGACTGCAGCCTTCCCCAGTATTTGGCCATTATACACTCCAGACAGATCAAACACATTACAACTGGCTCACTGGTTTCAAACTTGGATCACTTCTGCCTTTTCAGAGGGTTTAAAATTTAACCTGATCAGCGACAATTAGTACAACTGCCTAAAGGGCTGTATTCCACTACAAACACAACAAACCACCTCCAGGGGTAGCAGATAAAAATGAATACATGGGAAAGGGGCTTTCCTGGCTTTCCTTTCCCAGAGTAATTTCTCCAGTTTACTGTTCAATAACACAAACATGTAAAAGATGCCCCATTTATTCCTGCAAGGTGAACTCCAGGGGTGTGCAAGAGGCTGTAATTCACCCCACTGTGAGAAAGAAGAATGTGCACTAGAACTGCTTCTCCTCCTCCTGTAATTCAACCTGCGTAACATTTGCTGACTGGTTTCAAACCTGTTCTGTGGCATCTGGCTGCTCCATGTCCCTGGGGGAGGAGAGGAAGATAGAGAAGGAACACTATGAGGAGCCTCAAGGGAGGGAAGGCAGAAGAGGAAGACTGCAGAAAAAACAGCAAGAATCCTCTTTCCTGTCTGAGCGGTTGGTTGGGCAAGAATTCGCTCGGTGAGGCAGCTCTGTCACTCCAGCAGCTCTGGGCTTACACTCTGCTTCAGCTGTAACCTCTCCAAATTCGGTTAAGAGCCCTCCAAAATCAAAGCCACCTTTATAAAACAGACAGCTGAAACTCACATGTAAGTAAAATTTGCAAATTAGGAATTGCTTAAACAGACATCTTGGCAGAGAGCGGAAAATTTCATCTTTCCTTAAAAACTTCCTGTAGGGTAACAGACAATACAGGACCTACTAACCAACGAAAATTCCCAGACAACATAAAATGGGAAGTGGGATGAAAATCCAGACCTTCAGCTGCCAGCATGAGCCTGGGGAAAACCAGACTGACTGGCTGTACCTGGTGGAGAGGAAGCGACTTGCTATGATAAAGTTCCTTTTTAACTTATTCTGATTCCCCTGAAGTCTGCTTGATCTACTGCCACTGTTTTAGACTAGTTAAGTTCATATTCTGCTTCTCTTTTACTATTTTTCATTCTTTCCTCTGATATGAAAGAATCTATTTCCCAACATAGGTATCTGTCCAGATTTTTTATCAGTATTTATTTTCACATCACAACTGAAAATGAACAAAACCTACTTTTAAAATTTTTTTCTTCAAAAAAATATGAACATTCACATTATTCCAGCCATTAGCTTTTTTTTTATCCCCAAAACATTTCAAGAATAAAAAATTCCTTTTAGTTTTTGCTTCGTTTAGTGGGTTTTTTTGTTTTATTTCAGAGCAGGGGGAAGAAAGTAAATACTGAAATTAAAAAAAAAAATCCACCTGTACTGTGAACACACAGTTGGTTTGGAATGCCATGTGTTTAGTGTGAAATGAAAAAGATGTACTGAACAGAGAACAAGTGACCTATTAACAATCTACCCACATCAGGACAAGACAGAATACTAACACACTCAAGTAAAGGTATTTTGGTATTCTGCTGTTACATGAAATCCTGTCTGGCTACTGACCTTTAATATACACTCTCGGGTTTCAGACACTTCTAAAGCAAATATGTAAAATTCAAAACAGACTACTTAAAAATATATTAAAAACATTAATTTCCTTACTTGTTTACTCTGTCACTAAAACATTTACTCGCAGCAGCACAGGAGCTGACAGATGTTTGTTAAATACTGTTGGCTCTCAGCTTTAAAATTTAAAACATGTACTTAGTCTGCATGATGTAAGCAAGTAAGAAAAAAGAAAATAAGCACAAACCCAGCAACACAGAAATCCCGAAGCAGTGTATTGCTGCCTACCTGGCACATGATTCTTCCTCACTTAATCTCCATTAGGAATATTTCTGAGCAATTTCCCCTAAACAATACATCCAAAGTCCATGCAATAAAAGCTGTGCCAGATCATTACAGGCACACGTGACCATAGTTACACATTGATTTTATGCTTTTCATGATGCAGAAGTCACCCTTATCTTATTACTGAAGATGTTAAATGGACGAGCACACCAGCATTTTAAGGATATTTATAACATATGGTATCGATCCAGACAGCAACAACCTTGATAGCCTCACTTGAGTTAAATAAAACTATAATCACAACAGTATAGCTGAGCTCAAGCTTCTCACTTCCGATCCCTACCTAAGGACCAGAAAACAAGGCTCAAGGAGCTTTCTAAGTGCCCGGTAAGTGCCCCACAATCTCCCTCCGGCTCTGCTCCCACTTATCTCTACATCCAGCAGGTCGAGTCCTCCCGACCTTGGCTCATTCCTCATAAACTAGTGACATTCCTTCTCCAGTGTCCTCCCTACAGCACAGGCACGAACTGGTGGCATTCCTTCCCCAGTGTCCCCTCTACAGCACAGGCATGCCTGTGCCTCCTCCTCCTCACAGGCTGGGCTGTCCCACCATCAACGCTGCATTTCCTGCACTGCTCTAGAGAGCAGAGGCAGCACAGCTTCCCAAAACAGCTCCACAGGGGTAGATGCAGGCAATGGCATCCAGTTTTTACAGAGGACAATTACTCTCGATTTTCTTAAGTTTTTATTGCTGCAAGTGGAATTACTCCAGTTTTCAGGTAATAAGCAAGACCAGATCCTAGCTGGAGTTTGCATAAAAGCTGCCTCAGGCTCTGCCATAGGAGAGCAGGCCAGGGACTGCAGCACAGCCGTGGGAAGCAGCCACACCACTGGTCCCTTCCATGCCGGCCACGGGACAGACACAGCAGGGATGCGAGCTGGCTGAGCTCACAGAAAACAGCAGTTTGAAGAGATTTGAAACAATTATTAACTAGGTAGTCACATCCCCTCTGCCTCCTAAGCTGGCCTCTTAGAGGTGTTTTTATTTGCTTACCTGTTTTTGGGAGGCAGAGGACACCTTCATTAGGTTACTACAAGGAGGAAGAGACCAGGGAGAGGCTGAACAAGCTGCCAAGAGCTACACCTAATTCACTACAGCCCCAATGTACTTTACAGTCACAGGAAGATATTTTTCCAGTCTGTTCCTTGAACTCCTAGTGAAGAAACAGAGCTAAAATCTCACCCAGTGGATTCCAGCAAAAGGTGCAGCTCTTTTAGTTTCATTTCCACTTTGCCTTATCAGTTATTTGTAAAGCCCTGCTACATGAAGGCACTGCAGTGCCCATCCCTTGCCTCTGACCTCTCTAGGAGCAAAGTTAAAAATCTTTGCTCTGGGACAGGGCAGGCACACCCAGAAGGTGACAAGCTTCCCTGGCTCCTCAGGCAGCTGACAGACACTGCTCCAGCCTGGGGAGCCTCCTCCCATGTCTGGTGGAACAGGAACAGTGCAGGTTGGCAGCAGCCTCACACCCATTCCTCCAGCTCCCAAAAAAGATGTTCATAGAAAACCTGAGCTCCAAAAGGGCCAAAGATACACATGAGTTCAGATCATGTTTATGACTCTGAAAGAGCATGGGATAATCTTTTGGAAACACTGAGGCATTTTCAATAGAGAAATTCTCAATTTTCCCTTTTAAATGGCATTTTTTCATTAAGGTAAAAAACCCATGGATTTAACCTAAGCATAAACATAAAAGAAGCAACCATTGTTTACAGAAGAAAGGGCCAGAGCAGAGGATCTCACAAAATGCTTTACATGTTGGCCCAGTATTTAGCCTCTAGAATGAGAAAGGACCACAAATTCATTCTGCTATTTATCCAAGTCTTATCATGAGACTTGAAAGTAAGGAAATGCCTGAGGTACTGCCTCTTTCCCATCCCATCTCCTGAGCCCAGAGGCTGTTGAGAGCTTCATGCAGCCCTTCCCATGGCTCCTCTAGAACTCAGTGCACAAGCCACTCACCCAACACTTCACCTCCTCTCCTTCCAGCACACAGCCTTGAACGACAAAGGCACAACATGGTACATTTCTGCATCTTACTCAACAACAGTGAGTCTGTTTCTCATTCCTTTGTGGTTTGTGCCCATCACTTACCCCAGGGGACTACGCAGAGGATGATGACCACAGATCTGCTGTGCTGGTTAACAAGGCACTGAGAACTGCAAGTGTCTGAGCAAAGCCATCTCCAAGCTCCAACAGCAAGCAGCAAGGCAACAACAGACATTTACTGGTTAGTGAAGAGGGATGTTCATGCCCTTCCTAACAGACAAGAGCAGATGGACATCCTACATAAGCTCATCAAGCTAGAGAAGGAAAAAACACTGGAGCATAGAGTACCTGGGGTTATGTCTGGAATGTTGAGAAACACACATCAGGCCATTCCAGGCCAGAAAGGCACGTCTGGCCAGAAAGGCACGCCAAGCTTGCCTTCAAACACACAAATGTAAATTGCACCTTCCCATCCTATCCCAATGCCTCGGCATGCTGTATTCCTACTCCCAAATGAAATGCCATGCTTGCAGGACCGGATCTTGCAACTCCCTCTCTACATTGCAACATCTGCAGAAATGCAAAGGCCCAGGGGTGGCCACTCAAGAAAGTACAGAGCCAACACACCCAAGAAAATGCAGATGACAGCCTGCAGGAATAGGATAGTAGGGAAATGAATGGGCAGGGATGGAAATTAGTAGCTGGACACACAAGATACAGAATTCTTTTCACACGAGCATTATTGTTTTGATTTAGGCATCACTGGCAAGACCAGGACTGGCTCACAGAAATGCCTGATGTGGATACCAAAGCATAAATGTTTCAAGTACTTCAGGGAGGGGCAGCTCTATCTGCCCTGCCTGACCCACCAGTTTCCTCAGTACTTTCATAATTTTGTCCTTTTGCTGCTTCTTGCAGGGAACTGATGGCTTCAGAAGGTCTATGGGACTGTTTATAAAGCATGGGATTTTGAAGTAACTAAAGACACAGAAAAGCAGCAAAATCTGTCATTTTCTTGCCTCATGACAGACTCAGCTGCCCATTACCCCTCCAGCCTTCTTCCTGCATTTTCCTACAGATACTATGGCCTTCTCTAAAGCCCTCCAGGCACTCTACATCCTAGTAACTCCTGGCTCTGAGACATGCCTGCAGTTTCCTTATTTGTTGAGTGAAGACATTAAAAAAACACAAACATTTCATAACATTTCTTCTGCTTTTCAGAAATGATCTTATTACCCAGAGACAGTAAAGTGTGCATTGCAATTCCTGCATGGCCTGAGCAGGCTCCAGCATTAAACAGTGACAACCTGTAACAGTCACGAGCACCTGGAAAAGGAACATCCAAAACTGGCAAGTCAGGGTCTTCCAAAGAAGAACCCTAAAAAACGTTTTTCCTCACAAATCCCACAAAATGGTATTCTAAAATCCAGCTGAATGACAGGGAATAACAGAATGCCAGATTATGGATCATCCCCTGAGCTGTACTCTAATCTAAGCAGCTTCCAGAAGAGCACAGCATAAGGAACAGGGCATGTGTAAGCTTACTCTGGTAGTCCTGTCTCCAATAATCGCAGGTTTAAGGATTCAGGGAGAGAAACTGCATCCAGAGAACATAACTGTGGCCCCACCCTCTATGAACTGCCTAACTACTGGGACACCCACAGCACCCTCAGCAGTGGATCAAAACCAGTCATCTACACTGTGTGAAAAAGTATTCCCATTTATTTTTTATACACCCTGACTCTTTGTGTAGCAACCAATCTCTATAGAGTTCATGATTTCATGTGTTTCTATCACTTCCCCTACAGTGACCTCTTTCCAAGCAGAAGTCTGTCTACTCAGGATCTTCTAAACAGGATGCCATTCCATTGCCATTATGTACTACCACAGTAAAACTTCACTACAAGATAAATTAACAAAGAAATACCACATGAACTTTTTTTTGTCATGTAGCATAAGAACTGCTGCCTTGAACAACAGAATAATTTGTGATTTTCTCTCCTCTCCTCTGTTCTAATCTGTTGCCCTTCTTGCCTTTCAGAAGTAAATGTCTAGAGGCAAAGTTCTTAGTCTTTGTGAGGCCAATACACAGCTGTATCATGAGTGGAAAACAAGCAGTCATTCTTAGAACTGTAAATAGAAAAATTTGTGCAGCATTGAAAACATCTTTTGCAGATCTGCGTCCATTTTAACAATTAAGGGCAGTGAGAGTGTTGGTTAGATCAATATTCAGAAGAGCTGAGAGTTCATTTCCAAACACTAGGCAGGTGTCAGCAGCTGCAGTCACAGCAACTAATATTTCCACCCCAGCTTCAAGATCAGTGACTGGTTATCAAATGTCTTGCTAAGTGGAAACAGTGCCTGCCAACTCCTTTTCTATTCAGGCCAAGTACATTTTTAGAGCCACTGTGCTCAATGGGATTCTTTTGATCTTTTTCCAGGGTTTCAGATCATGCCCACAAGTACTAATTTGTCTCCCTGTAATGATGAGTAGCACAGGTAGGAGGGAATCAGACCCTTTACTATACAGGCACCAATTCTGCATTCAGAGCTACGCAAGCAGAGCCCTGTATTTATTCACAAAAGTAATACTGGTAACACTGAGGCAGCAGTAGGATCGAGGTGTTGCAACACTTACAAGCACAAGACTACAGAAACACATGTCCTTGGGGAGACTTAACTTTTTCTCCTCTGTGCTCTCTCCCCACTCTTTGACTTTGTTGAGACAGCAATCCTAAAGACATGTATCCCTGCTGCACCCATGTATGTCAGAAAGCAGAATTTAGTCTTTCTAAAAAGTCTTTTTTTTAAAAAAAAACATGTCACAAAGCAGCAGCCAGGTACAAAAGCTGTGTTTCTCAGCAGGATATGAAGTCACCTTTGCTAAGAAGACTCTTCCCTGAAACTTGCCAGGAAATTTGCAGAGAAAGAGAGCAAACAACTGGAACAACCCTCTTACTAAGACATGGTACCATTTGCACAAGAACCATTAATTCCATCTCAGAACACAGAAAACGGTGGCAAGCACAACCCTGTCATTCCAAGACAGAGGAGTGAGTGCATGGAGTTTCAATTACCTGTTGAAAGCTCATCACTCATGAACCTGGATAAGGCTTATTCTTGGTTTGTAACCCAGCAAACCCTTATTTCTTGACTCATAACCCAGTGTTAATAATCATAATCCAGAGACTGGATGACAGAGGAATTTAAAGCAAGAGTTCCCCGACAAAAGCACTGTTTCATCAGCACCAGACCCACAAGAGAAGAACAGGGTAAGGCTGACAGCACTAACATAATGCAATAACACCAGCAAGTATTTGTGCTATGGCCTCAAAAAAGGAAAAATAAAATTCATACTTGTAAGAATGCACACTCACCTTGTAAAATTCTAACCATCAAAACAGCAGCCAGTCTCCAAATCGTCAATAAGCAGCACTATTGTAAGCAGAGATCCCCTGGGACCATCATGAGTGCTTTGAAAACTGGCATTTGCAAAGTACATGCACCAAGGAGAGTTCTGAGATCAGATTCCCTGAAATCAACTGCCCTCTTTACTGACCTTCAAGGGCAAAATAGGAACTCCAGTTGTTTACATAAGCTTTACCAGAGGGAAGTCGGTATGTAGGGCTGTCTCAGGGTGTAACCAGAAAAATTACATCTCTATGGGGACTTAAGGTGTGGAGACTGCATAGCCATCTGTAAACTCATTACTGTGCATATTCTATTTGCAAATACAATGACAGGTACACCTTTCTAAATACAGGACACTAACACATATTTAGCATTCTGGCTAAACCACTGAAGAGAAACAACACAGCTCTGCCTTTGAGGATAGAGACAAACAACAGCACTTGGCCTCCACTGAAGGAGTTGAGAGACTTCTGTTCAGCTGCACTGCCAGTAACTGGTATTACAGGTGCACACAATGGGCAAATTGTGCAAGACAGCAGCTCGGGGCATGCCCTAGAACCTGCCTCAAGCCTGAATTAACAAGCAGTGAGATGGTTGCTCTATTAAGAGGCACCATTGACCATCTCACTGCTTGTGAGCCCGCAGTCCCCCCTGGGGAAAATCTAGCCAATTGTTTTCAAGATGTTGGCCATCGTGCTTAACAAAAGAGAGCATCCACAGCAACCTTTTCTGATCTCAGCACCACTACCAAGCGCAGCACTGGAGAGGCAAAGGGTCTCCCTTCCCGGATCCTGCCCATCAGCCCTTTAACCTGAAGGGCTGCTGCCCCTTCCAAGTTCAAACAAGCCACTGCCAGCCCTGGAGCCGGGTCGCACAGTAAGACTGGTGAACCGATACGCAAGGAACAGAACCAGACCCATTTGCTCTCTCGCTGATGCATTACCTGATGCAAAGATGTAGCCAAATCCCAACAGCCCCCATGAGACCCGGCAGTGGCGCAGAAGCACCCGAGCTGGAGGTGATGCT
Source organism: Aphelocoma coerulescens (assembly GCF_041296385.1). Taxonomy (NCBI): domain Eukaryota; kingdom Metazoa; phylum Chordata; class Aves; order Passeriformes; family Corvidae; genus Aphelocoma; species Aphelocoma coerulescens. Next base: position 9,616,160 of record NC_091023.1, read on the forward strand.
ACTGTCCAAGCCCTCCACTTAGCCGACACCAGAAAATACACCTGGGGAAAAGCTCTTCCCAACGATAATGTCACAAGAAAACCCACTGCCCAACACTGACCCACTTTGTCAGCACTCGCCTAAAGACAGATCCGTAAGAAACCTCACTCGATCCTTCTCCAGGCATTCGAGTCGACTTGCACCTCAGCTCCTCAAGTTACAGGAAGACTTTATAAAACCTGTCTGTAACAGCCTTGTTTTCCTGGTTGTCTATCACAGGCTTTCGGCGTGACCCGAAGTCACCCCGAGGGTCGGGAAACAAAAAGGAAAAGAACAGAACTTTCTTTTTCCCCAAACAGGAGCAAACCTTGTTCGAACCCGCCTGGGAATGGCCTTCAGGGTCCCGGCGCAGCCGGTGCCTGAGGGGTGCCGAGGGGCGCGCGGCAGCCCCGCTCCGCCCGGGCTCACTCCGCGCCCTGACAACGCGCCCGTCGAGGGGCTCGGCGGCCCGGGGGCTCCGCGGCTGCGGGGGGCAGGAGCGGCTACTCCCACCCGGCCCGGCCCCGCTCACTCACCATGGTGCGGCGCCTGGCTGGGAGCCGGCGGGGCCCGGCCGCCTCCGTTCCGCCCGCCCCGCTCAGGTGAGGCCGGGCCGCATCGCGCCTTCCCACAATGCCCCGAAAGGGAACTCCCGGCGCCTCCTCCGCCGCTCCCCCCGCCGCCCGGGGCAGGGGTAGGGCTCCACGCACGGCACCGGAGGGGCAAGGGCCGGGGCAGGGCTCCAGAGACTGGCACTCCGGCAGCGAGGGTGCTGACAGGCCGGGTGTGCCGAGCCCCCGCCCGCACGGGGTGACCCCACCTGCTGCCCTGTACGTGCGTGAACCGCTCAAAGGGCACCTTTCTCACCTCGGCATACCCGAGATTAATAAAACGCAGTTCGTGTCATCCACTGGCTCGAGCTACTCCCCTGTCAGGCATTCACGCCCTAAAGACACGGGTAGATCTACAGGCATGATTGCTCTGCAGCCCATCTCCATCAAAATGGAACTCTGATAGTTTGAATACCTTCAATGGCTGGGCTTTGCTCACCGGTGCTTTGTGATGGAGCTGGATGAGAGGGCAAGACATCAGCAAATCCCTGGTAACCTGTGTCAGGGATTTGCTGATAAGCAGCTGGTGCCAAAAGAATGTGCAACATCTACAGACTCAGCACTTGAATCAAAAGATCTAAATCCAGGCCTAAGGCTTCTCAAGCTTGTACCGGGAGTCTGATTCAGATGCAAACTACCACATGAGCATAAAATGAGAAGACTTAGCTGCTCAAGTCCCGTGTCTGTAGTTTAAAGGAGAGACATCTCCCAGAGCACAGCATGCTTCAATTCAGGGTATGGATCCCAACTGCTCAGGCAGGGAAGAGCTGTGCCCTGCTCCTGGGTGCAGTGATGCATGTGAGTGAGTCATCAGTGAGAAAGGGAAAGAAATCCAAAGGGGCTTGGGGACTTCAGGGATCACTGTGGTGTCAATGACAACCCCTCGTCAGCCTCTGGTTTCAGACAAGGGAGAGAGATCCCTTGCCAAAAGCAATTGTGCATGTACAGCTGAGAGGGTGACTGGGCTGAAATCTGCTCCCAGTCCGAAATGCAGATTTGCAAGAGCAGAGTGCAAATGCAGGTGCGTGCTCCTTATGCTCATTCAACAACGTGGAGGTAATTTCCACATTTCCCTGTGTCCATGACCCTACTCCCCTCAGCCCTCCCTAAGTTTCGTTTTGGTCTATACAGACACTGTTCCTGGAGTCCTTCACTGCTGCTTGCTCAGTTCTGGTTTCTGTGTGTTCCAGCCCCAGCCCGCCAAGCAGCACCTCATACACTGTGCTGTGATGCTGCCAGCGCACAACACACAAATTACAAGTCCCAGCTGCCCACAGATCTCAGTGATACTTCATCTGGTCATTTGCCCCTGGCCTCTGTCCTTCCCGAGTACACATCCCGGGCCCATAAAGCAGCACTATCTCCAGAGGGCAGGAACACCTCACCCTTTGTGCTGTGGGGTGCAGCACACACCGTGCCATGCTGCCAGACAGCACCGGCCTCACTGGTTTTACTGGGGCACCATCTTGCCTTCAGTGATACACACTGCCAAATACACACTTAGTCCAATCAGAAACTGTTAAAGCAGACTGAAACCTTTTACCAGATTCTCTGAAAGATCCACACAAAATGCCACAGACCCACACTGCCTCTCCCAGGAGATAAACATCTGCCCTCTGCACCACCGTTTTCATACCCCTGTGTGGATACAAATATGCTGCTAGCAAGAATTTATCTTGCTTCTTTCCAGTCCCGTGAGATCTTTTTCTCTCTCACGGAAGATATTAGTAGAGTTCTACAAACTATGAACACTTGCGACCTTGCAGAGCTTTGTTTATAGTACAGTAGAAAAATATTTTGACAATGGAGGTTTTAGGATTTTAGCCAATCACCGCAAGGGGTGGCTGATCCTTTGACCAATTAGACTATGAAGAAAAAAGTCTATAAAAGAGTTGTAAAATAATTAAATAAATCAATCTTGCTGCACAATTCCTGCCTGCTGGATCTCTCTTCTCCTCCCTACCACTGCAGGATACCACCCCTGTTCCTTGCAGCCCCCAGCTCTACTTGCTGTGGCCTGTGCAGAACAGCAGAGGGCTGACTCTGCACTTGAACCCCAAACACACCCTTGGTGAACGGGGGGTGTTCACAGATAGCACTGCAGCACTGGGAAAGCCAGGCCTCAGAGAACACTCAGAATTAGATGTGCCTAACACACAAGAATATGGACACCACAGTGCAGCTGTACTACAGATGTGAGGCATCAATACCTTCATCTCCAAAAGGAATTTAAAATTAAGGGATGAACATACCCCTTGCTCCATACCTGTGTAATTTACTCAGGTGATGGATAGTAATATTTTTTTGCTTAATAATCATTTCCCAATAATCTTACTTCTCTAAGCAAAGACCTTACCTAATTAGGCCATAAACTCAAGAGAACTAGCCTGCTGCTTGTGTGTTTTTGCAAGTAATCAGAAAAAAAGCAGCAGCAGCAAACAACATGCACAGAGTGCACATTAACAGCAGTGGCCAAAGTCAACGCATTATGGCCAATCTTGGAAGTTGGCAGAGAGAAACCCTACAGAAACAAGGCTGTAGGTATAGGGTCATGCCTAAATTAGACACTTTCCAGCTCAGAAAGCCAGGTTGCACTTAATGACTGCCTAACTAGCCATGGTAAGGACTTGGAATTCTCCCCTCCCTGCCTCTCTGCCACTAGCACTGTGTACCTGCATAATTTTCTGATAAAGAAGATAACCATCAGTAGTTCCTAGCTGGGAAGTTTGAGCTGTTAGTGTCGTTCAGCGGTGGAGGCAGGGGAAGGCACCTGGGGCACACAGTTGTGCCAGGTGAACCAATGGGGTGAATTAATGTCAGTAAAATGCCATAACATGAACTCCTTCCAGTGCTTCCCTTAGGCCCAGTTAGTTAACTTGAATGAGTGTTTGCAAAGTAATGCACATTTATTTCTGTAACTCAAAACTGCTGCAAAAGGCAGTTTTAATACCCTTCTTTTTTGGCTTCAATGTCTGCGTGGAAGGAGTATGAACATTTTTTTTCTTAAGGGCTTTTTGAAATAGGCTTTTAAGAGAGGCAAGGAGGTTTTTACTGCTGCAGGATATTTTGTCCTCTTTGCTTATATTCCACTCTCGTATCAGCCTGTCACATTCAGAAGTAGAAAATGTTCACTACAAGAGTTACAGTGGATTCAGTGAGCCTTGTGTGCCTACACCTGATGTAAAAACTTCCCAAGTTCCCAAGTATCAGTTTTGGTGGGCCTGGGCATTATTTATGTGAAAAGAAGTCATTGCTACAGTGTCATGCCTAAACCTGCAACAGGCTTTGTTGAGCCCTCCTAATTTCTGCAAGCTTTATGCACTTCAGAAGCTAATCCTGAACCATATAAGTAAAGCTATATACTCAATTGAGTATATAGCTCAATTGATTGGGAAGTTATATTCCTGTGTATTTCAAGAGAAACAAACAAATCCTGACTGCTTCAATTAAGAGACACAAACCTGTCTAAAGAGCAGTAGGGAGTGAACAAAATCTAACATTCTTGCTTCCTTCTAAACAAAACCGCACAACCTTTCCTTCTGAAAAAAACCCAAACCACCCCTTTATTGCAGAGTGAAGCCTTTTCACTGACACTGAGTACCACAGCAAATGAGGCAGAACACTGAACACTTACTCTGATTCTAGCCAGCAGATGCTTTGGTGTTGTTTTTCAGCACCTGAACTGAGCTCACAGACTACTTCAGGTAAGTAGCCCCGTGCAAACCAAGGAGTTGAGGCTGATGAACACTTCACTTGGTGATTTTATAGGAGACCTGCTGTGCAGGTTTTTTACCAGTTGATACTAGGTCTGTGGGGGAAAGAAAAAAACTTTAAAAGCCCAATCTAAATTCAGCTGCAGGAGGTAGCTTTTAATTGCAGTTTGGATCAATAGAGAAGCAACCTAACACTTGCTCTTGGTTACTAGGCAGGGCTTGTACTTTTCCAGACTGCTTTTCCTATGTTCCCTTTTCCTTATTTGCTCACACAGCCTGGATTCTCCTCTCCACAATTTAAGTGCAGAACAAAGCATTCATATCACTAGAGCACATCCTAAATTATGTATCTGTGCCACAGATGTTGGTACTTTATCAGCAGGAATGTGTTCTGTAGGTAGTCCCAACATTTAAGTAGTTTAAAGTATTAGAAAAGTGTTAAAAATAGCAATCTCAAATCCTTATAACCAGTACTGAATGATAGGTGTATACAAGCACTTAAAGGATGTCAAGTAGCATTTTATTTCATTTCCCAGCTGTACAAAATTAAAAGCAGGCCAAAAGGTAGACAGGCATTAACAAAGCTCCATCGAGAACTTTTTCAATCCAGGGAAAACGTGTTCTTGTAGCCCTCTTGTGTTCAGTTGGATTAACAGCTATTACATTCACAGCATCCTTCCTTACCACCCCAAAATCACAGCTCTGCATGCCTTAACCACACTGCCAGTCAGTTCTTTGTCCTGTACACCTTCACTCAGTTTCTTTCATGGTTTTCCTCTTTCCATCCTGGTTGTAAAATCAAATCCCATTCAGGCCATGCTCCTGAAACAGCAGAGTGCTCAGTTGGTATATTCATACCATAAAACAGGGAACTGCTGCTTTGGAGTAGGAGGACTAAAGCACCCCTCATTGCCTGTGACCATGCTGATATTCCCAGCATTTCTTCTCCATAAAAGGACTGTAATGAACACAATTTACAGCCTTGTTTCCCTTTTTTAGTTAATGCCTAGTTCAAGTTTTAAATTGAGTGTCCCACAAGCACCATTTAGACACGTAATTCTCTCACAGAAATCACCCTGATATTCTCCAAACCATATAAGCACTATTGACAGTTCTGTTTATTCCACACCTTTCCTGCCAATCACCAAGTTATGGCTGCACTCCTATGGGTGCCTAATGGGATGGAGTCTTGTAACTGAGGATAAGGAAATGGGTTGTTTCCTAAACGACACTCACCTTCCATGTCTGCTGCCTTGGTCATCCTTCATTCAGCCACTGCAGGAGAGATCAGGAGGCTCAGGTGATGAGGGCAGTTGTGCTTCAAGAGCTGCTATCACCTGTCTCAGGGAGCCAAACTCCAACATGGATGTGCTGCTGTGGAGGAAACTTGGAGAAGGAGCTATAAACTATGGAAGAAAGAAAGAGAAATGAATGAGAACAGAGAAAAGACAAAGGACAGCAGTAGAACAGAAAACATGGCTTAGCAGCAGTGCCATCAAGGAGTACTGGCAAGCAGTGCCCACTCTTGATCAGCTGCACAGGTGCACTTGAGCTCATGAAAACTTAAGAGTTTTGACAGATACACACATGTAGATTTTGAGAGCATCTGAAAACATGCTTCAGAAAGAAGACTCAATATAGATTAGTGAGAGGCATGGTATCTTCTTTACTTGAAAGACAGCTAGAGTAGCAAAGCTAGGAGCAAGTTAAACCCTAATATGTCTTTCTCTATAAACAAGGTAAAGAGGAGAAAAGCATGCACCTCAACAACCCATATCTTTGTGATACAAAGCAATTTAGGAATGAATGTACCAAATTTTCCGCAGACAAGCCAGTCAATCCCACCAAAATTAATATAATACATCAAGAGTAAGTCAAAGAATATGCTTCTACTTCTCTGTGTGAGCAGATTATACACTAAAACTTGTCAGAGACCCTGGGTACAAATGTGAGTCAGACAGCAGGTAGTTACAGCAACTCTGAGCTGCTAAGTTGAGGGGAAAAAGAGTTCATGCATAAAAGCAGAAAGCAGAGTTTCTAATGACCCCATATATTTCAGTTTATTATTTGATATTTAATTTTATGAAAAAAATTGTATAGATTTTATTACTGATATAATTTTGATACTTCTATTGCCAGAGTAATAAAACAAGTAACACTGTCTTTGAATCTGTTCAACAATTAGCTCTTACATATTAAGAGTTGAGCAGACTACAGAGCTACCTAGAGCCCATGCCCTTACATGCTCCAAAGGGACAAAAAGCTTTGTAGGATCACTTGATAGCAGTCACTTAAGAGATCCTTGATCCTTGCCTTTTGTGAATGAGAGGCAGAGAAAGCCTTCAAAGGCCACATTGAAACTCCCTCTAAAATGGTTAGTTCATGACAAAATAAGTTTTTAAACATTAGGCTGGCAGAAATTAATCATTTTCTGTAGAGTTTGATCATGGCATTTCAGTTAGTCAGGTCATTCAGCACTGAGGACTTGGTCAACAGAGAGAACCTTAGAGAGGTTTCCTTCTGAACTCTGGAGTAGTGAACCTGATAAACATAACAACCTGTCCCTTTCCTGCATCTAGTGTATTCTAAATCTCCTCAATGAATAAAGTCAACACTACAGGTACTAAGACCTGCCACACTGCTATCTGAAATTTAAATGAAGTTTTCAATATCAGGAACTGAGAAGTCATCAACTGTGCATTCCCAACTGTGCATTCTCAGTTAGAAAACCAATACATCTATTTTTGTGCTTTCACTACAAGGACACCATTTGCAATTCTCCAGCATCTTCAACTAGAATTCATATGCCTTATTCAAAACATAAGATGGTCTACACAGACATCTAAGTAGGCTTTTCTGACTATAGATCAGCAACAGCTTCATTTTTTTTCAGTCAGTTTTTGTTGGAACTACAAAACATGGGAATTTGCCTTGGGAAAGGTGAGAAATTTAAGCTGTTCAAAATGAGACATATCATGTTAAAAAAAAACCCAACAAAAATATTATATACCACACAGGCTCTTGAGCCATCATTCAAAGGTGCCAAGTTTGTAAAACTCTTCCAGATTCCCTCTCTGGCTCCCAAATACCCCAAAGAAGCAGTGAGCTACACAACATATTCATCAACCAACATTTAGACATTCCAAGTGTTACAAAGCCAGCCAGTGCTGTTATTTGAGCCTGTGAAGGCTGTGAGCAACTGTAAAGGATAAGGATGCTTCCCAGTTTATCTCCATCCTTTCTCTGTGAGAAAGTATCATGAAACGAGTGCAACCACCTTATATGGCTGCAGTTTGTGTCCTCTGTATATATTATATTGTAGACTCTGCTTACCCCATCCAGCAAAATTAGCATTTCTTTGGCACTTCAGACAGGTCCAAGGCATCTCAGGAAAGGATCCTGTGGCACTCTGCAGATAAGAACCTTTGCAGAGTTCTGAAGTGGAGCCAGATGAACCAGAGAAGAGGTCTATATGAGCTAGGACCACACAGCGGCTGCTCTTCTCTCAGCTCACAGGCTCATTGTGGGCCTTTGACCTGCTGCAGCTCATTCAGTTCCAATACAGCACACCTGACAAGCTCTCCCAGGAACCTACAATTTGTCTGTGGGGCATGTAAAGGAAGAGCCAGAGCACAAAATGTGGATTGTGCTTTCACAAGATGGAAAAAAAGATGGATCATCCAAATAGACTAAGTGAATATCAAGAAATATTTTATTGTACATGTAATCAAAGTTTAAAAAACAGACAAGAAGGAGCGAAGGACAGATTTTTCTAGGTTCTCTTAACTATGCAGGGTACAGAACTACAACTAGGAAAGAATTAGCACATATTAGTACCCTTTGCTCCCCTTCCCTGCCCCAATGGAAGAGGTTACACAAGCGAGATCTGTAATACTTTAAATCAAGGCTTCTCAGTAACTGCACACTTGAGCTGACATAGTTGAAGTATGTTCAGTTTCATGAGAGAGCATGTGCCTTCAAAATAGTTGTTTATAAACAAAACTACTCTCTCTTCAGTGGTTTGTAAGCATTACTCATTCAACAGCAAGAGTAAACTTAAAAGACTAATGATTTAGTGGCCATATTTGTCATCATATCTGAACCGACACTATCTTTAAGTATATCAATTATAGAAAATAGATTCCTTAGGCAGTAGAGAATATATTATCTAATGGCAAAAACATAATGTAAAGAAGCAGAGGAAGTATTCACAGGGAAGGGAGGGGGGAGCTGTGTGCTGAGCAGGGGTATATTGAGTAATCAGAACTAAAAAAGCTGAGTTCTGGAGTGCTAATTGCAAAGGAATTACACCTCAGCATCATGGGAATAGGATTCAGAATATCTGGGTTGAAAAATATGGTACTCATTGCACATCTACATCAATCTCCAAGCTTAACTCACACCCTAGATCCTCCTAACCTATTACAGTGGGATATTAAACAGTTCTAGCACTGTATCTCATGTTCTGCCTTATATGCTGCAAGGAGGAAGGCTTCTGTTCTCTTCCAGAACCAGATAGGAAGAAGTCTGAAAGTGAATGAAGAGCATTATCAGAGCTTATTGACCCCTGCCAACGCTTTCCTTCCTAGTTTAGAACAGTGAAGGCCTTCAGAGCATAAAGCTGCAACTGCTTTTCCAGTGCAAGCTGATTTTCTCTCAACGGCTTAGAAATATGCCTTCCGAAAAAACCTAAGCTATGCAGCATGTAGCCAGAGTTGAATCAAATCAGTGTGACAAGAGCTAAATCCTGGATTGAAGGCAAGACAAGTTCTGGGATCCTCACGAGAGATGGATTTGTTTATTCTTCAGTGGCCCAATAAGGCTTGCAAATTAAAAGACTTCACAAAACTTCCAGAGAAGGCCCATGGAAAAGCAGACAAAGTAACACTAACTATCGTATTCTGGATTCTAATGCCCTTTGGAGACTATCAGATTTTTGGCTTAAAATGCAAGTGAATCATGATGTGTTCATGATCTTAATCTATTTCAGCCTACAGCATGGTCCAGTGCAGATTATTAGTGTCAAATTACACACCTAGGACTTGAATTCACTAACACTCATAGCACCACTTGATTGTTGCTGTAAGTAAAGACAGTCTAACCCTCAACTCTTCTGCCAGAAAGAGCGTATTACCTTTGATAATTGTGTAACACCACCTATTCCAGGCCAGCTGACCTACCCTTTTTTGTCCTCACACACATTGCATCTGTTTTCAGATAAATCTGAACAGCTCCAAGCTTAAACTCTGTGACATATCACCTTAGCTTCCAAAGTTACAAAATAAATTCTCTTTACAGCATTCAGATGTGGGAGATTCACTCAACTGACAAACCAGTCTACTGACAGTATCTCTCACTAGTTATTTCCTTTATGTGCCAACTGCACAGCCATAAAAGCCTCCCAGCTCTTCTTCATATTTCTCAGCTTTGAAACAGGAAAGGATCAATATAGATATCTCAGGATTAACAGACCTAGGTGCAGGGAAGAAAGCAGCTCTTCTGTACCTCAGCAATTATTGCTCAGTATTTATCTGTTTTAAGCAACATCAAGACAGTATTTGAATTTATGCGGTACTTTAGCAGACAGGTTCCCTAACATTAAAGAACATGAGCCTTTCCACAGAAGAAAATCTCTATAATTTAACTGGCCATTTTTTCTCAACTGTTACTTGTAACAAGGCAGATTTGTTTAGGTTCCCATTCCAACAACATTATAGTTGTCAAAGTACATGGCTCATACCTGTGGCCAGTCTTTAGAGCAGGTGGGCTGCACGTTTTCATAACTACAGAAGTTTATCAGCTATGCTAAAACACTACATAAAAAACCCAGGATTGTTTGCAGACTCACCAGCTACCTACACAGAACAGCTGTTCCACAAAAGTGATTTCACTAACGACTGAACTCGAAGACAAACACTACAAGAAAGCCAACAAAGGATCTTGTGTGATCAAAGGTTCTCTTACTATCTCATTTGAAAGCAGCTACCTTCCACTTTGAACTATCTCCTCCTTTCTTAGGAATAACCAACACACCTTTTGGAGGCAATTTAGACAGTGACTGCTCAAAACCATTTCAACAGAACTGTTTTTTGGAAGAGAGAATAAGTTATTTTACTATTTGCACAAATTGAATTTACTACACTCATTTTACTCTGGTAACGCTTTAGCTACAAGGTATCTGTACAAGATATATCAGCAGAGATAGCACATTGTTAACACTACATATGTAAACTGAGAGACAACAGGTCCTTCCATCCAGGTGTCATATTGCAGATAAACCATTGGTATCAGTCTGAGAGGCTGCGGAACCGCACTTCAGCACCACGGAGATTCCCGGGGAGCCCAACAGAAAAGCTGTGCTCTACAAGGGTGACTGTCCATCCTGGAACAGCAGGAGGAGGAGAATCAAGCAACCAGTGTTTGCAGTAATATTCTTGAGGATTCCATTCATTCGGTGCATATTGCTGTACATAAGGTGCATAAACCTGCCACGGAGGAGATCAGCGGGAAGAGAAGCCAGTGGCAAGGCTGCAACCAACTACTGGTGTCATGTCCCAGATCTGGAAGAGAATATCGTGGAGAATTACACAGCTTTAGTGTCAGACTCACAGGTCTTTCTGCAAGAGGCATAAAAGCAAACATAAAGACATCCCTGGACACAAGGTAACAATTCCTTTTTAACTTATGCTTGAGGAAAATTTCACAAAGAGTTATACCAGCCTTACAAACCAAAAGCCAAATTTGGGGCTCAAGAGTCTTCTTGCACTTCTGTAGAGGTCTGTTTTAAGAAGTGCTATGCAGTTTGTCACAAACATGCTTACAGCAACACAAGGAGAGGCTGGCACAGTCTCAGCTCTGGCATGCATGGTGAATGTAGAGCTCAAGCACAGCAAGATTCCGTTTCAGTCTGAGCTCCATGTCATTGTCTCACAACAACGGCTTTCAGTGGCCATGCTCAGAGCCATGGAGCTCCGAGCAAAGAAACCTGTACATTTCCTCAGGTCTGTGTCTTTAAGGCTGATGGCAGATTCTCCTGCTGCCCATGCCTGCTGTGTTTGTTCAGAGACACAACAGTAACAGATCCAACAGCTGCACTCCATACAGTGGAGTTACAAGTCATTTCCTCACACAGCTGCAGAAGAACAGCCTAGCAAATACAATTCCTTCTTGCCACAATAGATAGCTTCTTGCAGTAGTTGTCAGAAAGAAAAAAAAACTACAAAAATGAATTCTCTATTAAATATCTCTAAGAAATGCAGAAAAATATGCAGGAATACCTTCACAATCCGGTCGCTCCCACAAGTCACCATTAGCCCTCTGGAGATGTCCATGGACATGTGTGAAATGTTGTGTTTTCCTTCATGAAAGGTTGCCAAGGAAGTACGGCTGCACAAGAACAATTGAAATGAAAGCCAGCCATCAGATGAAGCTCCATGGCATCATTACAGTAGTGCAAAATAAACTTAAAAGAAAATGAAGAAATGAAGTTGCTCAAGTACTAATAGATCAATTCCAAGAGCTGCAGTGCCGTATTAAAGGGGACAGAATTAAATTAGTAAGTCATGCTAAGGCACTGCTTGTGGAGTTACACAGGTGTGACATTTCCTGGCCTTCTGCAGCCTGACTGTTAATAATACTGGAGCAGAAGTGGGACACTGCATTAGCAAATACTTCTACTCCTGGTTAACAAAGTCAAGCTCAGCTACATTTTTCCCCTGCTGGCTGCAGAAACCAACTAGGGCACCACATCTCACTTTTCAAAAAACCCAACCCCAAGCAAACAAAAGGCCTCAACAATGAAAAACCCAACAACACAATAAAAAACCCCAAGCCCCCCAAATTTTCACATCTGATTACTCTGTTCATATCCAGAGAAAAGGGGTTCCTTCATTTCTAAGACAAGTTTAATGAGACAGCAAGTGATGTTTAACCCCATTTGCTTGCATGGGGAAAATCATGTGGAGCTCTGAAGAATATTCCCAAAGAAATAGTTTTTAGAAAGTGTACATGAACTAATGCATATACATCCTGGCAGCTGAAATGCATTGTCTGGCACCCACTTAGCAATGTTAAGTGCAATCAATAGCTTGTAACTAAACTGAAATATTGAGATAAATATATTTCAAGTTTAGATCTGGGCTCTTGGAAAAGAACTAAAAAGGATAAAAAGTTGTAATTCCACATCTGATCCAAATGCACTTGTAGAGCCAGATGGGGGATCTGCCCTCAGAGTGCTTTCAGTCCCCAAGGCCTATTAGCAGAGAGTCAGCTCAGTGTGTTTTGTAGCATTGTGTGCGGATGTGGAGCAAGCCCAAGGGTTTCTGCACACCAGCAGTGTTACTACAGTTTATTATTACTCCTTAATACTCACTCTTCATCCTTGATTGACTCAAAACAAGAATCACAGACACGGACCTGGAACTCAAATCCCATGATTGGGTAACTCGACCGTTTGGTACTGCACTTGCCACACACTGCTTGTCCACATTTTCTACAATGATGCTTCATGGAGCAAGAAGAAAACAAACAAGTAAGTCACTATACTATGTCACTTGAGCACCGTACCAAGGGTCCACTGAACAACAATACAACAAAACTTCTGTTTTGCGACCTGTTAGAAAGCAACCTGTTAGGAAATGCTCTGTTACTTCAACCAAAGACCAACGTCTCTGAAGTTCTGAACAGCTGTTTGGGTCATTAATGGATTTATCTCCATATTCTCTGTGTACACCATCTTCTCCTGCAAGCTCCTTCTGGGAGAAGGGGAAAAAGAGGGTTGAACAAGCAACCCAGTTAAAAACAGTCTAAGGAAGCCAGAAACAGATGAATGTCTTGGTGTCTGTCCAGTCCCTTCTTAAAGAAAACTACCTGGAAAGCTTTCACATTCTGGTACAGTAAGAACAGGGCCATTACTGCTTCCCTGGAGTGAGCATCTATATGCTCAGTTATGGGGCACTGTTTGCCATTTTACACAACACTTGAGGATTAGCTGCCCATGGTTCCAAAGCATGGAAACATTCAGAGAAATCCAAAAGAGCACTCCTAGCCCAGCCTGCTTCAACCTGTGACAGAAGTTTGATGCAACATTTTCATAGAAATCGGACATGTCTTAGCAGTGCCTAGAAGCTGTAACTTCTCAATATATCCTCACTTCAAAGCAGCAAAAATACCAAGAGTTGAAAAGATCTACCAGTCTTAGTGGTTTTCTGTTTGCATTTTGCTCAAGTGCTGAAGAACAGCTAAGCACTGAAACCAGGCATCTCACCTGTCTCAACCCTATCGTCTTTGTGTCCCACATTTGCTTTATATTCCAGAAGAAAGGTTGTTCACACTTCTGACAGGAATCACTTTCTAGCCATTGAGGAGCCTACAAAAGAGCAGGAGATGCAAGCAATCAGAATTGTTTTCCCCTCATACAACAATCAAGGAAGTTTATTTTAAGAACCCAAAGTAAAATTTTATTTGGAAAGATGCCCTGGCTCAGTTCTGGACATTTCAACAGTAAATTGCCTAGAACATAGTACATAGTAAGTTTAACACAAAAAACCGAAACCCCAGAATACAGTTATTGGTTACCTACGCACCTCCTACACTTTTTAAGCCTACAGTAACATGTTATGTTACTGCCTTAATAAGAAAACTCATTCAAACATCTAAGTTACTAAACCTGCTGCAGGCATTCAAAGACTGCTGCTCTGGTTGACTGGATGGCTTTTAAGGACCAGTGTAGTCCAAACTGTAGAAACTATGAGGCAGTAATCCCCTCTAAGAAAGGGGGTGTCCAGAAATAAATTCTGTGAGTAACTATCTTTTCTACTTTCATGGGATTGCAGTTTGAAATAGTTAGGAACTCATCTGCATTTTCCATCCTGCGCACATCTTCGTTAAGCAACCCTTTGCCCACCCACACACTTTTCCTGCCATAAATGGACTAGGCCAAATGAAAATAGAGCCTTTACACATTTCAGCTGTAAAAGAGACACGATGTTTTTAGTACGTAGACTTGAACATGTATATTCTATACAAGTTTATACATCTCATGAGGAAGTCTCCCTGAGACTTGACAGGAGGAAAGCTGGAACAACAAAGCATTTTTTCTTTTCAATTCACTTACACTGCTGACAGTAAGAAAACAAGAGCATTCTGAGTTGCACCACCATGGATATGAACTGATGCAGGAAAGAAGTGTATAGCCGGGTCAATTGCTGTGTACTGCGATCTTTTAAAAAAAATGTTGCCTGGGGACTGAACCTCTGCCTTCTGTACTACATCTCAAAACCTGCCTCTCACTTCTTTACCTGCTTTGCCACAAGTTGAGAACTTATTTCAAGACTATTGAAGCACAGTCCACTGGTTTCTTTACTGCAAGAGTGTGACTGCTTTAGATTGTTCCAGCAGCAAAGGCCACAGCCATTCCAGTGAACCTGTTGTCTCTTTGAGAAAAAACTCTAAGCAGTCCCAAGATGTCTCGCACTTTTCCTGTCCTGGGAACCCATTTACAACAATGCAGCATGGACAGCCACTAGAACAGAACAGGTTTCAATAACATCATTCAGCTTTAAAGTGTCAGAGAACATGAGGAAAGCAGCCTGCAGAACTGACTAAGGAAAGTAACATTAGTCTCGGAAAAAGGGAAAAAAATAACTTTGACCTAGGACATGAACTTACCTCTTCTCGGCTGATATCCATGTTCCAAACAGCAATTCCCCCATCAGCTGAACAAGACACCAGCTGCCGTGTCAGCTGGATGTAGCAGATAGCCTGCACCTTGTCACTGTGAACAAAGCACACACTATTTACCCACAGGTATTTAAACAAAGCTTGGTTTCCCAGCAAACCCTGATTTATCCTTGTAAATGAAGCTAGTGAGGAAGCCCAAAACTGATTTCCAGTTTGCTAAGTCCACTAAGTAGAGCTCTGAGGATGAGTGAACAGATGCTGTCACGTGAGCGCTACCCTAGCATCAGGATGTTGCTGAGAGTGTTCTTACAGGCCTGACCAGAATACCAGAGGTACAGTTCCATGTCAACATTTGCTGGCAGTAAGCCCTGATGGTGAACTGAGTGTCAACTCAGAGTGTGTGTGCAAATACTCTTCTGCGTTGGCAAGGAGAGCCACTTACCAAAACAGAGACAAGTGGAAAAATAAAGAGAAATATTTGTTTGAAGATGTAGCTAAGAAGCAGGTTCCACTGTTGCTAACAAATCACAGTAAGTCAGTCTGTAGCTGCAAAGCAAAGTATAGATTCACCAGTAAAACAATTTAATCCTGAAGAAAGTCATGGCAAAACAAAAGTCTACTCTAAGAAAGTAAACAAAGAATCTGAGTAGTATCACACTGCTTTGCAACATCTAAATTGAATTTAAATAGTCATTCTGCTTCTCAGAAGAACTTACTTTCCCATTCAGTACGAAGAGAAACTGTTACAAGTCTTCACCAGGACACATGAGGCAGCAGTAACAGCAGTATAAAGTCCTCCAGTCACTGACTTCAGGTTTTTTTTGTTAACTAGGCCTCTATTATTAATTCTTTAGCGATAAAACTAAATCCTCAAGATTTAACAAGAGTTCTAGGGCTAAGGCTATCAGTCTTGATCAAAGGTGGATGGAGGCATCTATGGAATTAGACAAGAGAACACACTATACAAATATCTTTAAACATAAAAAATATCTCTACTACCACTGCATTTCTAAGTAGAATATATCTTCAGTGGTGAACTGCCCATCAGACTGAATTAGAGCCCTACATTTAAAAATGGCAGCTAGCATTGTGTCTCTAAAAATTAAGAGTTGATTAATACAGGCAACTACCTCAACTGCAGAAGAGGGGAGACATGATACTTTCTGAAGTTGAGAGACTATCCCTGTAATTTAGCCAGTTTATCACCTTGCTGACAGAAAGAGAGAACAGGAACATACTGAAGCTTATTTTATATGGGTACATGAACATGCTTATACATAAAGGTTTTATAGCCCTCCTCTCACAGGTAACTCAGTGCAGTATTTACAATACAGACACATGCAATTTTTACATAAAGGCCAAACCAGATGATTTAGGGGTTTTATCCACCTCTTTCTCTAAACTACTTCTGTGTTACTTCTAAACCATGGTAATAAGAATATATTAAACATGAACAAGAAAAAAGATTTATCAGTAAGGCTTTCCTAGTACTGATTATCCTTCTTCCCCCGCAAAGTCCTCAGGGTTCTGAAAAGAGTAACTTTCTCCATTATTCAAAATGACTCAAATATCTTGCCACACTCTTTAGTGTTCATGGGACTGTGTGTTCATTACAGGACATGTATGAAAAATAAGACTCCATTACATACTGATGTCCCTGGAGCAGCAGCGTTCGCCCCTTCCTTCCACCAATATCCCACATGATAATGCTGTGGTCAGAGGCACCTGAGAAGAGCAGCCGTTGAACAGGATCCCACCACAGGGAAGTAATACTCCCTAGGAAAGAACATTCTGCAGTTAGATGTTAAGGGACTGGCTCCCCAACACAGTGATGCCCTCCTGGAGCATTAAGTGAAACCTGAGGTACTGCCTTACTCCAGTAACATATTGAAAGCCTTAAGGCAAAGGAAGCACCCAACAGCAAGGTGCAGTCCTGACAGAGAGGCAAGGAGTACTGGACAGTAGAACAGAATGTCCCTAAGAAGACAAATATAGCATAAGCCAGAAAGTCCGAGTTCTGCCCCTTGTATTTAGGTAGGTGATTTTAAGAGTTACCAGGCTGCTATGTGAGCTTTGGAAGATAGAAGTACTAACACTTGCCAAGCAGAAACCATTATCTGCAACACAATGAGATGCTTGGTCAGTGGTTGCAGGACAGCTCACAGTGTTCTCAGGTAAAGCCACTGTCACATAACCATTTACAACCTTAAAATAGCTGGACTAAGAAACGAAGGGACAGTTTCACTGCTGTTAGCAAATCTGCCACTACTCACTAAATTACAAAACTAGATTTCAGAAGGCCCAGTGCAGCTGTGAATTAGTGGATAGAAAGAAATGAGTCATCTAACAGTAGCAGCTTTATACTAAACCCATATGCATGGTAACGTAGCCAGGAGACTAAAGGAGTAATTTTGTTACTCATGCCACCTATAGTTGTGACGTTGGGACATTTTGTTCCCTTGCAGAGATCCTTAACTTTAAAGAATCCTTCCATTGCTCAGTTGTCATCAAAAGCCTTGTTAGTCTGAAACTGAGATGATGAATGATAATTAGAACCCAAATCAGTCCTTTCCAGTGCTCTGGAGCAAGACGGTTTTTTTGCCTCCTTCAAGGCTACACTACTTTTAGACTGACCCATTTGGGAATAGCATGTGCACCAAAAAGGCACTAACTTTGAGTATTATCTCAGCATTATGCAGAGCAGGCTGTTATATATGGTGAATTCTGGAAGCTGAGAACAAACTTTGAAACCATTTAAACTGCAAAGCAAACACTGCTTGCTTATGAAGTCACATTTACCAAGAGCTAGAAAGCAAACAAGATGAAATCAGACTTTTGAAGTCTGTCAAACACAGCTGCACTCAAAGAAGAACTAGATGCCATTTAAGTTTAGAGTTTCTGTATCTTGAGAATATTACAGAAATACTATGGAAGAAAAAAGGTTACACATAATCTGATTTGCTTTAAAAAAAAAAGGAAAAAAGATGAAATAACTAGGATTATACCAGTTGAAGAAAAACCTGCTTCTGCCCCTGAAATCCTCTTTTATGCTAGCTCAATTCTTGTTTTAAGGATCACAGTCCCCATATGGAAATATATGAGCCGAAGCTGGTTGCTGTGTAGCCAGCACAGCTGAAGTTGGTGCTTGGAAGCCCATCACAACTCAAGAGATAGAACACACACTATAAGAAAGTGCCACACAGACATACTGCTTGTAGACTAACAGTAACATTTACCAAGGAGCTGCATTTGAACACAGGCCAGTGTAAAAGTATAGAGAGGCAAAGGAGTCTCTAGGGCCAAGAGAATGATTTTGCTCTAAACTGAAACAATCTGAAATTCTCCTTGAAAGCAGAAGAGACATTTATCACTTGAAAATCTCAACTTGCCTCCTGCATTCAAAACCAGCTGTATCATTTTACAGTCATCTGTAGATCAGGAGTCTATGCAGCTTTAACAAAGCCTACTCTATACTTACAGCTGTTATACAAAGCAGCCTTTTCCAGTGGGTCAGAGACTCATGACCCAGTAGTTCCATCCCTACCCACATGCAAACTGTCAGCTGATTTGAAAGTGACCATGTGGGAAAAGACATTGTCTTGTTTATTTTTCTCAGCGTGTTATTAAGTTACCCATTATTCTGTGATTTGCTTCTTCCCTTACTCATTACAGCAGATGGTAGCTCCATATCATGTTATGGACCACCTGATTCGTCATTCGATATAAGGACTTCAGCTGTACTATACAGGATGAGACATATGTCTTAGACTAGGCAGCTTCTCCAATGTTAAAGAGACTAAAGCTTTTAGAGGTGGCCATCTAGTGGGTAACTTGTGTTTAACTGAATGCATATGTTTACCTTTATTTTTCATCTATAATAAAAATACCTGTAGGTATTTATAAGGCTAAGATTTCCCCTCAGCAAGAATGTGTTTGTTCTTCAACAGGAAGTCATGTACAGCTTTGAACAGCTTATGATAACCACTACCCTGGACTGTTTTTCCATCCAATATCTACTCTGAAGAGGCAGATATGCAACTGACCATCTCACCCCAACTTACAAAGAGGGACCATATCTGGGACAAGTGGATTTAGGACAAGGAGTTACTTTACCTTCATGTCCTTTGAGAGTTGTGATAACTGAGCAGGTATTCTGCTCAAGCTTCAGAAGAGTGATCTGTCCAGAATAATCACCAACAAATGCATGCTGAGTTTCATGATCATATCTGAACACCAGTAAAGGAGAAGCTTCATTTGATCAAAGAGTATTTTACATGAGTGAAACAGTCAGCTGTAGCATCTAAAAAAATTGGAAAAGAACATTTTAATATGCCAGATAAATATTTGCATAATTAATTCTAAAGTGGTTAGAGGGTGTAATAAACCTTTTTGATTCCTTCCTTCTCATCACTCTTCCCTACATCTGCAAGTAAAACCGTATAGAAATTAAGTGATGAGAGTTTAGAAAGCCAGTAGAGAAAGCCAGGAGATAATCCATGCCCTAGTTTAAGGCAAGCCAAGTAGCTTTAGGCCATTTCTAGCAGATATTCACAGAAAATGCTCATGCTCGTCTACAAGATGCCAAAACTCATCAGGCTACTTGTTGCAGTGCAGAGCTCTCTGCAACCATTACGAGGATCTCACTGGACACTGGGTGGCTTTCAGTCTTACCTACTATCTCCTCCAATAAACCCTTAGTTTTCTAGCATGTTAGCAGCTGATATCCCCAGGAGAGGAAAACCAAGACACAAGGATGCTGTCCCTCCACAGCAAGTTCACCTTACAGTGGAAGTACACGCATAGTGTTCTAGCTACTGCCAAGGTAAGACTGTCTCATTTCTTGTCCTGTTCTCTGGACTTCCCAGTTTACCAGTGCAGGTCCTTGAGTGTGGTATTGAAAACGGAACTGTATTTCAGAAAGGATTCTGTTAGTTAACACTGAGACAAAAGCCACACCACATTCTAACATAAGATCCATTAACAGGGTGGCACATTGGGCATAAGCATTATACCTCATAACAGTTCTGATAGTCAAATTTTGCCACGATGTAACTATGAACTCCAGAAATCAAAGCATAGCAAGCCAATGGAACTAGATAACTTGCTGCTTTTAGAAGACTTTTGCTATTCAGAATATAAGCAAGAGCTATGAAAGACCCATGCAGCTGACACCACAAAACCCAAGAGCTGTGTATAAACTTAGGTGTCCTCCTGGAACCACATAAAAACAAAAGCAGCAGCTAGAAAAGGAGTCTCTGGTATCCAACAGAAAACGCTAACTTTAAAAAGACAGCCTACCAAAAAGCCCACCAGCCTAAGTGAAAATGTAGAGCCTTTGCCATCTGATGACATTCTGAAATCTCTTAAGCCTTCAGGATCTTGAGATAAACAATTTGCTTTCAACAAGTCCTCTAAGTCCCAGAATATGTGATCCTTTCTTCATCTTCGAAGTTCAGACTTGCCTTATCCTCACTAATTCAGTAAAGAATAGGCATTCTGATGTGTTTTTCAGAAGCTTACACATAGGATCATTAAGAAACAACTTCTAAGGGACCTCCTGATAGGGAGGCCAAGCACCTAGTGCAGGCTGGTTCTTCCAAACACAAGTCCAAAGGCTGATCAATTACAATGGATTTTCAAATGTCATGTTCTTCAGTGGAAATTTATTTTTGTATTGATATAAAAGGTCATATTCTTTTCTCCATTTTAATAATAAACTGTGCCATTATTTGCAATAGCATTAGCTATAGAACCCACTAAATTCAGTGAGGCTCAGACTGTTCACCAGACTGTGCTGTGAGCTGGTCTCCAACACACACACCAGCTTTAACCTATTCTGTGCTGCACTCAGCTGAGGTGAGCTGCACATGGCATGTCTTATGGGACGCAACTCCCCTGGACTCTAAAAAAGAGCAGCAATACAAACCTGACAATTCTTCAGTCAGTAAGGCAGGGTCTGCACAGATGGGAGACCTCAGAAGGCCAGACATGCAGCTGGCAACTGAGCTTTCCTCCCAGCTTCTTACCAGGACACAGGTGTACAGCCACTCTGGAGAGTTCTTCATGTTTTCAAGCGATGTAGTTTACTTGTTTCAGCTTTTGAATCCTGTATTTCTAAAATATCACTGCCATTAAACCTCATACAGCAACCAGGACCTTCAATTACTGTCCAGCCACATCTAAATTGCCACCATTAACAAGTGCTAAAAAAAAGTTTTAGAATTTCAAGTATTTAACTTGCTTTCAAAAGCTTTGATAAGTGAACTACCTTTCAAGTTACTGGCTTTGTAAGTCTTTTACATAGGGTAAAGAATGCCCTGAAGTACTTACAGCTGAACAGACACCCAGAGTGTCTAAGCTGAAAATGCTGCAGTTAAACGCAGCTTGCAGAAAGCAAATTGCACACAGACAAATTACTACTGGTGGTGAATAATATTTCAAAGTACCCTTGTAGCTTAAAGATAGAAAAGATTAACTTGAGCAAAAATAGAAAAATTAAAGCAGTTCAAAGGGTTTTCATGATGTTTTATGCTCTAGAAGGACTCAAATGCACACTGACATCTGTTGAACAAAGTGACTTGCCCAAGAAGTCTACAGGCCAGGCTATAGATACAGTCACTGCCACGAGATGCTATGGGCAAACACCTCAAAATTAGCAACTAGTACAGATTGGGATTTCTGCAGCACAAGGTCTCTTCTGCTATCTAATAACCACTAACAGAAATAAAGGTATTAAAATAATGAGAAAAAGGGTTAGCAGACTTGCAAGAGATGTCACTCTAGTTTTTATACATGAAAAGTTGGGAACAAATTGAGGTAAAGGAACAAAGTACTCTTCCAGCTTAGGGGTAGCAATCATTTTTCAAAGGATACTGTAGACATGAAGCCCAAGAGGTGAAGTAATGTCTCCCCAGCATGCTCCCACTCCTAGTGCACATCCAGCTGATACACTTGTCATGACCTGTGCTGATAAGCCACTCTGATGCCAGGCAGAAAGTAATAGCAGACACTCGATTCTGGTGAGCTGCAATAAGAAAAAGATTCTGGCACTTGTTCCCCAAAAATCAAAGTGCTGTGTACTTCCATTCTAATTCAGACAGACAGAGGTTGAAGATGATATCTAGGCAATGCCCCAGAGAGATCTTTTACCATTATATTATACTTGCATCTAGGCTGAATGAAAATGTTCCCATAGCTCTGTTTAGGATTTGCCTTCTGAATAGCTCAAGTGAACCAAATCCATCAGTCAGCTGATGTAAGCCTTTCTCCCAGAGAGAGAGAAGCTGAGTTCAGCCCAGACACCCAAGGTTAAGAAATACACAAACCCTCAAATTACTCTAGTTAGCCCAGGACTTCTGGGGAGTAATGCAACACATCTAAAAACTTGAATTGTTTTACTAAATGCATCTTTTCCTAACCCCAGAGAGCTATGCTCACATTCATACATTCAGGTTTAAGCACCTGAAGGGATATCTAGTCCATGGCATTCAAACTGCTTCCTGTGACAGCAACCAAATCCTGCCCAGCTTTGTTGAGAATGCTGCCCCTAAGCAAGAAGTTACACGTGCTTTAGAAAGAAGCCTCCCCTGCCCCCCAAGATGCAAGTACTTCCCTTGACTGAATTGTAAAATCATCTCCCTAAGGATAAAGGGAGGTTTTGTTGCTTTAAGAACAAGGTCTTTTTCTCCCAAGCAAGAACATTGCTTCTATCGGTGTCAGGGAGTCACAAGACAAACTGTACTTTGTTTTGCTACATAATCTGCAGTCTTTAAGAGCTTCCTTCAGGCCTTTCACATTAATATTCCAATTTTAACCAACAATTGAGTTTTGTATTTCTTTAAAGGATGCGTAGATAAATGCTGAAATTAGCATCTCTGTAAATATTAGAATAATCCCACAATCCCTGTTTCCCACATAATGGAAAAATAAGCTCTTTTTCATCCCTGTTGCTCTCCTAAAATGACAGAGAAGGGAAGGACTCTTACCTTGAGCTAGAAGCAACCAAGTCCATTGATTACAAAAAGTAAGGACAGAAATTGTAAATACCAAAATGCACCTTTAGAAAGCTCTTACACCAACACTCACACAGCACTACTTCAGCGGAGGAGCAAAATCTGAGCTCACTAGTTCTGGCTCATTACACTTGCAGGCTAATGATGTAGTGAACTTAATGATAATGACTACAACTTAGACTCAGCAGTTATCCCCAACTAAGCGACAACTATAAGGTCAGTCAGAGTTAAAGCATATCTGGTCTTGATTAATCTGTGACTGTGTCCAGTTTCCCAAGCATTTTAGATGCCTTCCCTTCACACAAATGTTAGTATAGATAGTGGTTAACAGTTTACCTGGATAGGTCTTCACAAAGTTCATCTTATTAAAGTCCTCAGAAATATGAAACTCCTAAAAGCAAAGTGGAATTGTTAGAAGATACCACAGTGGCACAAGCAACATTGATACCCAAAAAAGAGCAGCAACCTCACAGACCAATATTTGCATAGCAGCAGTATATCTCACAAAAAACAAGCACCTTCTGAGGCTGGAGCAAAGCACACCGAAATATCAACTGTAAATTAAGGTTTTAAGTGACTGAAGTTTCAATAGGGAACATTCTTTCAGAATTGAGTTTGCTGAAGGGAGATTATAGGAAGAGATAAGATCTCGTCTGTCCCCAGCAGGAGCAAACAAAACTATCTTGTAGTATTTAGGATTTGCATGTTTGCGACTTCACAATGGACAGGTCTATGTGAGAGTGTTTTCTATTTGATCCATTAGACTTAATGAAATTTTCAAAGTCTCAACTTAAAATTTCCAGTAGTTATCACTAGAATTCTATGCAGTTCTTTGTAGGCTATTCACAGCAGTTATCCATAGAACATGACTATGACACTCATGTACCCTGGCTCCTTATTATTTTGACCTTATCTTCAAAGAGAAAGGAAACCATTAAAGCATCTGAGAGTCATAAGATTCCCCTCCTTTACCAAGGGGGGAAGAATAAAACCTAATTTCTCTTCTGCCAAGTGTATGCTCTCCAAGACAGGGACAGCAATTACAGCAAGAGTATAGAAAGAGAGAAGAAAGAATTCCCAGCAAGAAAAGAGATGAACCCAGCCTCTTATAACTTCAGAGCTAGTGTTGAAATTTCTACATCATAAGAAGATCTGCAGCAAGCAAATCCAGAGACATGTGCACAGCAGGATACAGACAGATCCATACTCCTGGCCAGGAGCAAACCAATTGCAGTTCACAACCCCTGTCAGAGCACCACCATGGCACTCTGCCTAGCTTACTGTACTCCCCTCAAAACAACTCCTTGGCAAAGCATAACTGTTTGGGCCCACTGCTGCACTAATGGCTCAAGGGCTTCTTGAGGCTACCTGGCTCGCACTCGCATCTCGTCAGAAGAACCTTTGCTTTGCAGTCCTCTCATGTACATCTCAGCTGAACTGCCAAGAAGCTCAGCCATTTAGCAGTAGCTGCAGACTATCAGCTGCCAGCAACACACGAACAATCAGAGCAATTCTAACCTACATTCAGAAGAAAAGTCACAACAACTTACCATGACAGCTCCATTATCCTGGCCAACAAATATCCGTCTGCTGTCATGATGATAAGCCATGGCAGAACATGGGGCTGTCAAAAAAAAAGCAAGTACATTACAGTTACTTAAATGGAGGTATTAGGATACACATGACTTTAATAAAAGTAAATTCTTTCACTCAGGACAAAAGCTGTTCAAGTAACATGATAGAAACTAGTCTGCATAGCTAACATCCCTTGGAAAGACAGTTCAAGTCCCACATATGAAGCTGAGGACAGGAACATGACTACTGTAACTCAGATATACCAACAGGAACCATATGCAAACACGATTTCCTGCCACAAGGCACAGCTCAGCAAGAGGAATTTTACACAGGCTGAAAGCTGAGCTAACAGTAACAGCTGGTTACACTTAAGAACTTGAGCTCATTACAATTATCTCAAAGGGAGCCCTGAAAGATAAAAATGCACACCTTGGAAAGCAGAGAGTATTCTTATGTCTGAACTTTCACTTAGTGATTAGAAAAGCTCACTTAATTGGCAGACAAATTATTTGCCATCATTTGAAGCACCTCCTGCTGCAGATCCACAATGATTTACCTGGTAAAGGATGTGGTTCTGACAGAACACTGCCACAGATCTCACCCACTATGCAGCTAGTTTCAAATCAAAGTCTGAGCTAGATGCTGCAAAGCTCCCAAAATCAAGATCATTGAGGGAATCCAGCCCTTGAGGAAATGTGAAGGAGGTATTCCCACACACAGCACAGGTACAAAACCCACACTATGCCTGGCCACCACTTACCATCTCTATATTGTACTTACATGCCATAGTGTGATAGATGCTGGGCCAGTATTGCCCACTGTCTCTCTTCAGCCATACTCGGATTGTTCTGTGTCATGGGAAGAGCAGGGAGAAGCCAGCTGTAAGTGCACCAGCCCTTGCATCTGAACCACTTCATTACTTATGTATCAGCTCCATTCCCCTAAGTTTTTGTGCTACTCAAATATAATAGTGGAATGCCATACCAGAAATAACAGTATTCAAATACTACTCTAACATAACAAGAATATTAGCACTAAGAATAGGCACCTTGGATTTGGAGAAGTTTTCTTCAAAACTATTTATACAATGAGTTTCAGTAAGTATGAAATAGAAATACTATTTCAGCTAACTTCAGAAACTGCTACAAATTGCATCCCTTTACTTCCTTCTTGGCTCTGACTGATATAAGTCAAATTCAAATTGCAGAAATGTTCTGTCTTTGGAAGAGCAAACCACAGTTTGTTTATAGCTTGCTTGTTTATAGCAGATTATGTGTCTGATACATTTTAAAAAAAAAAGAATTGCAAATAATTTCATTATGGAAGTCCAAACTTTTTAATTTTAACAACATCTCTGTGTAACTCACCCTTCAGCAAGCCAGATACTGAATATTAATAACAGCAGCACCTCATCCTCTAGACCAGCACATTACTGACATCTCCATCCCCATATATTAAGAATCCATAGAGGACAACATATCTAACTCAGTATTATTTCCTCTAAGCCATGCCTCTAATCCCTCATGCAGGAATGCAAAGGGCAAGCAACATTAATTGCTGTTAGTTTCCACTGCTTCTCTGCCCTAAAAATGATTAGGATTGATGAGCCAGTCAAATGGAAACTGAAAAGCTGACAAGATAAGTTGGACAGCATGTTAAGATTCTTTATAAGAATGGCTTTAGTTTGCGACCTTCCAGAATAATCTCTTGGAAGGAAGAGATAAATGGTCTTGAGAACATTTAGCATTATACTACTCTGATGACTGTCAAATCCTGGGAGGAGGGATATAAGAGTATCAGTAAGGAAGTGGAAAACTATTGTCAATTAAAAACATTGCTACAACAGACACATTGAAGGGATTCTACATCAAGAAATTAAGAGCACACATGTAGACAGTATTAAGGTTTATTTAAGCCCTCTTGAAATTTCCTCTACAAACAATTGTTTGCCTTTTTGTTACTGTTTAAATCCAACTTCCTCATTCCTAAATGATCTGTAAATATACGTACCTGGAAACACTGTCAAGAGGCTTCATTGAGATGTGCTGTTCTATTTACTGTTAGCTAATAGAAGTTCTGGTGTTCAGAATTTTCTAGAAAAATACTAGGGGACTGATTTGCTAATCGTGTAAGATCAACAGTAAGGAGTTTAACTAAAAGAGTGCAGGAGGGGACTGGTGTCTTGCACCAGAACTAGAACTTTTCAGAACTTTTACTTTTGAAGATACAACAGTAGCATTCTAATTTTGCAATCCATTTAAGGGCTTTTCTTTAACAGACCATCCAAAATAAAGCAGACAATGCCCACCCTTAATGTACTACTTTTAGAAAACTTGAAATCACTACAGCTGAGCATACACTGCCCCAAAACAATGATTTTCAGCTTTTAAATCAAGTTACTTTTTCACCAGTTCAGGGGCATGTGTACATTAGTGTAGTCCACTAAATATTTTACATTAAGCCTGTCTCTTAAAAGCTATCACTTCCCCTTTACAATAATCAACAGCCTGCCTTATGCCCATAAGTCAACACTTCAGAAGAGCAGTTGCTATTTATATATATATATATATATATATAACACGGAATATGGGGAAAACAATGTTTCTAAGTCATTCTGACGATGCCAATGCCACTAATAGCACAGGTTAGCACCTATGGACTTCTATCAGCTTTTTAACTTGCTTTTTAAAGCAGATCCATCATATTCAAACTGTTCTGAACATCTCAGATGGTACCTTCCACCCTCACTTATTTGACTCTTTCACTTCAAGCCAAAGTCATGTAATTATTTTTTATTTTAAAAAATTACATGATAACAAGTTATCATGATGATCAAGACCATGCATTGCTGATTTTTCAAAAGCAGACTTTGCTTCCTCTCAGTATTGTGGTTAATTATACTAAACTAAAGGAAGCAAAGATTTGGTTTTTTTAAGAAATTATTTAATGGGAGTATAATTTCTGCATTAGTTATCAACAATACAGTTCCTCAGTGAAGTCAAGAGCCTAAGCAAATAGCTGGAAGAGTTAGCAAAATTAACTTCTGAAAGCTTCTTATTTTGGTTTAAGTAAGATTTAGACTCCGCTCACCTCATGTTTGCAAAGATAAGCTGTCAGACAGCTTTATATCTAATTATATAAAGCTCTGACTGAGCAAAATTTGAAGAGATTGTTTCACAGTAGTCAGCAAGTGATCTGTGCCAAAGTGCCACTTCTCCTTGATTCTCTCTCCTACAGACCTGTTTTTGTGATGCATCTCCTTATGTTAGGACAAACTAATTCGTGAAATACTAGTTCCTAAAGAACTAGAGAAGTCCTCCAGTAATGCTGCTCCCACAATCTCCTTCTACCACTCAACTGTCCTAGAGTCTTTAGCACTTTCCTCAAAACTTGGTGCTTATTTAATGGAGAATCCTGTGCTCAGTACCTGAGAAGAGCTGGCTACTGCTCACTTCTCCTTAAGCATTCCCTTCTAAGGGTCTAGAAAGACACAGGGCTGTTTGACAGCAGTCTCAGTAAGAATATAAAAATGCTGAAACTCATTAGGGAGCACCCAGAGATAGATACAGACTTTTAAAATTTTAGACTCAGGTCTCTGAGAGTGATAGGAGGAAGCAAAACTTTTTAAAAAAAGATTAAAAATTACCTCCAAACTTCCCTAACATTCAGTATTGAGCCAGAAGCTGCTTTCAGCTGGGCAGCACGCACATTTATAGAAGAGCAATTCAAAGGGGTTTTTGCATAAAGAAAGACAGTCAAAAGCCATCTTCAAGCAACACTGACCGTGGCCTTACCAATTTCTAAGAGTTTTTATTGTTCTCAATCACTGTTTCATTTACATAGTGAGTAAGCACCAAACAGAGCTGGAGAAAAAAACTGGGGTTTGAGAGCAGAGACAATGCTGTGTTCCAACAGTGTTTGTGCTCCTGCTACAAAGCTGCCCTCTGAAATCCAACAACACAGGTTTCAGGGACGGAGAAGTGATGAAAGACCAGCAGGCAAATCCCAATCTGTTACAATACCAGCACTGCTGCAGGTTATGACACAGCTACACCAGCCCTGTTCCCAGCAGTGCATCTTCCAACTCCTTCAAACCACCACCAGCTGCTTTCCTACCCAAAATCAATCACCGACAGTTGTTTTCCTAGCAAGAACAGAACACTGTCTCTTTCTGGTAGTTAAACTAAATAAAAAATATTTATACTGTTAATGACCTTGTTCCCAAAACAGCATTAGGAATCTGGTTTAATCACAGTGCAATGGAAGCTCAAGGACACAGCTGATAGTTTTTATCAAATTTCTGCTAAAACACGTTTTGACCAATATTAAAGTTTCATAAGCAAAAACCAACAAAAGCTAATACTGTACTTTAAGCAGCTACTGATGGTCACCAAACACCAGCACTGAAATGTGCCAGTGATTCCAGAGCTCCTGTTAGCCTGTAGTAAATACATTACTTTCATCTTGCATTTAGGCTCTTGTATACAGCTTATCATCCCTCAGCACTCCCAACTGCAGCTGGGAAACACTCATCTTGGCTTAGCTATTTGTCTCCTGAGGGACACACTGCAACAATTCCCAACCTTGTCCTCGAGCCAGGGTCAGACAAGATGCCAACAGGAACACAGAGTTAATCATCCTTTCTAGGTAAGTTCTGAGAAAGCTTCACAGATGGCAAGTGTCCTGCTGAAAAATCCAATTGGGAAAATTAACTCTTTGTCTCCTGCAGGTACTCTTGCTTCCTTCTTCATCTTGAAAACTCTAAAAGAAAATCCTAGAATTTTTTTGGCATTCACATTTCACAAATTTCACACAAATTTCATCTACGATGAAATTTTTGGTATCCTCTGAAAAAATAAAACCGTTACTTTTCATTCTAGGAAATATAATTTAAAATAGAACTACAACAAGTAGTTCTAACAAGAGAATAATCTACAACATTCTCAAAGAATGTTTTTGCACCAATGTTTTCCTCACTACCCAACTTGTAAACACATTCCTTTGACTGGTTATTATGAAATACTTGACAGCCTTAGCTGCATTAAGATGTAATAAAAATACTGTAGCCCTGCTCTTAGTGCACACAGCAGCTCTTTTGCTCCTTGTACTCTACTCTGTACTTAGCTGCCAGTAGCATAATCAGCTACACAGTATTAACACCTACACCCCACTTGTAGTGAACAAACAGGGGAGCACTGTTTGACAACATGTTAAACTGCAGGTGAAAGCTTTGATGTACTGTAGGAGGCATCCCAGATTAGAGGTAATACAGTGCAACGGTTTCTGAAAGTTTAAAGTAATTTCTCACAGTAAGGCAGGTGACACAAATTCAGCCACGAGTCCACAGACTCACTTGGAAATTACACACACCAAAGGTGGGCAGTGGCCTCTGTACTCCTTGCACAGGTCTGTATCTGACATCGAAACTTGCCCAGATAAAGATGCAGCTCCATTCTTGGCTCTTATCAGCAACCTAAGCATGCAGACTGTTTAACCTTTGGCATTAGACCTTGAGTTTAAAAGCTGGCACTGTCTGCCACAGGCAAGCCTCTGCAAGCCTGTACCATGAAACTCTGTGCAGGGTAAGCTCTGATATGGACTCTTAAAATTTACTATTTCCTCTTCTCTCCTTCAGGAAGCCCACCAAAGCAAACTGAACACAAGCACAAACAATCACACCTAAGTGTGGAATAAAAAGGAACCTGCCCAATCCCATCCAAAAGCTGTTGTCCAACATGTACTGCACAAAGCCATCTCTATGGGAAGGGATGATACGAACCAACTAGACAGCTGATCTGTTTGCGCTTTTTGACCTAAAAATAAATGCCAGAAAACCCAGTTCAGATAACACCCAGTTCAGCACTCATACCCTCCTGTTTCTCACAAGGTCAAGCTTTTCAAACAAAAATTCATGCAAATTCAATGTTAAAAGTTCTTTAGTATAATAGTAAAATTATCCCTGCACCAAGCTACACCTCAAAGAATGCACTTTCATACTTTTACCATCCTCCTTCCAAACGATGTCCCAGTTTCTTAAGAAGCATCTCCTACCCCTCTTCACATTTAAGAGTCGCTTTCCACATAGCATGGGTGAAACTCCATCTCTCGCTATACACTGCACACCCCTCACCACTCTCCTGGCCACAACCCTCTGTGCTACCTGCTTCCTCATTTCCACTTTCCTTTCATCTAAGTAACTGCTTAATGACATTACCAGCTCTTGTGGCAGACGTTTCACATGCTATGCGAGCCAGTGCCGAGGATCAGGATCAGACTCTGAAGGCACGTTCCTTTCGAAGCAGAAAGCACCGTGCTCACCAGCTCATCACCCGCTCTCCCCTCATGTCTGCCAACTCACTCCCTGAGCGGCTTCAGCCAGAGGGAAGCAGGTTTGAGACCTGCACACCGAGCCATCAGAATGGACTCGTTCCGACTGGAGCAGTTCGGAAAGCTCCAGCTCTCCTGACGGGCAGGGGAAGCAGTAACACACTGCAAATGTTTCAGCCAGCAGAGCGGAAGGCCGAGGGAAACATATTCCCTCACTCCTGGTTCTGCTCACAACCTCTGCAAAACACATTTACACATAATACAAGCTGTGCTTTCCCAGCTGCTCCGCAGGACAGCGCCCATGGAGCACAGAAGCTTCTCCCCGCTGGTGGGAAAGTGTCAGCCCCGCATCCCGCACGGGCGGGCCGAGCCAGTCCTCCCTCACAGCTGATGGCATCTTCCTCCCCGGAACCGCGGCTCCGCGGATTTCCTTACGGCTGCAGGCACGGAGTCCCTGGCGCCTCCCGGCAAAGGGACAAGGCACACAAGGATTTCCCTCAACAGCCCCCGCTGCCCCTGCTTCGACTCCGGCTCCTGCCCCGGCTCCGGCTCCCGCCCCAGCCCCAGCCCCGCGGCCCGGCCCTGCCCAGCGGGGAACGGGCGCTGGGTCACCTGTCCTCGCCGGCCGTGATGACGCCGTCCTCTTTGGGGATGAGGAGCGCAGCACTCACGGCGTCCTGGTGGCCCTCGACCTTGCTGAGCAGGACGGGCCGGCGGCTCTGCGGCCGCGAGTGAATCTCGGCAGCCATGGCCCGTAACGCTGCGTGTAGCGGCGCCGCCCCGCCGCGCCGAGGTGTCCCGAGTAGCGGCGCAGCCCCACCGCGCGCCGATGTCGTCACGGGCGTGAGCGGGCCGCCGCCAGCCGTATTCGCTGGAATAGAACGGCCGTGCGGCCGTATTTCATAGAAGAGCGGAGTAATCCATCTGGCGGTGGGGGGCTCCGGCCGCCTGCCCGGGGTGGGACGTGTCCCCTCCGCTGTCCCTGGGCTCAACCACGGGTTTCTGTGGCGTGGGCCTGGCTGGGCTCCCCGTGGGTTCTGTCCAGGAAAAGTCGTTGCCGTGACCCTGGCTCAAGGAGCCCAGCTCGCTGCCCATCCCCGCTGGCATGGGGCCACCACAAGGCAGCAAAGGAAAGGCTGTTGCCCCTGCACTAATTAACGGAGGGATAGGGGCTGAGGAAGGATGTGTAGTCACAGGAAATACATTAGCTCCTTTCTGTCTGTTAAAGCAGCTGTAATCCTTCATTTTATAAGTTCTTAAGCAGCTGGAGTGTGCTGTTATTTTCTCTGTGAACACTGCATGGGAATGTTGGCCACATAGCTGGGTAACCAACAGCGGCATTCCTCCCCTCGGTGCTCGGGTTTTGGTCTTATATCTGAACACCAGCGTTTGGATATAGCCAACACACACTGTGCTTAACTGAAAACTCTAACTGGGAACTGGGTGAAGCTATTTGTGCTCTGGATGTCCCAGACGGAGCTGAGCTCCAAGAGGAGCTGCAGACAAACCTCCTGGAGCAGGGGGCTGGGGATTGTACCATTTGATAAGCTGTCACAGACCATGTCACACACCTGCAGCCAGGGAGGGTGAATGAGGCTTCCCCAGGATCCTGGGGGAGGGCAGCAGACAGCAATTATCTTTCCTGTGAGCTGTCCCAAGAGAGGAATTTTGTAGCTCAGAAAGCCAGTAAGGGAGATTGGCTATGCAGCAAAGAAAACAGACATAGGAAGAATGGGTCCATCTTGAAGCTTTAAAGATACATGTGGTTAAATACACTTTGTTTTGCCTCAGTTTTTCCCTGCTTCCTTATTTTTCCTCTGTATTTCCAGAGTGACTTGGTCACTGAGGACAAGAATATTACTTCAGGTCTGACCTAACAAATCATCATGTCAAGACAACAGGCAATGCCTACTTAAGCAAAATACCTGGCACAGCTGGATCTAAAATTCTTCAAACACAATATTTCAGGCCTTGACCCTGTGCAGTGCTTGGCCCAAGACATACCTATAGTCAGAATGATAATTTGTGATCCAAGCAGACACCAAAAAGCACCTTGTTGCTCAATGCTCTGGTTATTATTCAGACTTGTACACACCTATTCCTCTGCTTTTTAAGCCTGACCTGCTTAGCTCCTGCCAGTTGTCAGTGAGTCTGGCTCTCTGCCCAAGGAGGGGAAGACAGTGTTCTCCCCATACAGAGACTTTGCAGCAGGGATTCTGAACGAACATGCAGCTCTAGGATAGCATATCCACAGGGAAACGTTTTCAAGAACTACTATCCAAAAACTTTATTTGATGACTAGTGGTTATGAGCTTTTTTTTAACCTTCCTTTCTTATCACATGACACATTCCCTCTGGCCTCATCGTCTGCTACTCATCACCCTGCTGACTTCGGCTAGAGACGCGTGGTGGTATTTCGGCTTGGAGGTACATCCTTCTACCCGCTCCTTCGTCTCCTGGGTGGGGACGCCCTTCCCGCAGGCTGCGGGGATGTGCAGATGCCCGGTGTTTTCCTGCTCCCGCACCGGGGCCCCGCCGCGCCCCGGCTGAGGGACCGGCACCGGGCTGCGCCGTGCGCTCAGGGCCGCCAGGGGGCGCTGCGGCCGCGCCCGCGGCTGAGGGACGGATCCGCCGGACACTGGGACGGGGATGTGGGGACAGCGGGACAGGGGGATATGGACACAGGAGGATGTGGGGAAAGGGGTGCAGGGGAAATGGGGATGATGACAGGAAGATATGGGGCAGGGGGAGAGGGGAAGAGACACAAGAAGATACAGGGAGATGGGGACGGGGACAGGAACAGCACGGTATGGGCATACGGGGAAGATGGGGACGGGGAGATAGGGACAGCAGAAGATGGGGAGATAGGGACAACAGAAGATGGGGCGACAGTGAAGGGGGACAGTGGGATGTGGGGAGAGGGACAGGAAGATATGGAGCAGGGGGAGAGAGGGAGAGAGGGACAAGAAGATATGGGGAGATGGGAACAGGGGGGTAGGAGGCTATGGGGACAGGGGGATATGGGGACAGGAGGGCATGGAGAACCTCCTGCTGAATCACCGCCTTGTGCAGAGGCCAGATGGGCAGGAAAGTCACCCGTTCAGCCCCCTCTGCTTGACCCTAGTGCTTAGAGGACACTGGTAAGAGCTACCAACAGAAAAAAATGCCAAAAGCCAGAATAAAACTGTTCAAATGCCATCATTTTGCCTCAGAATGAATTTAGAGGGGTTTGGGGGGATTTTCTTTGATTGCCTTTTTTTGTCATTGTTTTGGTTTGGGAGCTTTTTTAAGCCCAAGGTGGAGCATTGAGGATGGCACTGCTTCTCAGAGGCACTCACAGTGCCCCATATCCCTGAAGCCCCATTGCCGCTGGGGACAGCTAGCAGCCAGCCCGGTCCAGGGGCAAGAAGGGCCAGAGGTGACACAGGGCTGTGCTTCCCACGGGCACACAGCTGCTAGCAAAACCTTGAACAGGCCAATTGCAGTGTCCTCACCTCAACCATTTCAGGAAGGGAGAAGAGCCCAGATTGGTCAGATACAGTAAAAGATACAGCCCTGCCTTCCCCCTTCTCCACCATCTGTTCTGATCCCAAACCAGCCAACATGCTTTAGTCTGGAAGTGAAACAAATGCTGCCTGGGATCCAAGAAGACAAACCCAGCCCTCCTGTCTAGGGACAGGGTGGCTCACAGCCAGTGTAATTAACCGATGGCCACAGGCTCCAGGTGCTCAGTGCCCCAAAGAAAAACCATTTGATTCACTCCCTCTATTGCACAAACACCCTTCAGGAGCTTATACACTTAATTACAGGGAACAAGGTGCATTAGGAGCCCAATATTCAAGGGAGATGCCATGGACTTAGCAACCCAAAAAGCTTGGGAAGATAATCCTTGGATCAGGGTTGACTGTGCGTTGGCAGCATGTTGGAATGGAAATGACACTGGGTTAATGCACAATGCATGGCACATGCATCCCACAGGGCCCAATCTTTCTTCCAGTCTGTACCAGTTATCCTCACCACAGCCTTGAAAGCAAAAATTAGCATCCCTGGGAACTTGAGCATGATGTGAAGGAAAGAGGGGACAGCACAGCACTGAGATGGCCATCCTGCTGTGAGCTGGCAATACACACCCATCACTGCTCCAGCAGCAGCACAGAAAGTGTCATCTAGTAAGTGAACAGTGCCCACCTGGCCATAGCAGCAAGCCCAGAAGTCCTAGATCAAGGAGAGCTGCACTCTGTCACCACTACCACCCTCGTAGGGAGGAGGGCAGCTGCAGCTTCTACCTTTAGGTTTCCCTACAGCATTTGATAGGGGCTGATCCCCTGGGTATCACATCCAACACAAGACCATCACAGCCTCCTGGTACCACAGCAATAATGGAAATTGCTAGTGTTAGACAAGTTTCAACCACTGCAGGTATTGGCATTACTAATAAATGCACACAGTTTAAACTGGTGGGGCTAAGCTAAAGGGCTTTTACTTTCTTTGAAGCACAAGGGAGAGTTTTTAAAATATTGCTTACAAAAGAGATATTTGAATTTCTTGTTCTTTTTCATCTTTATTAAGCCTCGTTGCTGCTGGGAGGCAATGCAGCCATGTTTTTAAGGGAGAGGTTGCTGTCAGAAGGCTGCCAGCAGGAAATGTGCTGTGATGCCAAAGGGTGAACAGCAGTTATCCCTTTACACAGGCTGAGAAACTGGCCCTTCCTTACACTCTCCACTCTGTCCAGCAAAAAAGATTTGAAAACAACAGTGTTAATGAAAATGTGGAAGTTGTAAAAGAAAAACAGCCTTTTTAGAGCTCTCTGAAGTTACGAAAACAAAGTTAAGACATGGTTTGGCAGATTAATAGCCTGCTATTTCACCTGTTAATTACTTCATGACTAACTACTTTCTTTATTACAGACCTGGCTCAGGAAATGTATGGCAAGGTTTACCAAACTCTTTCTCCCTATTTAATCTCTAGGCTAAAGCAACTGTAATCACAAGCATTTTCCACAGTCATTCCCTGCCCAGGGTTTCAGTCTCAGTGCTGAAGAGCCATCAGTTTTCTCAGGGCTTTCCACCTCAGGAAAGTTTACAAAGGATGTGTTATCTCTTTTGAAGACAGAAAAAGAGGCAGTAGAGAGCAGCCAGGAACAGCAGATAATGAGACCATCTGAGCAGCAATTCTACAACTCCTGCTTGATGTTACCAATCCATTATTATAATAAGTTAAGCTTTGCACATTCATGGTCTCTGTTCTTCCTTGAGAACGGTCCCTTCCCAGCCCTCCTACCCTCAAGCATTGGAGGGCTCAGGGGTTCAAAACAACCTCAGCTTTGCTAGGAAGACAAAGTTTGACTGTGAAGCAGTTGGGAATAAAGGAGGGATAGGCTGAACCAAGCAGCATGAGCACCTTACACTTGACAGTCCTAGAGACAAAGATGACTTTGAAAAAATTAACATGCAACCTCTGCTGATTGCAATCAGATTCCCCCAAAGCCTTTCAAGAGCAGCTGACAGACTGCTACACTAAGGGTTAATAGACTATAGTAAGAACTGCCTTAATGCTAAAACCTCACACTGAACTCATTACTCTGTCAAGCAGGACTGGAAATTTGATATTAATCAACTCCCAGGATAGAAGAGAACAGACAGTGTTTTTACAGCACTACAAAAGAGGAAGTTTTTAGCACCTAACCTGACCCCCCACCTTCCAAGGCTTTTAATTCATTTCCCTTCACCCTGAGCTCCTCTACTGTTTATAGGCAAATACCACAAGCATCTTAGCTCAAACCTGCACTTTTCCAGCAGGGAAAAAAAGTGCTGTCTAGGAGTAGCAGAGCTGAAACCCCCCTTTTTCTGAGTGGTGACATTATTTCACCCTTGTACTGCAGGACACTGAATCTCACCAGGAGTAGCTGCTACATGTGACATTCCTCATCAGTTTGCTCAGAGCTCAGCTTGGGCAGGTAGTCCTGGCTCCAGCAGACTAAATAGTTGTGTTCACCTTTGCCAAGCCACTCTCTTCACTGTTCACTTCTGGAAAAAAAAAATACCCAGTTACTCACTGTTGCTCTAAAGCAATCATCTTATTTTGCCAATTATTTCAGGACTAACAGAAGGGACTGACAGAAACTGTGCTAAGGCAAACCTGAAAGCTTATGTCACTGCACTTTTTTCCTTGCCCAAACCTAATCCTAAGCCTGCTTGCTGCCCCAAAGCAGACACTGCTGCTGTGTATAAGTCCTGTGGGAGCTCAGTTTGAACGCCAACCCTGTAATATTTGAATTCTTAACACTAACAGTAAATAGAAGCAACTGGAAAATTAATTCTCATATTGCAATTTTAATTTGGTATCTAAACAGCAGCTGTTACTCTAAAATACAATCCCAAACTGCTTCATAGCCCAAAAATGATGTCTTGCACCCCAGTAGTCAAAAAAATACAATGCATGTGTGAGGTAAGCCCAGCTCAGGTCCTGGCTCTGTAGTTCCTGTGAGGCAACATTTCTCTATTCTTGCAGGACAAACCATATCCAAGATAGATGCAAGACAAACCAATGCAAGTGTCACTGTAACTTTACAACCCAGTAACTATTCCGTTGTTACTTGTGCTCCTTCCCTCCATGACACACAAGGAATTGAAGGCAGGTATGTCTGCGTTAGCCAGGAGAGCTCTCCTGCTCAGCACCAGACTCTTTAGTTACACCACCCACATACTTAGTTATTTTTGGTTGTTGCTTTGGCGTTTGTTTTTTTTGTTTTTTTTTTTTTTGCCTTCTCCACCTGCAGGGCTCACTTTCTCTTCAACAAGATAGGAAGATAATGAGGCCATGCTAGTTTCTCCATTCATCTATTGCAGGAGACCTAGTCTTTAGCATGCAGCAGGAGCACCCTTTTCCCAGTTTATGAGGATTGGGTGGTAGGCAGCTAATACATCCCATAAAACACCTACAGATTTATTCTTCTTGATGATTGCAGTGTTTAACTCAAGCAGGAAAAGAGAAGCAAGCAGATTGGCTCAATATCTGGCAGCATATTATGACCTCTCAGCCTGGGGGTTGTACTGGGTTAGGACTGGCCATGCACAACACATTCAGGTATTTTCAGCTGGAAGCATTTTCTCTTCATCTTGTTTTCCTACCTGACCAAGAGGCTCAACACTCATTCACCCTCCACTTTATGGATATATGCTACAGTCACCTACTTCCACTAGGGCTGAGTCTGCAGGAATTTCTCCCCCCAGACCAGCAGCCTCCTTTCCCTGTGTGCCCCTCAGAGCAGCCAAAGATTTACCTCACCCACCCAAATCCCTCAGTTGCTACAGAAGCAGTACAACAAAGAACCATCTGAGACAAGCCAAATGGATTTACTGCTTATCTTTTGAAAAGAGTTTTGCACTCAGGGGAGTCCTGTAAAGGGCATGAAGAGATGCCCATGTGCATATAAACTGCACCACGGTGAACAGGAGGAAAGGTCCCAAAGGTGCATCAAGATGTCCTCACAGGGCAGTTTTCAGCAGTAACTTGGGCACAGCAAAATAGAGTTCTCTTCAGGTACCAAACCTATGGAAAATTCATCCACAGCAGAATGACTTCAACGAAAAAGGTCATCACAAGGAGGGACTAAAACAAACAAGCAAAATCCAAACAAACAAAACCCACCACAAAAAACCCAAACAACACCCTCCCCCCCCCAAAAAGTCTCAGAGACCCACTCTCCTTTCACCCTTCTTAGAAGTAAATCTCAAACAAGTACAGACCCCAATATCCATCAGCACATCCACAATCCACAACACTGACTGTTCATAATGCAGTTTTATTTTTTCCTTTGTACAAAAACAAATATAAAATTTAAATCCAATAGAAAGTGTATACTAGCAATGACAAGTTTACATTACAATGAGACAGGACAATGCGATGTGTATTGAACACCACATTAGTTTTAAAACTCTCAGTGATACATGCACTATATAAAAACTGCTAGAACTTTTATTCTATTTCTACCAAGAATGTCCAGGTACCAAGATACTCAAGAACCAAAAGTAAATCTTGATAGGTGGTATCTACAAAATTAGACCTTTTCCACACACAAGAAGAAACCAACATTAATAGAAACATTTATCATTCTTTGTTAAAATCCTCTCAACAAAAATCCATACATAAAATTCTTAGTAGATACAGAAAAAGCTCAAAAGCTGTTAGCATAGGTAACCATTCAGTAGTTTAGAGAATCTTTTAGACATTTTGAAGAGATACTGTAGTTTTCAATCTGTATTTTCCCCACAAAGACAGAACCATGTCGACTCCTGTTTCAAAACCTAGTCAGTGGTTAAAACTAGCTCTTGAGTGAAGTCAAAGAGTAGTGTACAAAATATTTAACAGAACAGGGGTGTGCCTGTTTACTTCTTGAAGGAAGTATTTTCCACATTCAAGGTTTGTTTATTTGTCCCATAAACAAGATTGTACCTGAGAGATGAAACAAAAATAAGGATTACCATCATCTGTAAATAAACTTATCCATGAAAGCATGAAGTCCACAGAGCACAGCCAAGCCACCTCACCAGTCTTGTCCAGCCTCCCCCAGGTCTGTGAACCCAGGGAAGCGCATGTTTACTTAGGTGGCCACCTCCTATTCCTAGAGACACACAGCTCTGTTGATGCTCTGTGGAGCCTCGGGATGGGGGGAATGCTGCCAGCAGCCTGCTCTTCCCCAGTGCTGGCAGTTGCACCTTGTTCCCTTCTAACTGACATATTGATCACATGCATGTCACTGCAAGAAGAGCAATTCTGCTCTAGGAGAGCCAGCCCATACTGCAAAGAAGTGGTGAGCACTCTTGCAACACTCCCTTCTGGTCAGAGCAGGCTCGAGCAGCACCCTGGATCCCCAAAGCCCTATTCCACCTTGGCCCTCACTACCTGACTGCCCAGAAAACTGGGTCCTATTCACCAATTTACTATCAGTAAAGAGTTGTTTCCTCTGCACTCAGGGGAACTATGACTACTAAAGACTCTTCTTTTATACCCACAAACCTACCATGCTTGTTTCTGTTAACTGGGCAGCCAATATGTATTTTTTCCCCTGTTCCAAGTTGTATTCCCAATAAAATAATCCAAAATTAAAGGCATAAAAATGCATTTGCAGGATTTTTTTAATAGTTATTCAGTAGCTCCAGACTTATTTTGTCACTATTACATAGCTGATACTCAGCTTCTAAGCCAAAAAGTACTTACAACTGCTGCTTACCTGTAGGGTTGTGCCGGATGAAAAATACAAATGGTCTGTCTACTATGAACCAAGGAGGGGATGACCTGGCTATTAAAATTGCAGCTTGCAAAAAAAATACGGTTTAGAGTGAGACAAATCAAGCACCACAACACATTACATACTCTATCAAAGTAAAGTTTCCTTGTAGATATACAGGTATGTGTGTGTATATATATTTATATAGGCTTGAACAGGTACAGACAAATGCCTAAAACCTACCAACTTGGACATTTCAAGCCACACTGGTCACACGATATTTTTACAGGAAGCATATTAAAAAGACAACACAAGACCAACAGAAAGCTGAAAGTCTTGGGTTGTCACCCAAAGGCTGTAGTAGCTTACTCCTCTTTGTAACCTGGATAGCCAGAACATGCTGTCAGTGGCCTGATACAAAGTCTGAGATATGAGAAGGCACTTCTCTAGAAGTAAGCCTGTTAATATTTCTTACAATGATCAACACTGACAAGTTGAGATTTCCTTGAGATATTACATAAAACCCATTAACTGATCTGGAGTCCATGCATGTTCCTGCAATGATCTCCAAGTGGGCTATCAGTGCAATAGCCTTCTAACAGAGTTTTCCCAAGTCTGACAGTTATCAGTACAGTTGCTTACTTGTTGCTGCAGAAGCTTTGGTTCCATCTTCACTAACTTCAATTTTTGTCTTTTGCAGAACATTAGATACATGAAGACCTTCTGTTCCTGAAGGACACAAGGAGAACAGCACCTTCAGTAAAACTCACTGAGAGAGTCCTGAAGTACTTTGTAGCTAAGTGGCTCTGTTAGCATGGCTGAGAATACTAAAAGCTGCTACAATCCTGCTGGAATCCCAAAGCTGCAGTGCAGAACACTACTGCAGTACCTTTGAATAGCCAGTAAGTGAGTAATTACAAAAATAGGGAATAACCTATCTTATTCCTCCTTCCTCCCCATTTACTAAGTTTTTTTTATCAATGGCTTAAGCTAGAAGGGTTCACATGCATTTTTAGTTTTAATTAAAAAAAAAACCTGAGAAAATACACCATCTGAATTTAAGTTACACTCCAATTTGTCTCAATGTCAGGGAAAAAAAAAAGGCACTTAGCAACACACCTTGCTTTCAGTGAAACAGGAATTTGTTTTCTAATTAAGACAGAATGAGGTAGGCTTTTTTGTTAGACAATTCTATAGAAGCTAATCAGGATCTTAATGAAAGCAGAGAAGAGAAATAAGGTGACATTTTACAGCCATGAGTTCAAAAGTGTTTACACCCATCTTCAGATACTAATATTCACAGCTGTGAGTTGGTTCAGTCCCTTAAAGTGTGAATGTTTTTCATACATGCTTTCCTACAGCTCAAGAAAAAGTCACTAAACACATACTTCAGGAGAGGTTACACACCGTAGTTGCAGTATTTGCTACAGACTAAGGTATGGTATTGTTTAAGTCCCACCAAAGATTTTAGCAATGCTCGAGACCCTCAGGTTGCAATATCAAATCTTAAGAAGCTGACCATGATTTACTGCTGTAATGTACGATAAGGGAGAAAAAAAGCTACTGCAATGTTGAACAGAAGCAAGCAGTCATGCCTCACTGGCTACAACATAAAACCAGCTCCAGTGTCATGGCAACACTTAGCCAAGAGAAAGCAGACAACTGCATTGGTAAAGCAGCACTTTATTCAGAGCTAGAAACTATGAAGGACCACCATGAATTGAAACAAAAAAGCCCCTTACTTGTTATTTTTGCAAAGTTTGCCTTTGACTGGTCAAACATATCTGTAATACCAAGTGCTTGCAAAGGTTCCTTTAAGTCTGTTTCTGCTTCTGCTGTGAATCTGGTTGGAACAACAAAAAATCCATCAGTATTATGCAGGAAAGTCACCTGAAGTATTCCTTCTCCTGTAGCAGATGAGACACATATAAATAACTCCCCAAACACTACCTGAAGGAGAAATTAATTATATAAGTACTTACTTTGGTAAAATAACCTGCACTCTTTTTGCTACCATGGTTGTCATCCAGCTTCCTATTGTTTTTGTGCTGATGTGGGGGATGATAGCAGAGAGCGGCGTTGTGCTTTCAGTGGGTAGTGCAATCAACATGCTGATCATTTCCCCATGGTATGGCAGCTCAATGATGTTGTACCACAGCTCATTCGGGGTACTTGTAGTGCCTAAAAAAAATAGAAACAAACAAACCCAAACAAACTAATGAGCTGTAGCCCTTACAGCCTTAAATCTCTACCTTTACACAACTACTGCTAGAAGAGTCTGTTAGAAAAGCTCTGCCCACATCTCAAAACTGACTCTAAAGTCCCAGACTTCCTTCTGAGCAGCCCTTCAAAAGGCATGGGTTTTGTAGATGCTAGTCTGACATAAAGCACAGACACCATGGAGCAAATACTCATTCAACATACATACTTGTTTTCCCAGACAAATCTCACCAGCCCAGAGCTGCAAGCCAGCTACATTAGAAGTGATCAGGTCTGTGAATTAGCTGGATCTCTGCTTCAGATCTCAGCTGTGAGATCAGAACCAACTGTGAACTGAGAATTAAAAAAGCAAGGAATAGCAGCAGACTCTTTCCAAACTGAAGAGATCTTGCAGACAAGCTTTTTCCTCCAAGAGTTATTGCAAGAGCTCCTGGTTCCTGTCTGAAGTAGTCTGTGGCATTTGCTTAATTTTCTTGCTCAATAAGGATCTGATTAGGAAGCAATCTGAAGTCTTTCAAGATAGTGGAAAGCAGCCACTTCGAGGCAGTGCAAGAGGCCAATTAGATGAGCTAGAGGGAGATAGCAATGCATCCAAGTTACAGCAAGTCTGTCTTTGAGCAGCCCTCTCCTCCAAGTGCCCTTTGCTTACTGTGGGATTTCTGGCATGTGCCTGGGAAGCAAATGCTTTTTATAGTAGTTTCAAGTTAAAATTTGTCAGTTTGGCTACAGACAGGATTTCAGGCAAAGTTTTAGGATAGCAGCAAGATCTTATTGTCTCTCCCCTTTTCTCATCTAAATCTGTACTTGTCAGCCCAAGCTGAAAATCAACAGCTTCATTACAAATTTAATCTTGTTGCCAGGGTCATGAAACCTGCCCTAAACTCATATTACTACAAAACTGGCAGTATTGCACCTCTGTTGTGCAGGAATCATGTCAAAGCTGGCAGTTTCACTATTCCTTTTATTATGGCAGTGGTTCTCAGGCTAGAGCCCACAGACCTAACACTGGTTGTGTAAGTCAGCTTCAGGACAGTCACACAAGGCCAACTGTCCAACAGGTAAGGGCTGCTTTCCTGATTTGCTACATGCTGCTGTCATTACTGAGGCAAACTAAACAGGAGGGGAATTCAGCTTCAGTCAGCTGATGGGACGGAAGATACTTAAGAAATTTAAACTTTTAAAGATCCCTTTGCAAGCATGAGTAAAATATAAGCCCTGTGTTAGGAAATCCAGAGATACACAAACTCAAATGAGTCCTAACTCAGCAATATTTCTTTTGTTCCTTTCTAGCCTTAACAGCTTTTCTAGCTTAATCATAGGCCAACAGAATGGATATTTTAACCAGCATCAGAAGCCAAAAGCCTTCAATATAATACTCTTGCTAAATCCCACCTTAAGTTATGAACTTCTTTGAAACTCCACTATTAGTATATACAGCAGTAGGCTTCCCTACCTCCCCCAGCTCAGACTTTCAGCAGTTACTTTAAGTATTACATCACATCTGCTCTAATATACAGGTTTGGGACAGTCACAGCTGTTTACTTTAACATAAATCTACTAATACTAGTTGAGCACTGCTGACAGTAAAACTAGGCATTTAAAGGTACAATGGGTCTTGGTTTTTTGATTTATAGCAAGCTGTATTCTCAGGCCTATGTCTCAGACTGTATTTAGTACACATGGAAGTAAGTTCCAGGCAGCACTTCTTAGAAGGATGCAAGACAAGTTTTTATCAGAGCATCTGTCTTACTTTGACCACTCAAATCCCCATAAGGCTGCAAACTGGAGCTCTGAAGTACATTGTCAGTCACATCAAGCTGCTGGTGTCAGCTCTGAGAGTCTGTGATGGAAGTCTGGCAGAACCTGCTGAACTTCTTTTCACTTGTGACTCAATCTGAAGAGCAGTTTCACACCTCGGGAGATACAGCCAACATTCTAACCTTGTGTTCCTCTGGCTCCCACAGGACTGGGGACTGTGCAAGTCCCATTTCTCTATCTGCAGTGAAATATAAATTGATTCTACTCCAATCTCTCTTTCATATACAGCTCACCATCAGGTAAACCTCCACCACTCTGCCTGTTAGCGGCTTTCCTTTATTCTCACCCCTTTATAAACACGTACTTTTCTTTCTTACACCAAAGCTTAACTAACATGCAAACTTCTCAATTTGGGTACTTCAGACTTTCCTTTTTGAAGGCAAAGGATAAGGCAATAGTTGACAGTGTTCAACCTTAAGGCAACTGTTAAGTACCTTGCCCATGCCTCAGCAGCAGGAGACACTTCTCTAACACAATCCCTCTATATCAGCTACAAGAAGCAACACCATTAAACACCACACAGACAGCAAGCTCTTGTTTCAGTTTGAAGAAAAGAGCAAATTCTACACCCATTGTTGGTGGTAGTGGGAGTCACTGAGCTTACCACAGCGGAAGATGGACAACTGAGACAGCATAGGAACTTGGTAGGTCTTCCCATCAGCTCCATAAAATGGGCGTTTCTTTGTATTTTCAG
The DNA here is from genome assembly GCF_041296385.1 of Aphelocoma coerulescens. Lineage (NCBI taxonomy): Eukaryota > Metazoa > Chordata > Aves > Passeriformes > Corvidae > Aphelocoma > Aphelocoma coerulescens. The sequence goes on from NC_091023.1 coordinate 9,661,057, forward strand.
GACGAAATCGTGATTTCCATAAGCCCTTGAAATACACAGCATTCACTAGAACCAGTCTGGTCAAACTGCCTTCAATATCATCTGGAGCTACAACCTGATCAATCATACCTAGAAGAAATAAAGGAATTCTTGAGCATTTGCTGTCATAACACTGGACAACTGTTCTTGAACAACCTGACACACATATTACTTTAGACCCTTTGATCTGTGAGCGTGCCAGCTCCTCATGGGGCAGTATATTTAAAATTCATAAAGTCAATGGTATCCTTTGTTTGGGATAACTAGAAACCAAACATATCTTGCTGACTGATGTTTTAACAACTAACAAGGCTTTACCCTTTCCAGCATGTGAGCAGATCCAAGACTACTTGAAATAGTTTCAGCTGAAACACCTCCCCATTCACACACTGCTTGCAACATTACTATGCAAAACTGGTGATGTGGTAGAGAAAGAATTTGACAACCTGATTTCACAAATACCACATCCAACATCATTAACACACTCCTCGAATCCAGGAGGGACTTGTTTTAGCTCCAAAAGGTACCAAACACGTAGTTCGCCTGGACTGGGAACATGCTGCAAAACACGATCTCTGGCTTTAGCGTATGTAAGCTTGACAACTAGTTCAAGAGGCTTGAAGCATGAGAAGTTCTGTCAAGGCAGGGTTAGTTAAGAATCCTCCACCAAATGTGAGTCCTAAGAACAGGGTCACATCTTAGGACAGTTTAGGGCAGTCAGAGCAAAAGCTGAACTGCCCTACAGCTTCTCATAAGTCTGATTTGCTGAGTAGAACATCTGATTTCCTGAAAGCATCTTCTGTGCTTGATAAAGCATGGACCTAAGAGAACTCTGCTTGGATTTCTCACCAATTATATGAATGCAAAGAAGAGTAAAAGCTCCCCTGATCCCATGGACAGATGGACACATCCCTCCAGGCTACCAGACAGGCATATCTGCTGGGGCAACAAGACTGCTGGTTCCTGACACACCAGCTCTAAAACATCACACTAATGCCAGCTAAAAGACAGCTAAGCCGCAGGACAGAGCTTTCTCTACCTCCCCATCTTTCTCCAGTATTTCCATCTGAATTGGAGGTCTCAGACACCACAAAGGCACTCACCAATACTCACCCCTTGTTTCATTTTTCACCCACTGGTTGATGGAATCACATGCTGCATTTGGGTCCTCGAAGTCCACACTCTTAACACTGCACTGAAACACCTCTTTGTTCCTTGTAACAAAAGGCACTTCCATTTTAAAGCCACTCTTTGCAAACACTGCATTAGCAATTGTTACAATGTCTTTATTCTTTTTTGAGACTATGAGCCTGTTTATCTTCTTTAAGGCTTTACCAACTCCTAGTTGGAAAAAAACAGCAAGTTTAATTTAGAATAATATGATAAACCAACAGTAACTTTATATGCAACTATTAATGACATGAAAGGTCAGACATCAAGTCTGGACTAGAAAAGAAAGACCAAAGCAAGCATTCTGAAAGGACTTCCAAAATACCCGTTTCTGATGTCTCATCTGCAGAACGCTACTGATTCCCAGCAAAAACATGAACTTCCACTGTGATGCCCACTGCACCTCTAGCTGTCTGCTCAGAATGTTACAGACAGCGCTTGGGATTACATTGAGGTTCAAATATTAGTGTAGAGCTACAAATCATGCTCTTCCACAGAACAAACTGTTTCAAAAATATTTCATATTATGTAAGCCAGGTCACTTGTCAGTTCTGTGACAGTGACAAAGAAAGTCAAAGGGTCAGCCTGCTCACTCAGAGAGCTCGGCAGGATTTGCATACCAAATGGTCTTGAGCCTCAGAATGTAAAGCAAAAATTGTTTTTTTTTACTTCCTTTCCATTTACTGGAGAATAAGGAAGCTGTCAAGATTTCTATAATGAACTTCAAGTTGAGTCTTAGTTTTCTTAAAGATTAAGTCCTGGCCTAAAACAGATACAAGCAGGAGTTAATCCCTTAACACATGAGCTTGCCTCTAAAAAAGAAAAGGGAAAGTAGTTGGTTCCAGTGCTTAGTCAAGATCCTTAGGACCTGAAAGCAGATTGTACAAAGTGCTTGCTAGCTCCTTCACTGTGCATGAGGGAAAGCATATAGCAGCACAGAAGAACTGCTATGTTCACCATACCCAGTTCTCCCACGTTATGGCTTATCAGGGAGTGCTTGTCTACACAAGGAAGTTAATGACAGGCAGGCAACTTCATGTTCAACCACTGTATTGAACAGCATCCTTGGGTGGCTGTTTCTACTGCTGTTATTAATGGGTTCCCTCTGTTTCCCAATTCAATTTAGGCAAAAACATTTCCTGACTACTTTCTTATGTAGACAAACAAGAGATATGAAGGGAATAAATTAGTTCAGTGTTATTCTCTTAGCTGCAGGTAAGAAAAAGCCTCAGATGGCTTTGCTGTTTCATGTATCATGAATGCTTTAACAGCACCATTAGTATGAATTTCTACATGTTCACTCTCCAATATTACGGGCAAATTCTTTTGGAGAACATACCATAACAGAGGTTCTCAAACTGTATTCTGTGGACCACTGGTGGTCCACGGAGCACTTTCTGGTGGTCCAGGGAGAGCTGGCTGGTCTCATGATGCTGGCTCTCCTCTTTGCTTCCAGCTGCTAAATTGCATTAAAAGACAGCTAAAGACAAATTAAATACTTTTCAACTATTACCTTCCCAAAGAAGCAGTTGCTGCAGTTGCCAAAGGACTGTAACGCAGTCATGAACAAGAGCAGGGGTAAACCTGTGCAAGGACATAGGTAGCATCCCATAAAAAGTCTCTAACCAGGTAGTGGCTACTTTTTAAAGTGTTTGAGAACCTCTGTGTCTCACAGTTAGGATTAGGAAGTCTGCAGGCCAAATAAAACCAGTTGATACAATGCTTTAACATTTTTGCAAGTACTTATATTTTGAGCATTCAAATGCTCCTAGAGCTGATTATCCCATGAAGAGATTTCAATCTACATAATTTAGATGTTAAGGTGTCAAATCATTCTGTTGTACTTTAAACCCAGGACCAAAACAGCAAAGCAAATGAAGACAGGACAACATGTTATATGACACTACTGCTCAAGATTTAAATGTGCACTTACCTCCTGGAGGGTTTTCTATTCTTGGAAGTAAGGCAGAATGCTGGCACTAAGATGTTAAGTCTTGCTGGCAAACACTCACAAAAATAGCATGCAAATTAAAGCAGGAAGAATCTTCAGCCTACTCCCTTCTCAAGGGGCAGACACTGGCAGAAGAATATGAACACAGATGCATGCAGTGTCAGGCACAGGCAAGCAGAAATGGCTTTTTCTAGGAGAGGGCACTACAAGAACTACACATACAGGGATTTTGACAGCAGAAACACAAACAAAACTGAAGAGTAAAGTGAAAGTATCAACTGTATGGTTAGCTTGCACTGCTTTCAGTGAGGTGCCAAGAAATATCCTCTCACTCTTATCTAAGGAGTGGCACATTAAAGGTTGTTCAGTACAGCCTGAAATAGAGTACTGCCACCTTCCTGCTCAAAGCTAGCACTGGACCACCATCCACCCCGTTCTGGAATACCAATTTGGCAAGGACAAAGGCAGTTCTAGACAGGGCCCTGAGGTCATTAACCAAGCTGCTTACAAGCCAGTTTAGGTATATATACATGCCCATGCTCAAATTGTCATTAACTTCAAACATGTCCATTTTGTGCTTTGGTAAACAGAGCTAATTGGTGCATGATGCAATCTATCACACTTTGAAAGCCATCTCGCACATCATGAAGAGTCTGACAAAACACACCCAAAACCACCTTAGGATCACTGACCATTTACACTGTATCTCATCATAGTAGTCAGTTGCTTCTTTGTCTTGCCATCAGCTCCCAGCTGCAACACTCCCAGGACTGACGCAATCCCATGAGGAGAAACAACAACATTGTCCTGAGGCTTAGCTTTCACTATTTGATTGAAGACCTGGATTCCAACATCAGAGCTTAGCTCCTCCAGAGGGTAAAAACTGAACTGGGAACATACAGACATTAAAGTTCCAAGAACAAAGAGGAGTGAAAAGTGCCAATTCATGATTCCTGATTGGAGATACCTGTAAGAAAACAGAGAGGAAAGTTAAGTCAGCTGTCACAAGTACAGCATTTTTAACCTAAATTCTTATTTACCTGAAGAGCAGGCAAGTCTTGCACACATGCCACACACCATTCACAGAGCTCTGGCAATGGGATTCACACCTCATTTTACTTACCACTACCAGGATTTTAAGTCTAGGGATTTCCAGATGCAGTGATAATAATGACATAGCTACATATCAGTGCCTAGATAAAGGACAAAAGCCACCAAGTTAGGAGACTACCTCCCACCACACCCAAGTTCAGACAGTTGTGTGTTTCAGTTTAAATAAGCCTTGGCATTCTATTTAGATTGCCCTTTAGAATAAATGAGTGCTGAGAATTGTTGTGGTATGGTCCTCACCCACTACAATGTGATGCACAGTACACCTCAGATAATTTTCTGCAGTGAACAGAAGCATATATACATAATGCAAACAGACCTTCTGTTGTGGGAATTTACACCTGCCTAGAACAATAAAGAGTTAGCTGCATAATTGACATTCTCAATAACAGGAATGTAGAGGAAAATTTTAGATTTTAAAATGCAAACATTAAATTTGGATTTCAACCTGTACTTTTCCATTTAAGAAAATAGAGCACCTAATGAATACACAATGAAGTTAACATTCAAAATGGGCCTATCTTCATCTGCAGGTCTAACATCTGACAGTTCAGTATCATTACCCATGAGCTCCTAAGAACTGAAGCACAAGAAGCAGCAGCAGCAACATTTTGTTCAGGACCACCCAGCAACTGATCATAGAGAACCAAGCCCAAATGTCAACAACTGAGCACTGTAACTATTAGGCTGTATTTCCTCCTCAGGAAACTGCATTCAACCCCTTTTTTGTTAGGGCGAAGAGACACTTAGAGAAACATGCAATAATCTCCAATTTCATTAAATTACATTCCCTGTTCACAATATTTTAAAGACATTTCATTTGCACAGTTAACAGAACTGACTTCCATTTCCAGACCAGCCAGAAGCGTGTTTCCTCACAGAGCTGATTTCAGAAGAAAGACTGCAGAAGGTGTGCAACTGAATGAAGTGTTATTTGCATAACAAATACAAAAACAGGTCTCTGCTCCTCTGGAGCCCCCTGTGCAGCATGGCACACTGCTCTTCTAGGTGCAGCACCCCAGGGTGCTGGGGCCCAGCGGAGCCACAGCCTTGTCATTCCCACCCTCCTCCCACACAGCCCAAGGAGCTGTGCCATCGCCAGCCTACCTACACTGTGAGTTCAAACCATGCTGGAGCACTTGACTATCAGAAAACCAGCTGGTGTTTGTACAGATTTGTTTAATCATCTTTTAATAGCATGTACTTCAACTGTGCTAAAACATTTGAAAGCGACAAATACAGCATTTCCACTTTCTTCTACATCATTTGAGGGGACAGAATTGGCTTTGTCAAAGTTTGTCACTGCAGCACAGAATAAACCAAATGCTAAACATGCAATAATGCAGGAGTTTAGACATCTTTCTCCCCAGAACCCAACTTTAGTATACTTCTGACCAGAAGAACTTGCTGGACTGATTTAAGTTAGGCAAGAAAAAGTGAAAACGCTGTCCTACAAAGTGGGGTAACAGCCCACCCAATAATGAAGTCTTTCCCATCAACCTACTAATTGCCCAAGCAATTCTGAAGTCACTTAAGTACAATTCCTTCCAAAGGAGCTTCATACCATCAACTGCAACTACTCAAGCTTAGCCCAAAATTTAAAACGGATTGGGCTCGCTGCAGCTGAGCCTTGCAGGAAGAAAACCCAAGCACCACCCGACCCCCTGAGGCAGGTTACACAAGTCACTCCTAGGTTTGTCTTGCACCCCTCATCACCAGCTGCAGCACGAAGATGTTATGGGGGAGAGCCAACAGCCTGACAGGAAAAGTAAACTTGCATTTAAAAAAAAAAATTTAAATTGTTAAGGAATATTCTTCAGTGTTCTTTGATACTAACACAAACCACCTGAACCATCTAGTTTTGTTTTTAAGGGCAAGGATTCCCTCTCTCACGGGCAGCAGCTCCACACTGACAGCAATGCTGCCTTGCATGAGGCAAATGTGGCTTACCACTCCAAGAAAAGCTAGGTTTAGGGCTAAGGGTTTTCTTTGGTTTGGTGACCATCTCTTCTCCCTAACCTGGAAACCTAAGGGGTAATTTAAACAAATTCTTAATCCCAATATTAAGCACTTATACCTTGACCTAGTATCTCAGCAAAAAGAAACTTCAAGGCCGTAAAACTACTACAGAGTCTTACTATTTGCACTTAGAACCAAGCAACGGTTCATGTTAGTGCAATACAGCCTGTCCCATGCAGTGAGGGACAGGGACCATGCCAGATAACAATCACAGAGCACAGTCTGAGCTGCAATTTGAAAACCCTGCTCTTGACCAAGGCAGCTCCACCTGATCCTGACAGCAAACCAAAGGAAACTCTGGTATTTTGAGTGCAATCTACCCTTGACACATTATATGGCAAGAAGCATGGCAAGACTATGAGGGCAGAGACAGGAGACTTTGAAATCAACTAAAACAATGTTTCATTGTCATTTATGCACTTCATCTGCACAAGCCTAAAGGAAGTCAGACAGTTCTCTTCTTGCCTTTCCCAGAATATATTGCAAGTCTCCAAGTTTTCTACTTCACTGGTGACAGTCCCTGCCAGACTCAGGGTGACAGCCTTGCATTTTCCCCATGACATGTGAAGCCTTGTCAAAACAACCCAATTATGCTCCCAAGGCCACTGCTGCAGAATTTTGGTGGGTTTTCTTTTTTGTTTCAACTGATTACATCCCACATCTTGTTTCCCCCAATTCTCCACATTTGCCTAACCTCTCCCTCCTGACACACCATTAAGGTGGGCTGTTCTCTGTTTTGGAGCACAATCTCTAGCAGATACCTATTCAATAAGTGAAATAAAGTCGTGCAGTGCTCTGAGCACAGAAAAAGAGTAAAAGCACTTTTTATCACAAATTACAGAGCAGTCACTTCTTGGCCTGGTCCTGCTATGGCCACTGCATAATTTAACCAGGTAACTGAGGAGATAACGGGATCTTTGAGCAGAAGTGGCATCCCTGTAATTAACACTTCCATCATGGATTTCACTATATTCAACTTCGGTTCAGTAACAAGAAGTGCATTTGCATATCCTGAAAGAAACAGCTTAAGTACAGTGCTGAGGGAAGAAATCCAAAAGTATGTATGATGTGTAGGATGGAAAACAGCTGACCTGCTATACAGAATATCAACAAGCTTTCAACAAGCTTTCATAACACTGAAGCTAAAAACTTAGTGATAGTTAAATCTGAATCTAATGCTTCAGAAAACCAAACAAAAATACAAGCTAGGCATTTCTTTGCCTATGACCTTTATATTTTTTACAAAGTTAACTGAGAAGAAGGAAGGTACATAGGCGAATTCATTTACATAAATGTGGGCTTTTGAAAGATGTTGGATCAAAAAAAAATGTCCCTCTTCAAGGGTAGGCTGCCCACTTCTTAGACTGAGCAGTTACAGGAAGGACAACATCCACAATTTAAACTTCTTAAAACGCAATGGAAATACTGTCAGTAACCCAAAGAAATGTAGCCAGTGTTATCATGCATTGCAATTTCTTATGCAAACCCAGTTCTCAACCCTAATGCTAGAATTTCTGAGCAAAACAGATCAGTGTCACACATTCAGCTGTATGAGAGATGCCATTTCCACAGCAAGCACACTGAGAACTCAACTCCCCCTGCCTCAATGAACAGCACCACACCAATTCCTGTACATCACACTGAAGTACCAGTTATACCTCTATCGAATTGCAGAGCCTAGCCTGAGCCACAAGAGAATTTTTAGACAACTATTCCAGTCAGGCACAGAGCTCTGGGGAAGGCAGAGGAAGAAAACAGCAGCATGTCCTATCTACACCAATGGTTCTGTGTTGTTTCATGACAGATGATGAAAAGTCTTCAGGCTACCAATCTTGGGATGACCTCAGCTTCAAGCTGGCGTTGCACACACTAACTCTCAGACATACTGGGCAGCATATTCAACTCTCACTAGGCTCAGCTATTCAGATCATCCCCATAGTACCTAGTTTAAATTTTTTGGATGAAATTATTATGGAAGTAGTTATATTAACAAAGAGGAGATGAATGCTTTCAGTCTGCATTTATAGAATGCTTGTTACAAAAGCAAAGCTGTATTAATACGGACTGTTTAATCTATGTCTAGAAAAGCATTTGCAGAGCAGGGAAAAGTTACATCTTCAGTCCCAGGCACAAAAAACTGCTAATAATGAAGATCTTCCTACAGGAAAAAGCCAGCTTAGGAAGGACCTCACTTTCAGAGAGCCACACGAAGCTGCTGCAGTCTTCCCAAGAGGAAGAGGAGAAATTAGTTTCATTCAAGATCAGAGGCAAAAACATGATCTGAAAAAATACGCATATTTAATATCTAAGTTGGAGAAAATGCCTTTCCCAGAGAGGCTGAAGAACACTTTGCAGTGGATTGAGGGTGAAATAATGAACTGTCCATAGAGTTTTAGATATCTGTAATGACAGCACTCCCTATGAGACACCTCCAAATGTTTATTTTGAAGCCTGACTTCAACAGCAAAAATGTATAGTCCAAAAGGCACCTTCTTGCAGTTGCAAGATTGATTTTGTAGTTTCTTTAAAGACATATCAAGCATAAGGAAGTTTAGACACCAGACCGCACTTCTGTGAATAGCTGTAACCAGCAGCAAGCACAGCTAAAGGGACCAAAACTGAAGAGCAGTCTCACAGCATTGCTGGTGTCATTGCATTAAGCCCAAAAACCTCAGATCCCCTGAGCCCACGGGAAGGCACTGGGCAGCCCATGTGCCCAGAGAAAGTCAGCCTGGAACAAACATTCAGGGATATCTCCAAGTTTGAGATGTTGACATTTCCAGCCACTGTCATCTGGGGGACTAATTTAAGTCTTATTTCAATTGACATATGAGCTGAAAGAAAGCAGCTTCACTTCAGGCATTTAACCAACTCTCTCCAGCAGGACTGAATAAATACTTAACCAAACTTGTTACCAGTCATTAAAGGAGCTGGATGAACACACAGCAATTGTTTCTCCAAAGAAATGAGACCACTCCGGTTGCAGGGGGAAGGTCATATGCTGGGTCTTGTTTTTCAGCTGATGCCCACTTGGAAGCATGGTAAAACACTCCAGCCTCTTGGTAGGCTTCTCCCCACCTCACAGGTGTTCCAACTCCCCTTTTGCCTAAGCCTCTTCCATACCAAAGCCTTCAGCTTCAATATCCACTCCTCATCCTGAACCCGAGTTCAGCCTGCTGAAGTTCTGGGTTTTTTGAAATGACAGATCTGTGAAATGTTTCATCTTCCTCCACATTTCCTGGTATGTCCTGAATGTTGGCTCTCCCTTTTCACTTAACAACTCCATTATTACTCAATACCTGGAAAGTTTAGTATATGCAGAGCGTTATCAAGAAAGGATGATTGCTAGCTTTTAAACAGCTCAGTACTCACATTGCTCTGAAGAGGAGTAAGTTACTGTCAGCAAGATATAAACATAACCTGTACACAGAGATAAGCTGGAAGTGATGGGTTTTTTAAAGAAATAATTTTGTATGTTAAGATATCAGTCTGGCTTCAGGTACTACAGCCACCATTGCACATGAGTCCAAAAAGCATGGTACTGGTTCTGAAGATTTCCTCTCCCAACCTTAATCCTTTCTCTGCTATTTGTATTTCTCTTAGGTTTTTTGTGCATTCTGGAAAGCCTGTTCAGCTGTGTCCAACAAGCCTCCTCTGCCAAGTGGGAATTTCCCTGCAGAGCACCAGCTTGTAAAACCAGCTGGTCCCACACAGGAACCATGCCTTTGTCCAAGCACTGCTCCCACATGAGCCAGAAGTTAGAGTTTAGTGCTTCTTTAAGCAGAGTCCTGACCACCACCTCTTTTTGGGAGTTTCTGGTAAGCATGAAGCGCAGAGAGACAAGCTCCATTTCAAACTGTCTGTAGCCTCATGACCAGGGTCTGCAGTTCACAACCCAGACTGATTTTTCTCACCAGTATCTGTCTTCTACAGCATTGGTGGTGGCTCATGGTAGTTCAACGATCAATTTCACATCATGCAAAGCTGACCAGAGTTTTTTACTTCACCACTGAGTTGTGACCGTACAACAACTACACAGGTACTATTCAGAGTTTCAAGAACATAGATAGGCATTTATGTATCATTTGCTTTTACTTCCATCCTTCATACATGATTTAAAAAGCCAACTTTAGCTCTGCTTCATGAAGCAAATAGAGCTGACAGGGCAGGGGGCTTGTGGAGACTATTCTGGTACTGCACAATTCTATCACCATTTTCAAATTTTATGTGTTCTCTTGTTACTGTAGGCTCAACTACTATTGCTTAAGTTTCTAGGTATTATTTATTCCTGTATTTAAAGTAGAGTTTCCACAGAATTCTCCAAGATCTATTATCAAGTCTTACAGTATCAGGAAGATTAAAGAGAATTATGTTTTTAATTTACTGGTATCCCTTTATCAAAGAAGTGCTTTGGTTGATCTTAAGCTCTTTATGCAATGTGGTTATTTTAACATAATGAAGAAACATGCATGGGACAATCAGTTCACCAAGACTAATGCTGCAGAACCAGTTTCCCCAAAAGAGAGAGCACAGCAGTGTTTCACAACACGGTGGGGAGGCTCCTTCTTGTCTGGATTCACCCCAGTAGAGGGAACAGGGGTTCAACAATCATAGCATTTACCTAAACTCAAGCTCTCACTTACATGTTTTTTTTGTGGAAGAAAGGCCTCATGGAACCACAGCTCCCACATTTACTGCATATTAACAATGCTCACTATGCAACCACAGGCTCATTAGGAGCAAAACACAAGCCTACAGCACTGCAAGCTCCCATTAATAAGGTACAAGGTATTAACTCCTTGGAATGGGCTGTGTAAGTACAGATTTATGAAGGAAATAGTCCACAAGGTGCTGGACTAACGATGGCTGGTGTCTTATCAGGCACCTCACCACCATCTTCACCCTAAGTTCCCCTCTGCTTTAGGATTTCACCATCTTTTCTTCCTTAAAAAATACTAAAGGGAAACCCAGTACCCTTACTCATTTTCACTTGTTGCAGGTATCTTGGTGCCATCTGTCAGCAAGACTCACACCACTACATCCCTGCAGCGCAAACAAATCTGGTTCTCCTTTTCCAGTAAATCTTAATCTGCTGGCCAGTGACCCATGCCCTGCTTCTTGCACCTATTAGGATGGGAGAGTAGAAATAGACTTGTGGAGGTGGCTCCACGGCCACTCGGGAACTGTGCGGAAAGCTGTGCTTGCAGAAAATTGAATGCCAAGAACTTTCCAGTATACATCCTTCTTCAGAAGGGTTAAGAGACTAATATCTGTAACAGTTGGACTTAAAGAACTGTCAAGCAAAGAAAAAAATATCTGTATAAAAAAAAGAAAACTAAAGGTATAGAATGGAGTCCTCAAGCCAATAGTGAAAATTTCAGTAGTTCTTTGATAGCCACTGTTGCTGCAAAGTAGAAGAGAGATGACTGCCTTCAGATTCTACACCTTTTAGGTTTAGGTTACTCTACAAAAGAGGTACTTGTATTTCCTACTAAACAATGCTCCAAAGCCCAATGCCCATCACTCCACACTCTATGGTTCAGTTGGGGCTTACAGCCGCAAAATTAGGTTTTCTATGGAGCCATAATATTTTTACATTATTTACATTTTTATTACTCCTGGGAAGCTAAGAGAGGTGGCAGGATCTATCAGACACACAACATCTAACCAAAGCCAATGTATGCTGGGTTTAGAGATGCCCAACTGGTAACAGAAGATGGGGAGACAGTCTCCCAAGAGGACTTTAAGAAACCTCACTTAAAATAATTCAAGTAATTCAATCTATTACTAAGTTTTTATTTAACCTTCCTCCTACAAGAGGAAAGACTGTGGCAGTAACAGTATAGGCAGTTCTCTAAAGTTACATGGATACAGTCAATACAGTCATTTCACCATAAAAATAAACTGGAATTCCAGTATTCTCTGTTTGTAACGAGAGCTTTCATAAAAAACTTGTACTTACACAAACTCATTGATAGCCAAGACCTGATACTTTAAGCATTTGTAAGAAGGGAATGCTACCAAGTGACAAAATACTTGGAGAGATCAGGAACACTGTTCTAACCATTTACTGTACTTGTGGTTAGAGATATGCAGAGTATTAAGTGACTAGCCTTTTATTTATTTATTAATCACACTGTACATTAGCAATCAACCACTTCCTATTTGCAAGCTAATTTAGAAACCTTCTTATCTGAAAAACCAAATAACAAATATAACCCTTAAAGTGTAATGTAGCCAAGTTATTAACATTTAAGATTTAAAAAGTATACTGATTTTCTGTATACAGGACAGCATTTCTGAAAGACCTAAACTCATAGGAACATGAGATACTAGTTTTTAGTGGCCTTTTCTCAGCCATTCCAGCCCTAGCTTGAAGGTTACCCAAAAAGGATAAGAACACTCATACAGCAAGCATGTATTATATTCATCTTTTCCCCTCAGAAAGCTCCAGAAGCAGAAGTAGCCAACCACAAAAGCATCAGAAGTCACAGATGCTGTAAGGATGCAGAAATGAGGTCTTGTGCTGGGAACCCTGTCCATATGCTCAGGCAGACACCTCCTAAGTCATCTGCAAGAACCTTACATTAACCAGTTAATAAGAGCTATTAACCAGCTATTTAAAGACCTGTACTTAAGAAAACACACTCTTTTTGTTAAACTGACCTCACTTCGACTGATCCCACTGGCTTTACTACAGGTTTCTGGGAAGACAAGACTTAAATTTCCATAGTAAAAAATGGGACAACTGAGTATGAACTACACATAAGAATTCTCCAAGAGCAGGTCGTGACCTGATATATTAAACTGTCTGATTCAGTTCAGCTTGAGAGTTTGTAGGCTGAGTTGTGAGCTGTGTTGGCTGAGAAGCCTCCACAGAGTCCATCACTATTTCTGTAATGCAGATGACGAACCTCTGCAGAGGAAGTAGGCAATTAGCTGGGAAAGCAGCCTCTTCAACTGAGCTGCCAGAGCAGCTGGAGGCCTCAGCTTGTTTAACTGCTGAGACAGCCACATGAACTACTCTTTCTGGAAGAGGAGGGTGTATAGCAAGATGGAAACATACAGCTAACAGATAATACACCAACTCCTACATAGCATTTCTCAGATTGCTTAGGGATATAAAGTCATAGGATAACAGCATGGAAGAGGAAAAGTTAGTTATGTTTGGTTCTCCTCTTGGTTTTGTACCTGTAACCTGTCAGAGCTAATGGGAAACTGTCCCTCTCCTATTAAAACAAAAAACCTCAAATGCTGCTCAGCCTTTGGCCAGCAGAAGCTTACAGTTCACACCAGATGACAGAGCCATCTCAGAAGCAGTGAGAAACAACACTAAATACCACAACATGCCCTTCTACAGGAACAGAAGCCTTAAGTGCAAGTTGTTAAATAATACAGAAAGCATTTAAGTAAAAATCAAGGCTTGGTCAAAGCTACATAGCTGATGAACATAAATTCGTATCGCCTGTACATCAGCCAAACAAAGAGCTAGAATGTACTAGCATTTCTCACTAGTGCTTCTGGAGACTCCAGTGGGATTGATGACTGTAGCTTACAGTCTCTTGGCAACTCATGTTTCTCACAAACCAACCTACCTGCATGCCAAGGCCACTACATATACACAGCCTTAAACAGGCTTCTTCCATTCAGAACTCACTGGCAATCAGTCTTGATACCTTCCGTAATTGCTTTCATGGTCCCATAATACTAAAGAAAATTTCAGGCTGCTGTTTCTGAAGCCCAGGACGACAACAGGAGACTGCCTGAAGCCCACACTTTATGTCACACAGCTGAGCATGGTCAGCAAAACTGACATTTTCACCAAGGGAGATAATTCCACAAGATGAATATGCTTTCATACTTAAACTGCTTTGTGGCATAATTATTGGACCCCAGCACAAAGCACCTTCTGATTTCAGCCTGAAAATAAGGGAAAAAACATCCTTCTGGCCATTAAAGGTGAACACCAGACCACAGAAAAGATACAGCAGCTGCCAAAATGCATGTTTTTCCATAGACACTGCTCGAGGAGAGGTGCTAACAGATTTAGAAAGCATTTCAGTTAGCACTTAAGTGTATCTCAAGGCCATGACAAACAGCTCAAGAACCTATGGCTAGCATTTCCACTAAAATTGCCCAATCCTTTTCCTCTCCACGATTACTGGCTCTCACTTCAGCAGAGACCTCAGCTCTGTTTGAAGAAGTATTCACATAAGTCAAGTACGAACTAGAGCCTATCCCTAAAGAGAGACAGGAACAAGCAGAACACAGGACAGCTTTTTTTCCCCTATAGCATGCCACCTTAAACATTTGTGTAGCTACAGCTGTAGAATGCTACGACCTCTTTTTGCTCTCTTCCCACCACTTTAACCATCACAGAGGAGACACACTTGACACACTTGTACATTGTTGCACATATTCAGCTTTCTCATTTTTACACAAAGAAGCTATCTACTTTAATAATAATAAAAACCTTCTTATATTTTCATAGTTCCCCAACTTACACTGAATCTTTAAATTTACACTAAATCTTTAAATTCACATGTAGGTGATTGACTACTCCCATGCTCCCACTACCTGCCCTTCAAAGCCAAAAAGAGGCAATTCTTTATATCACTCTGCTTATTCAAAAGAGTTTTATGGCTAGTATAGATGCACTGAATTACATGGCTCTTACAGGCCAGCACTTTGCTGTAAAACGTGATTTGTTAGCTATGTCACAGGTAGATGCCCAGAGGCACGTAAAGATGACTGTATCTAGCAACACTTTACAGATTAGCGATGATTAATCCATCTTTTCCCTGTATTCTCATGTATAAAACCTTTGACCCTAGAGAATTGCAGAATTCAGTTAACATATCAAGTTACTGGAAATGTTTTGATGATTAGAATGAATTCCCCCCTAATTAGTATTACAAAAGCATGCTCTTTCATGCATGCTTGTGATTAAGCAATTCAAGCAGCCCAGACAACCCTAACCCTAGCTTCCAAGAAAAACCTTCCACCGAGCCTCAGCTTTTTCAAGAATGAGCACAGTGGCTGCCTATCAAGAATTAAAAGCCACAACCAGGTGCATGAGCCAGGTAGATGCTGTGCCCACTACCAGAGCAGCAACACAAATCTCTAGCCAGAGCTCCCTCTGAACAGATCCCTTGCTGTGGATGCATGCAATTTCTATGCGCCTCCATTGTAAATCCTAGCAGTAAGGTGAGGTGGTTATTTTTCATATTTTTACACACACACACACTTCAGTCTAGTCTAAAAATAGCTGGTGCTCCTGCTTGACAGTTTTCTGCCTAACAGTATGCTGGCAAGAAGCTCTAGGACAGGAACACATTTCTGCCTGTGTGATTTAGAGACCCAGACTAAAAGTCTCCACATGCCACTAAGACATGCTATTCTCCTGGTTGTCAATGACAACACCAAACAGAAGCTTCAACACTTCTGTATACACCTTGAGACAAAATCCACTGCAGGTTTCTGTTTTCCCTTTTTTGTTCTGACATGAGTTTCTATTGCCTCCCACATGAGATACATAGAGCTATCTATAGATAGAAATATGTGTGTGACTATAGTGATGGCCGTATCACCAATCAAAGCGGAGTTCTTCTGTCATCCTCATAGCTGGGGAGCACATAAAACAGCAATGACCAGAGAAGCTGCTTTTCAGCATCTCAAGAGCACTGACAAAATTTGCTTATAGGTTGCCTGACATACAACTTGTCTGTAATTGTAAAAAGCTGTGGACTAGCATTCATCACTTGAAGTCTGCTCCGGTGCCAAACAGCTGCTATTCTCATGAGTTTAATCACACCCCACAAAACGCTAGAACTCCAACCTAGTACATCTTACATGCAGTTGAATTAATCTACTTAATCATTCTGCTTTTTTATTTGCATTGGTCTTCACCTCACGCTTCAAAGACTCATCTGAGCACTCAGCAGGCATGCAGCTGCTTTTCACTTTCCTCAAGGATGTCTGCAGCTTCTCCTGTTTTCCGAAGCTACACGGCAGCACAGCTGCTTACACCTACGTACATTTTGTGAATAGTCCCTAAAAAATCAGGTTTCTAATGAATTCCTGTGGCAAGATGGGGACAAGACATTACTAAATGCTCACACAAGAGAAAGTGAAGGAAGAAGTCATTTTTCAGTGTGGTGAGAGAAAAAAAAAAAAAAAAATCAGTCTACCAGGTTTCTCTTTCAGGAAGTTGCCCAAGAATGCGATTACAACCACAAAAGCCAAACCATGTTCAGAATCATATGTAGGCATGAGAAAGGGGGAGAGAAATAAATCACACTGAGGCCTCTAATCCATAAATAGACATTCCCTAGTTTTATGGGAAATTTGACATTTTAACACCTATTTGTTAGTACAATGGTTTCTCCAAAGGTATTTTTCTGTTAAGATCCTCCTACATTGCACGGCACTGAGCCAAAATATCGAACACCATTTTCACCAAGAGACAAAAGATTCTCTCCTGAGGCATACTCTGCATTTCCAAATATTCCCAGAACTCGATCCACGAAGCAGCTCCCCTATCATTCCAAAGTGAGCCGAGGTCAGAGTTTTGGCTAACCGATTCTCCGCTTCAGCACACAACGTGATGCCACCAGCACTAGCCAAACGCTGTTACAGTATCAGAGTATCACCCCTTCCTCCCCAACCGGCAATGGTTGTAATTGTTTCTCCCCCGTTACTCTATCATTCAACATGCCAAGAAAATTTCAGTTACTAACTGAATCATGATTTATTACTTTTATTTAGCACGAGACCAGCAAGCTCTCTCTCACAGCACACAAGAGACACGAATGAAGCGAGCAACTTCCAGTTTCCAAGCTCTCCCGGCGCAGCCGATGCTCGGGAAGTGCCACCTCTTCCGCAGCCGGGAGCGAGGCGTCTCCCGCGCCGCCCGGGACGCATCGCCGATGCTGCGACCCGCGGGCTGCCAGCCTTAAAAGGCGTTTCTTTTGGGGGAAAAACCCTCCCTGCTTTCAAAAAGCCAACACGCAGAAGGAACTCAGCGCGCCAGAAGCCCCGCTCTCGGCACAGCGCCCACGCACCCGGCGCCGGGAAACTTGTGAGAGCAGGTAACAGGCAGCGCACAGCAAGGAGCGGCCGGAGCGACCCCCGCGGCCTCCGGCTTGTCAGCAGCCAAACTTTGGGCCCCCCGGTTCCCCCGCCCGGTGCCCCGGTCCCCTCCCTCCCACCGGGCGCCAGCGCGGCCCCGCTCACCTCCCCCGCCGCTCTCCGCCGGTACCGCACGGCCGCCACCGCCCCGCGCCACTCGGCCGGAGCGCGGCGGCGCCGCCCGGCCTTTATAGGGCCCGCGGCCGCCCCGCCCGCCCGCCCGCCCCTCGCCGAGCGCCGCGGGCCCGCCCAGGGCAGCGCTGCCCGTGGCTGGGAGCGGGGCGGGGGGCGAGCCCCGGGGACGGGCTCGGCCTGGGCTCCGAGTGTTGGGCGGGCCGTAACCCCGGACCCCCATCGCCCCGACCCGGGGATGCCCCGGGGATCCTCCCCAGCCCCACTGGCTCAGCGGGAGGCTCACCAGCCGTGTCGGGGAGAAGGAGAAGGCGAGGCAGCAGTGGAGGTGCCCACGGGGCGAGGCTCGGCCCGGCAGGACGGCAGGAGACCCAGGGGGTGGTGAGGGGACAGAGACCACCAAGGCCAATGCCATGCGGTCCCTTCCTGGCAGTGGCGTGGTGGGAGGTTGGGGGATTTCGGCTAAGGGACACCTCCCCGCAGCATCCAGGCCTCCCCGTGTGCTCCCCACTGCACCCACGTCCGCACTAAGGGAGGAGAAAATGCCTCAGCCCAGGACCTCCGTCCCTTGTATGGGACTGGAGTTTTAAGCTGCACAAACAACGGGAGGGATCTGAAGGAGGGAAGTTGTTGCTGCTCCAGCGTAACAGCACAGGCACAGCGGTGTGGCAAGCATAGAAGTGTAAACTGGGAAAACACACGTTAACCTTAACACTGACTGACAGCCCTGGACTCCTTGACTGACAAAGCACAAGAAGGAATTTCCACTCTTTGTACAAAAACAGTAGTGCTGACGACTTCAGAAAAACTGGCAGTGTGTTGGTGCGGCAGTGGACAGCACTGCCTTGTTAAGTCATCATTTCTGCTCCTGGTTTCCAAAAAAATTTTCATGCATGGCACAGTTCAGCTTTGAAGAAACAGGATGAGTATGCAATAAACCACATTTCTTCCCTCAGGAGTTTGGACTTCTCTGGATAAAAAATCAAAACAACCCATCTCCTGGCATGAGCTGGAGCAGCAGTGGTGGCAGATGCTGTTGGTCTTTAGGGTGGAGAGCCTTGTGTCACCATCAAGATGGCTCTCTCAGTACAGGGGCCCTGTGCCTGGGCAAAACCAAAATGATGGAAAGAAGGATGAGAGAGGTGGCACAGCAAGGCAGTGCATGGAGGCAAGGAGCTCAGCCTCAGCCAGGGCAGGGGGAATTACGCCAAGATAAAGTGCTGGTGCCAGAAGGCTGGGCTGTCCATGAATGGTTTCTTCATGGGCAGTGCCAGCTGAGGTGGACATTTCTTAGGCTGTTTACTAGCTAGTTCGATTTTTAAATTTTAATTAAAATTTAGTTTCTTTTCCCAAAATGCTTCATAACATCATTTCTACACAGATCCACTTCTGAATTGAGAATAGAGATTAATTACGAAACCAAAAAAAACCCACAAAAAAACCTAACAGCCACCTTTTGCATGTTTCATATTAGCAGAGACAACCCTTGGGTATCCATTTTCTCTCAGGGATGAAGGTAGAAAGCTGGGTAGACCATGTCACATCTGCCCAACTGCTTAGCATCATGAAAACCACATGGGAAAATATCATTGAATGATTTTAGGGAGCATTTTGGTACAATCTTATGGAAAGGCAGCAGAAGAGCTAGACCCTGAGTAGCTAGCTGAACTCAAATCTTGGAGCAGGAATCCTGGTTGTAGTCTGACAGCCTGAAGACCTAAGCCAACAGCCAAGCCCCCAAACACCCTCAGCTTGGATCTGAATCCAGCCTCTGCACGTGCAGACTTTGTAGTCTGTCTCCAGTAGGAATGGGACAGGGATAAAGAAGCTGTGCTCCAAGCAAATTACATGAAATTGTCCAAGTTTTGATTCCACCCAGTTTGGACAGCACAGTTCCAGTCCAGTGAAACTGGAGCTAAAGAGTAAAAGCCAAAAGTGCAGTTCCTCCCCGTAGTTATTGCCACAGAGCCCATGGCCCATTCTGTTCCTGGCTCTGGGCAACCACCTCCCACCCAGGCAAGAAGTCATTGTTCCTTCTCCTTAGCAAATGGTTTATGTGATTAAATTTATGCCCACTAAACAGTTAACTAGTCAGGGTTTTTGGAAAGATTGAGGTACCACACCTACTAAGTACTTTGCATCAACAAAAATTTGTGGAAATCAGGCAGAAATAGCTGAAGTCAAGAGGAGTTTGAGGTGAAGCTGCCTGAGATTTGCCCACCCAACCAAACAGCTGCCAAAAGGGGAGCACTACCATCCTCTCCTTTTCTCCCTACCCTGCTCAGGGTCTCAGAGCCTCACCAGCTCTGCTGCTTGCCCAGTGCTTGTGTGAGACATCTCACCCTGGCAGGGAAAAAAACAAAAAAACAATGAGCTTTTTTTTCTGAATTTATTCTCTGATTCCTTTAGTGGGACACAGTTGGTTGCTACTAGAATTAATTTCATAGATAAGTACCTATGCACAGAGATGAAAGATGCATACATGAAAGCAAAATTCACTGACAAGTTGCATATGCTGTGAGGCTGTATTTAAAAGCAGAGTGGTTCTTCAGATGGTATCTCACCTTAGAAAGGGCAGATTTCAAACCGTACACCACGTTTCTAGTGAGGATACAGGAAATCTCATCCATTTTTCCCACTTGATGCAAAACATCTCTTCCCACAAAGGGAAATGTTGATGTTTCCCTGTATGATTTAGGCTGAAAGAGGAAGCTGACAGGCAAGAAGTCACAGTGAAATAGAAAAACTGGCTCCAACACAAACAAGCCTAAGCTTGACAAAATAGGCTGTAGTTTTAACAAGCAGGTTAGGAGAAGACCAAGGCAGAGGCCCTTAAAGAAATATACTGCCTCTTGAGGCCAAAGATTTGAAAGTAACATATCTCAAGCAGTTCAGATAGGAAATCCTATATAAAAGGGGGGAAAAAACCAAAAAACAAACCAAAAAACAAAAACAAAACAAAAAAGAAACTTTCCTGTTCTCATCCAGGTTTTATAAAGCTAAAGTAAAAAAAAATTATGGTAAAAGTGATAAGCCTAAAGAATTTATTGTTTCATGTATGGTTTTGACGGGTTGCCAAGAGAATGGTGCTGCGCTATGGAGAGTAGAAGAAATGACATTTTCTTTGCTTTAGATTGTTATAAAATTTTCAGTTCTTTACAAGCCCCCAGATGGTTTTTATAACCCCTTCAGGGGTTGCAACATATTGACTGAGAAATACCGATTTATATAGCAAACTCCACTCTCTTATTGCTGGCAAAAATTACTGCTTTGTGTCTGTGTATACACACAGTGGCTGAATATAAATAAAAACCCAAAAATAATGAGATCTGAGGCAAAATCCACCACCTGGCAGTACATTAAATTGGATGAAATTTCCCTAAATTTACAATGGTGCAAATAAGAGGAATATTTGGCCCTAAATCTTTTAGGTGAATCTTTGGGATTGAGGATTAAAAAGTTTGTACTCTGTTTCACCCTGCAAGCAAGCAGACTGCCTTCATTGGTGGCAGAAATAGGGAAACATTTCCAATCAACAATTCTTCCATTTTTTATTGGCTTTTATTGTGTTCATCTGAAGTGTTTTCACTGGGAAGTATTGGTGACTTGGGACACAGCAGGCTTAGAACAGAATCACCACAGCAGGTGACCTTAGCACCTCAGGAGGAGCAACTCTGAAATGCTTTACCTTTAATAAGTAATTACTGAAGTAAACAGTGTGGTTTTGGGTTTTATAGACCACTATAATCATCTGTATTTTGTACATTCATGAGGGTATACGACAATTCTTACTGAATGGTGACTTCACAAAGAATGTTTAAATCCAGGAGTGGACCATGAAGAGCTCATATCCCTTGGGTGACTAAGTCTGTGCTTTTGCTCTTGCCCACACGCCTGTACAATCAGGCTGGTGGTTTAGCTCACTGGATGACTGGTCACTGCTGAGACCGCCTAGGTACAAAATACCAGCGTAGCTGGTGCTGTGCTCCAACACACAGCTCAGGAGGAGGTAGCACCCCATTCTTCCCCTACCTCAGGGTTAGGTGGTCACTCAGAACACAGGAAGAGTGATTAATTCCACTGAAGGCAGGAGAAGAGTTGCTGGTGTTCCCAGGAGAAGTCTCTATCCACCCTATCTGAGGCTTTTCTGGAGCAAGAGAGAGCTCTTCATCTTGGTGCCTTCCTACTTTGCATTAAAGAATTAAAAATGCATTTGAGCAGGCAGAAGGAAAAGAAGAACATGACATCGTAGCTTCATATTTAAGTCATCCTTTGGGAGGGTGGAGACTGCAGTTCTGCTCCTGGCTTGTCAGGCAGAATACTTTTGTATTTTACATTAGTCAGCCAGTGGATAAAATACATGAAGAACCCTTAGGCTGAGCAGAAAGTTTAACTGATGTCCTTGTACTCAGCATCTCCTCTCCTCCTTTGCATTGCAATACCTCACTCTTCTTGGAGCTGAGCCTTAACCTGTGCCCTGTAGCTCTGCACGGGAAAAAGCAGAACTGCTGCACTAAACTTTCTGGAAGTTTTCATTATGCAGATTTTTAAACCTTTAGATCACAAACTTTCTCTGTCAAGGCACGCACACAGCTCCCAGCTCTTTCAGCCCCCATCTCAGCTGAAGCCGTCTCAGCCTGATATTAAAGCAGCAGTGAGCTGCTTCCAGATTACCTTGGATTTGTGTGGGTTTAGGGCTAAGTCCCATCAACGAAGCTGCTGCTTAAACTTTCGCACACTGCGTTTAAGTTGTAGGACCCAAGTGAGCAGAGCTGGCGAAGCTTTAGCATTGGTTTGACTATTCCTGCACACTTGGACAGCTGTTAAAAGAGCAGGCAGCAGAACAGCTCCAGACCTGAAAGAAGGCAGCAAAGCAGACTTGGCAGAGGGGAAAAAGCACAGGCAAGTCAGCTGGCTCAGGGAAGGCAAGTCAGAGGAATGAGCCCAACGCACAAACAAAGCAAATGGCAGCCCTGAGGCTGGCCCGGGTCCTGGTGGGACAGAGCCGAGCCCCGGCCAAGGAATGGCTGCTTCCCAAGGCCGAGACAGACGTATGTGGGCAACGGGGTCAACGAGGGGGATGATCTGAATGAATGGCACCGTTTTTTGGCTGAATTTGCTTGTTACTTCAGGCTAGAAATGGTGCCATTTGCCATTGTAAACACCCTATTCAAAAACATGGTCTCTATGGCACTCAGCTGAAGGACTAAAGATCTCATCTGCAACTCCTCAGTGCTAGGAAAAGCCAGCACTGCTGCATCAAGCCTAAATTAACTTCCCTCGTGTGGGCAGGATGTAGTGCTTAAACTCCTTTGACATGTATTTCCTAGAGACAAATGGCAATTCCCTCTGTGGCCCATCATTTACTATCTACATAAAAGCAGAAGGAGATGATTAGAGTGGGGAACTGCCCTGCTATTGCTATATTTAGTGCCCTGTCAGCTCAGCCTATAACATTCTGCTATTCAGTTGTAAATAATACTCTAAGGAGGGGAATAAAATGAATATCAAACATGGAGAAGCTGGTATAGAAAAGCAGACAAAAGACTGTAGGTCCAGGACACACAGGAATAAACCTTCTACTTGGGTTTAAAAGCTGAAGGAGGCATTAATGGAGCTCATCCCACCACCTGCCCCACGGCTGGGAGTGATAGGGGGTTGCAGTCTTTGGGGTCTTCCAGCAGAAAGCTGCATATATCAGTCTGGCTCCTTCTGCCTGGCACCTGCCCATATCGTCTGACGTGAAGGCTTCCAGCACTGTACCTAAAGGAATTCTCACATTTATATTTCAAAGAGTGCTGGGAGGCTGCACATATTTCTTTCACATGTATGTATTTAAATCTATTCAAATTTGGTCTTCTTAAGAGTGAATTCCTCGTCATGAATCATCATTGGGACTTAGTAGCCTAAACTCTATACAGCACACACTTGGAAGGAAAAATACAAACTATATATATATGCCTTGAATACTCCTGTGGTAGCTGGACATCTTACAGCAATAAATAGATTTTCTAGCAACAACCTTCTAAGGTAAAGTGGAATATTCTCATTTTACAGAACAGTAATGGAGGTAAAGTGGTCAGTCCATGGCTGTTCAGGAAATCTGTGGAAATAACCAAAGATCTCTAGTACTTCAAAATCTTTGCGAACCCACAGGACCAGCTTCTTCTAAAACCAGATGGAAAAGCAATGCATAAAGGAAAAGAACAAAGAAAAGGGTTGGGTTTGGTTTGGTTTGGTCTGGTATGGTTTGGTGCCAATGAAGAGTGAAAGAAGAAAGCCATTACAAAGCGTTTTCCCATGTGCTTCAAATTAGGGCAGCCCATAATGGCTGAAGACAATTGTACTTTTATTCTTTTTCAGTGGTATTTTCAAATTTTGGAAAGTTTTTGTTGTTCTTTTGCCATTCAACATAAGTAAGTTGAGTTTGGTTCCACCACCAGCATGATTCACAGCACTGAAAAAATTCATAACATCCCCAGTACAGGAAGTACATTACTAAATTTTAAATCTTGACCACATCAATACAGATTTTTCTGTGCCGGGAAACAATTTGTCTACAGCCTAGAGGAAATGCTCTCTAACAAATGAAAAATGAATCCTGTATTGTAAACCCCACTTAAGTTCAATGGGTTGTTGTTGTTTTTTTCATGAGTAAGAAATGAGTAAAAACAAACAAATATCCTTTCGGATATGAACCAAAAAGACACATCAAACATTAGTCAGGCTTTTAGCCATAACCTACTTGGAGAACCATGGTCTCAGTGCGTTTTTGGTCATGCTCTTCAGGAAATACGCAGCACATAGTTTATTCAAGAGAACTTAATGCAAACAGCTCGAGGCATTTTGGTTACAAGCTGTAGGTTTCTTTATTACTGACTCATTCTTCTGCATACCTGGCGCTGACTCCACGTTTTGCCTGAGACAGGTTTTTGTAGATTTTAGTTTCTTCAGTTCTTTCAAACTGAAAAAGAAGAAAAGAGTTTATAAGGAATGCAAAGCAAAAAAAAAAAAAAAAAAAAAAAAAAAAAAAAAAAAAAATCACACGCACAATAATTTTAATCTTGAAGTTTCTATTCACTCTTTATGGCTTCTTTTGTCTGAAAACTCCCAAAATTCAATTTTTAAAAGAAATATTTATGAAACAAGCATTTGCAAAATGTGCTTGCCTGCCAACTCCAGTGAATACTTACTGATTATCCATTTTTCCAAGACTACCTGGGTGTTTTCATACTCTCAGCTCATAATACAGTTCAGAGCATTGCCTTCTCTGAGAGCTCACAGTCTGAAGCAGCAGCACATGAAGGCACTTTGCATTTGATTGAACAGAGTTTGGATCTGTTCTATTCCATATGCTGAACTGTAGGACATGCTTGCATAATCTATTTGCAGGAGTAAACCAAAAGGCCTGGAAGAAGGGACATTTGATATGATAAATAATGGGAAGTTGTACAGGTGAAGCATTTAGTACTATTTCCTGCATTTTATTGATAGGGAAACAATAAAAAGCTAAAATTCTCTCCAGAGATTTACAGATTAAGAATTCAGATTTTTGGTTTGGGGTGGTTTTGTTGTGTTTTACCCACCCACTCAAGTGACTTTTGGGGCTAGCAAGTACATTGTATCCTCTGAGGATTAGTTCTGAAGAGAAATTCAGTACTCAGCCCAAGAATATTAAATCAATTTTGATTACTATTCTCTCTCAGAGGCCTGTAGAGACGAACAAGGTTCAGGGTTTTGATTTCAACCTGCTTGGATGAAACAGGCTGCTGCTGAGCCTGTTGGAGAAAGCAAGCTATGGGCCTGCTCAGCCAGCAGTAAACCCCTAAAGGACAAAGAGTCCAGAAGAGAAGTGCTATGGCTTTGATTCCCCAAAGGTTCAAACCACCCACTGAAATAATTAGCAGCTGCAGCCTGTAATCACTGGCCCCTCAGGCAGGAAGGAAACCCAGCAGCAGCCAGGGCAGAATGCAAATGTCCCTTGCTCTTGCCTGACCCAGCCTGGCTGCTCTTTGTGCACCAGGGCTTGCCCCAAGCACGGGACTTCCAGCTTTCTGTTCCCACAATCCTCCCTCCTCACAGGGCGGCCAGACCTGACACCTCAGCCAAACCTCAGCATCTCACAGCCTGCCTTTTTCCCAAAACAAAGGCAGCTTGAGTTTGCAGGTTGACATGACACACAGGAAATCTTGCTTTGGTAGTTTTGCTAAAATAATGTGTGAAATGGCAGATCAGGCAGTCTTTGGCTAAAAGTAAAGGTGTTTTGCCTTTCCACTAATTAACATACTTCAGGTCTTGCTTTGAATACCCTGTTATTTATTAGCAAGATATTTCTGGTCTCTTTATTTTCCTGCCTGCTCTTAAATTCTGATCATGCTAATGATCTTCATCTTCTGTGCCTTCTGTCATGTTTTTCATGACCTCTCTAGCTCTCTAGGCCTTGGCAATTAAAAACTCAACTCTGATTAAGGCAAAGTTTTTTATATATTTTTATATATCTATATATGTATAGAAGTTTTATATGTATAAAGCACCTACCATCATATTGATAAGCACTCTTTTTCTATTTTTGCCAATTTATTTCTCCACTCACCACCTCTGGTGTGTTTGATGCCTCAGTGTCTTGGGTTTGCCCACTCCCTTCTGAATTCCAGCATGAGCTTCTTCCAGGAATCCTCTCTGTTTGGGAGGAGAGATTCTTGCCTATGGTTCAGTCCAGACATCCCATTGAGTCAGTTTGTGCTGCAACAACAGTAAAGACAGGATTAACTGGTTCGAAGCTTAAAGAATTAATTTGAGACATGATGGGAAAGGTCCTTTCCCCTGTCTCCTTCTCCAAGCTGGAGTTCAGGCTAATAATTTCTTAAGTGACATTTCATTTTCTGAAGGCAGAAGTAGACTGAATGGTTCACAATTCAAACTCATTCTTTCAGAAGAGGGTGGGGTTTATTTTAATAGTGCCACACTAATTTGTGAATTAATGTCTCAATTTTCTGAGGAACAAGAGCAGTCTGCTTTGGAGGTATGGTATGTATGTAACAAAAAAAAATGATGAGGTCAAATCTAACTCTTTAGGACTGTGTTTAGGACTAAAGTACCACTATCCACTATCAGTCAGTCTATAAGAAAGGTTTAATATATTACAATACATGGTGAATATATAAAAACATATGACATCAATTTTGTTTGGGGATTGGGTTTTTTGTTTGTTTGTAATTAAAAGGTAAAACTCAGCAGCACTATGGGAGACAGATACTCTTAAAAAATAGAGAAACAGTAAGGTTCAGGAAAATTTTTTGCAACTACCAATAACAGAACAAGCACCTTTAATCATAAAAGACATTTTTTTAGTACGAACAGTTAGACTGAAGCTTAAATACATTACATCTGCTCAGGTCAGTGCTTGCAGGGAATGATACTACAAGGGAAAAACAAAGGAAACGGGGGACACACAGGATGCTGAAGTGTTTCCCAGGCCTCAGCAGTGCCTTCCCATGGTGTGTGGGTGTTGTGGACAGATGCAGCCCATGCTCTTGTCCTGTGGTTATCCTCCACAACTTCCCACCCACTTCATTTATGTCCCTTTTGGTGCCAGGTCCAACTCTGGCCAGATGACCAAGGCCAGCTCCTGCCACACACAAGGTTGTCTCTGCTGGTCCCCTTCCTGGCTGCACCAGCGCAATCTCCTTCTCTTTCTGAGGCTTCAGCAGACGGGCCCATCCATGAATCCTAACACCACAAGGAAAGCGAGGGAAGATGTTCAGTCTGTCTCAGGCTGGTCACCTTTCACCATGCTAGAAATTGGGAGGCCGGACAGTTGCACCAGCCAGTGGTTCCCTCTGGAAGTAATTAGGCACAGTGAAGTCATTGTGTGGGGCTGAACAGCTCCGGTGGAGCACATTTCCCTCCCATGTCTGAACCTCTGGCTGGTGCCCAAGTACCAGGAGTGTCCCTTCCTGAACAGAGGATGTTGCCACAGTGATCCATCTTGCTGTGGCTCCACAGAGAGCAACTGTCA
The DNA here is from genome assembly GCF_041296385.1 of Aphelocoma coerulescens. Taxonomy (NCBI): domain Eukaryota; kingdom Metazoa; phylum Chordata; class Aves; order Passeriformes; family Corvidae; genus Aphelocoma; species Aphelocoma coerulescens. The sequence goes on from NC_091023.1 coordinate 9,688,605, forward strand.
TTTCCACAGCTATCATAACAGTTCTGGGGTGTGTTCCAGTCTCCAAGCTGTGTGTGCTGTCTGCATTCTGAAACCACATGTAAGTTGGTGGGCTCATGGACCAGCCTCAGAAAACCTCAGCTCTGCACCAAAGTCTCTCTCTCAGGGTCTTCCCTGGGTCAGCACCTTTTCACCTCAAACACACAGCCCAGCAGACCAGAGATTAAAGCTATCCCTTAAACAAGACAGGACACGGTGAACCAGAGGCTGTCCCACATCACCTCCTTCTAAAAGAAAAACAAACATGACTTTTTCTATTTTTGTTGTTGTGCTGGATAGATAGCTCTGCCTTCCCCACTGTGTTTCAGTGTCATAAGAGGGGCATAAATCAAGGTCCAAGTCTTCAAGCCTTCTCTGTGCTCATCACTGCATGGACTACCCTGGCCACACAAGAATTCTTTTTTTTTTTTTTTTAACTGGGCTGAGATGATCTATATTTTACTTGCAGCTTTTGTTTTGTTCTAGTCCTGGCTTGCCTCCATCCACTTTTGTCAACTAGGATTTTGCTGCTTTGTTTCCCAGTTGCACCATTTGGGCCCAGTGGATAAGCTGTTCAGTCAGAAAGGTCCCACACAGGCAGCAGCATCCTTGGCTCAAGCTTGCTCTTGCCCCATCAGGCTTGACAACACTTGAGAAATGATTGATGTGGTAGCCCCAGTGCCCTCCCTTGAGATGACAGCACTCAGGAAAGATGTCAGTGCTCAAGGAGAAAGGATCACCGCCAAAATGATGTTTCGTTCCAGCTTATCTCCAGAGCCACATACTCAAAGATCATAAATACATGGATTAGGGTTTCTACCTTCAGGAGTTCCTGGATAGTTGACACTGAGAGCTGTATTTTTGCAGTAGAATGTGGATGTGCCTCCTCTGAGTAACAATGCCATGAAGCAGCCAATATCTACAGTTCATTTAGTGCACTCTGTGGTTCAGAGGTCATGGAGGGCCATGTAAAACATCTGCCCAGGTTTGAATAACTGCAGGTAAGTCCCCTCATAGAGGATTCTTCTAACTGTGCCTGGAGGGGTGAGAGGCACATGGTGTGAGAAGCAACAGGAGTCAGACACCTTATGTTGCACTGGCCTTACATTATCATTCTCATGCCCTGTGGCATCAGAGGAAGCTATTTTTGGCAATCAGGAAGGTCCAGGAAGGTAATCCAGATGGCAATGAGCTGCATAAAGCAAATTCAGCTTTTCTAAGGAATTTCCCACTTGTTTCATACACTGGACTAAAGGTAGTGTTCTTGCCTGGTGCCTTTATGACTGCCCCTTGTGACTGGTATTTGTTCAGGCTGAACAATCATTTGTGTTAAATAAATGGTACCTATCAACCCACTGGGTTTAGTCCCTTGTAAGAGAAAGGCTGGGTATTAGGCCTAAAGTAGCTCTGAGAGAGCTCAGAGCACCAGCCTCTCACATCCATCCATTTCTTCTAAGTCACTTCAGATTCCCTGTGCTTCTGGAGAAACCATTTCTCAGGGTCATGTCTGGCCAGCCCTGACCTCAGAGGTGCTCTGGACTTTGCTTTCTTAGGGTGGCTATTTCTGTCACAGAAGAGTTCCTGGTAGCTTGCCATGGTTTCTCTCAATAAATCTTCACATACCCAATTTTTATAAGTTTTTTTTCCATGTTGAGTGTTGAGCAATCTAATATTACATCATTTGTACTGCGTGTTCACTGTCATCAAGAGCAGAGAACTGCCTACTGGATATTATTTCCTTTCAGAAGCAAAACAAAGACATTTTTACTAAGCCTGAGTGTTCCAGTCAAATACAGCAAGTCTGACCTCAGTCTTTCACACGTGTGTAGAACCAGTGTCAGGCAGCCACCAAACACCACAGAGCTCCCTCACCTTTCAGGAGTGGTCTGTTCACACTTGCAGAGCAACACAGGACAACTGAATTCCAGTTCAGCAGCATTTAGAGCCCAGTTTGCATAGAAAGAAATAATTACCAAGCATCAAAGGCAGAGAGTCAGAGCCTGGTATCCATACACTGTATTCAAGATGCACGAAACCTTGCTGGTCTCTTTTTGTGATCATTAGGATTGCCTCATTCTAAGATGCTATTATTAAACAGAGTCAAGGTACATTACATCTCTGGTAATAACCTTCATACCTTCAAGACTTGATTTTCGAGTTTCCTGTTCGCACACACGTCTCTTGGCAATGGCATGGCAACTGTGTGCACAAAAGTGGCATCTGTGCACACACATGGCCAGCTACTTACCAGTTGGACTTGGACCGCACTCCCAGGTGGGACACACACATCCCTCAGAGCAGCTGACTCCTACTTTTATTAAGTTACTGTCAAAACAGTGCAGTAATAGAGCAGCAGAAGCTAAAAGCCAATTCTGAGCAACGTAGACAAAACCGAGCTCATGGATCACTCAAGCAGTGCCAGCAGCTGCTTTGATTTTGCATCCATCTTTCCTAAACATGCTGCATTCAGCAATTCACAACTCACACCTCAGGCTAAAACATTTCTTCTCTTGTACAACCCTCTTGCCAAGTATCCCTTATATTTTATTACCAATTCCTATTATTTGGACCAAGTTATTCCCTTGATATGTCTGGCTACCTCTCAGCTGCCTCTGACACCAACAGAGATAAAGCGGGGGAAACAAAAGCAGCAGATGCTCTTCCTTCAGTCCCCACCACACTCACTGCCCTGCTCTCAGTGCTCCATCCCCAGACCTCAGTCCTCTCTCCATCCTTTCTGGATCTAGAGAGTGGGAGAACTGCCACTGCTAGCAAGTGGGATGGTGATAAATGCCATTTTCTTCTTAATATTTTATAATAATCTCTGTCAGAATGTTTTAAAAAATCCAAAATCAAAATTAAAACAAAACAAAACAAAACAACCCCAACAAAACAAAAACAGCAATACAAACCAAAAAACTCCACAAACCAAACCAGCCAAATTCCATTGTCCTCAACGAATCTCCTTGTCCTCAGGCTCTTCACATTTTTCCTCTTGGTGCCCATTTAACATAGACCCCCTTAATGCTGGCAATTATCATGAATTCTGCTGTGTCTAGAGGGAAATCTCTAAGCAGTCATTTGAATATCAGGTACTTTAAGATACATCATGACACCATCATCTCTATTCACACTTCTCCAATATGCCCTTGATAAATCATCTACTATATTTTCAACTCCTTTTCTGGATTGGCATTCAAACCATCACTTGGTATTTCTGGAGTGTTAACAGCTGTCTCCCTATTCCTGGTGAATAGCAGGTTCTTGAAAATAATCTCAAACACCCAGTGATCTGTTCCTAGGCCTGCTCAAGTTTTCCAGAGATGCACTATGGAGACCATGAGGGGCACTACAGTTGCAGTCACCCCTTGTGACACTGGTATCTGGGTTTGCTAAACACTGCTTGAGATTAGAGGTACACTTATAAGAGACAATGCAGAGGTGGGATGGGAGATAAGTTGCAACATAAAATGAGCAGATGGGGAACTGAGGCACACTTGGCTTTCAACCAAATATGCAGAGCATGCTCTGTATAAAATACAAGAGAACAAGGAGATGGCACTGAAAACCCTTAAATCTGTCAAAGGAGAAAACAAACCATTCTGGATTATTAACAATGACCCATTTCACAACTCAGGAAAAAAAAAATCCAGTGGCCAAAGATTTAGCTATTTCTTTGGGGGCTGGGGTTCAGTCCCTGACCAGTGAACAAACTCTCAGTGCAACCTTTAGAAAATCACTTCATTTGCTTTCATCTACCTCCCTGTCTGTAAAATAGGATAAATGACATTTCTTTACTGTGGTGCCAGACAAAGAATTTGGAGCATGGAGGTGCTCAGACGTCACAAAGTCTACTTCTGCTCCTAAAAAAGTTGAATATTCCTCATCTTTATGAGTGGTTTTTGATGTGCATGCAACAGAGGGTAGCTAGCAAAATGAAACAATTAGTTCTGTGACATTTTCAGCTGCCTAATGAGTTTCTCTTCTGCTTGTCACACAAGTGTTTCAGAATTGGAGCTTGTGTTACCAGAACTCAATATTTTATGCTTTTTCTGACTGAAATTCAACAGCTGTTTCAATATTGCAGTTGGAGCCAGCATATTCCATATAGACTTTCCTCAGTATGTTGCCATTTTTTAAAATGTTTGCCATGCCTCTTTGTTTTCATGGCTTGATCATGGCTACCTCTTCATTAGAAATCTGGCAGATGAGTTTTTCTCCTACAAATATGTGAACTGAGTTTGCTTTAATGTCAGTGAGAATAATTTCTCTGAAAACTCAGGTTTCTGTCCCAGCACTTTCCCCCCACTCTACCAAGCTGCACATCATGTGCTTGTTAGTCAGTTTTCCACAAAAATACCACAAAAGTCATGCACAATACTGCTCTTTACATCCTTCCTACTTCTCTTTCTAGGTTCAAGAAGGTATTATATTTATTACACATGTTATTGCAGGGCTCTTTTTTTTGGTCCAGACTTTGTTTCTTGGAGCTGGTCCAGAAAAAAATTTCCTTATGACGAGCTCTATATGCTATTGTTGTTAATATTATTCTCTCAAAAGTACTGTACTGCATTGAGGATAAGCCTCCTTTTTACTCCTCCTGACACAGTAAAAATCCATCTGGTGGGATCTATACTCTGAAATTGGCCTTTTTCTCCTGTCCTGAACTAATCTCCCCCTTATGTTCCCTGTCCTGGCTTCACCAGCTCTCATGACAAGGGATGTAAGAGTCTTGCTTCCTGCTATTAGAAATCATCACAATGCCTATATTGATTTTAAAACTAAACTGACACGGTCTGTCACCTACATAGATAAATATTCTTTCAAGCTTTTCATTCCTGCTGTGTTGCACATTTCACAAGAAGGAGCCCCTTTCTTTGTTGGAAGGACTCTGCAGCAGATCCATCACTGTCCAGGGCTGGAACACATGTGCAGATTATTATTTCTGAAAAGCTTTCAGTCATATACTTTGAACCACTTGAAACAGATTTTTTTTTTTTTTTAATGCAGTATTTAGGACAAAGGAAAACAGACCTTTGCATTTGATAGTACTTTAAAGTACTATGAGGAAAATGGAAAGAAGTATCTCTTGTGTGAGCCTTTCTTCACCTGCTGGGTGCCTCCTTTTTCCCTTAGTTCCTCCCTCCTGCTCATGGGGACCCAGCTCTCCCACGAGCCCTGCCTGGTGAGCCTTTTCCTGCCGCTCTGGGGCTCCAGGGGCACAGGGTCAGCCCAGCATCGAGGTGCTGCCAACAAAGAAAGCTCATGGTGACCCACATCTTCCCAGGGCTCAGCCAGGCAGAGCAAAGGGTTAAAAAACTGTGAGGAATTTCCCTGTGAGCCATGGAAAGGACTAAGAAAACGGAAACTAGCCTGAATTTAAACTGAGGACCTCATTCTTCCGCCAAGCCATTCGGTTTCTTAATCAACTGGGGCCTTGTTTCACAGTCAGTCATCAGAGGCTTTAGAAAGTCGTTCAGACAAATCTGTAAGGGGAGATCCACAAAGGATGTCTTTTCTTCGGCACTCTCTACCTAGAATATGCAATGCTGGGGACAGGGTGCCCTCAGTGGTGCTTCTGTGCCATGGAGCACAATGCACAATGATGCTATAGGATACTTCCACTGCTGAGCTCCTGCTTATTTAAATATGCATTTAATTAAGGAAAGTACTGTAGGAAATTAAGCAGTGAGCTTTTCCAATGGTATTTCTCCTCCTTCCTAGGAGAAAATCTTTCTCAGGTTTCGGAAGTGCTGCAGTCTGCTCCAAGTCAGACCTTTCTTTCTCTCATTAGCTCTGCAGTCCTGTCGTTTACTAGATTTCTAGCTTCTAAGGAAATGATTCCTTTTTTTTTTTCTTCTCAGTCTGGTAATGCTTTAATGACTTCTGAGAACTACACTTTTATTACTCATTATTATCGAGTCAGGAGAAAAAAAATACCTCACATAATAGCAGAAATCTGATTATTCTGAGAAACTTTGAAATTCCCTTCTCCAGTGGTATTCTTTGATGTGCTTGTTAAATAAATAATGATTTTTACATCTAAGGTTTATCTTACAGTGCAAATACACCATTATCCTCAGTGTAAAATACACTTTTCATTGTTAGCCACCGTAAACATGAGCTGAAGCTGTGATTCAGGAGTGCTTGAAGCTGACCTGCCCAGGTATGGGGCAGTGTAGGTTTTTCACATTAACAACTTGTGAAGGAGAAATGGGCCATGGAGACAGAGGCACTGCAACAGGCAGAGGGAAAGCAGAGGTTAGATCAAAATAGAAATGTCATGCAGGCAAAAAGAAACTAGCAGGCACTCTAAAGAGAGAAACACATCAGATTAGAAACAGAATATGAGTCTTTTCATAAGATTTTTCAATCACAGCCTCGGGCACTTTGTATGACAGCGGGAAATAGGATGACATTTCTGGAATTGTACAGAATTAAAAATAATAATAAAAAAGATCAGATTTTACTAGAGAAGGAACTCACTAAAGACTTCAGAGATAGTACATGCAGGACATTACTGTGTAAAGCCACCTACAGTAATATATTTTTATGTATTTACTTGGTGTGATAATGGCTTTGACTGTTAAGTTTGCCGAGTCTGGAGTCCAGCACTGCTCAGTACCTGTTCATCTCCCTCCAGGTCTGCCAGGACTTGTGCTCTGTGCCAGTTACTTGTTCCCCTTACTGTCCCCCTGAGAGGCTGGGAACTGCCTCATTTGCAGCCCAGGATGGAGCTGTGCCACTGTGGGCAGGGGCAGGGGCAGGATGCGTGTCCTGAGCTGCAACAGAGGAGCTCTTGTAGAGCCCACAGGCTTTTGTGGGGAGGTGTGTTATCAGGGCAGTGAGAGAGCCCCAAACCTCTCTTCATCATCTGACTTTCACCCACAACATCCTGGCATGGGGAAGCCCCTCTAATGCCACACACAAGCCGTGTTCACGTCACTTTGGGTGCCTGGTGCTGGGCTGGTAGGGAGGACACTTCTGGAAATGAAAGGGGCTCCCAGCCCACCTGCCTGAGGTGGGCACCCACCTGGGTGATCTGCAGCTGTGTGTCTCAGAGAATATCCCCTGCAGCACCACTCTGTGAGCCACTGAGGAGGAGCACGTGGGACTCACAGCAGCACTGCCGGGGAGAGCACAGAGCAGCCATAGACCAACACCGAACACAGGGAGAACACAGTGAGCAAGACAGGGAAGCAGAAGCTGGAAGAACTACCATGTTTTTTCCTGCTTTTATCCACACTTTCATGTACTGATTTCTTTGAGGGTTGGTGGGGAGAGGGGGCATTGGTTGGTTTGGGGGTTTTTGTTTCATTTTGGTTTTTGCATCACAGGTTAAACCCAGATGTCTTCTCCTGTCTCTCACTTTCCGCTCCCACCTATGTCTGCCCAAAATTCCCTGATCTGCTGCTCCTCCCAGAAGTTTTGTAGCACCTTTTGTTACACTCTTCAAGCACACTCATCAGACAAGACTGGAAGAAGCCATCATCACAAGCTTCTCACAACAGAGAAGCAATCTTGTGCTCTGGAAGCGAGGCCCTGTGCAACAGATTGCTGGAAACTGGGAATTTACCCTGCCAGAATCCTGCTCTTCCACTTGTTTCCCAAAACAAATGCCCATTTCCAGAAACCAGAGGTGATAAACCTGGAAAGTGTTTATACCTGGAATGGAAAAGCTGTGTTTAAAATGAGGGCATAAGAAGAGCAGTGATGAAAGGATGCTTAGTTTGGATTGTGTTCCCTCACAGCACTGTGTGAGCACTGAACCCCAGTCCCTCTCCAACCATTGCTATCCCTGTCCTGAAACAGGAGCAAGGAATAGTAAAAGAAATGGAAGAGAGCTGTGATCAGTAGTAAAGTGAATGCAAGAGAGGATGTTTATCTGGAAACTAGAGCTCCTACCTGGCCTCCAGACTGTTCACCTGTATAAACGTATCAGCAAGCCCCACCAAACCACCTTTGGCTGTCTGGTTTCTTCCAAGTGATATTTCCAAAAGAAGGCTCCTCAATTTGCCGTTCTGCTTACTGGAGCTTGGTGCAAGGCTCTAGGTTGTGTGTGCTTCCTACATGAAGTAGGTAAGAGGAGCTTTGAATGGTTTTCTGATTTTTAGTCTCCTGAGCTGCTGGATCCAGTTCAGCCCTGAGTATTATCCAAATTGGCTTCTGTGCACTCCAGTTTCTTTTTACTCAATCCAGTCTAAGTGAAGGCTATCAAACAGAGCAGCATTTCTCCTTCAGCCCTACCAGATGGGGCCTCCTAGGTCAGATCCTTGTATACATAGTTATGGCCTGACACAAACTGAGCCTACAGTGAATGTCATCTGCTTTGTACTGGGTGAACAGGGTCCCAGTCAACCTACAGCTCAGGGATGCCCAGAGGCAAGAGAAGGGAGAGGGTGGGAATGCACATGTGGGATGTGAGGAGGCCACCTCTGCTAGAAGCAGCTTGCATTTAAATCGGATTAAGTGTTTCATGAATCGACACCCTTAGTTACATGGGATTTAGCTTCCAGGCCACTCTCAGTCATCACAGTTTACAGCGTCCCTCCCAGAGGCTGCTCCACAAAGTGTGTGCCACAGCACACCATCATTTCCAGCACTTCTGCTCCCTTGTTTGGCCTGGAAGCTGATGGAAGGGTTTCTGCACGTCAGCCCTGCTAGCTCCTTACCAGTCAGGGCACCCAAGGCTGTACCTGCTGTGAAGACTCCTCCAAGGCTCCTCTCAGACTCAGGGATGCAGCAGCCAAGGCAAACCTTGGCCCTGGGGTCTGTCCATGTCACAGCCCAGCAGCTGTGCCTGCTGTGAGCAGGAGTGTCCAACCCAATGACACTGCTGCTGCCCATCAGTCAGCATCAGCCCAGCTCCAGACAAACACATTTAGCATCTCCAGAGCAAGCTGTGATTATATCCTGGGCAGCACAAGGAGCCACAGGCAGGTAAATTAACAGAGAACAAAAATTAGCTCCAGTCTGTGTGGCTTGCCAAATTGCAGTTGGTTTCATGTCCTCAATTGAGTTCAAATATGATAGCAGTTCCCAATACAACACAAGACTTAGAAAAAGGCCTAAACCCGGCACACTGGGGAGGGCAGCTCCTGCTGTCTCAGAGGATGAGCTAATCAAATTACACAAGAGGAAGAGGGTGGCAGTACTCAACTTTCACCTTTTCTGAACTGTTGCAATTTTTCCAGGAAGGGTGTTGGTTCTTTCAAGAAATCCAGTCATCTCCTGTAGATTCACATAGTGAAAGTGCTTGCAGGTACTTTTAAGAAGCAGCCATGGGCCACACATGTAGTTCTCAGCCCAAAGTCAGCTAAACAGCCTTGCTTCTCCTTTTCTTTACATCTCTGGCAAGGCATGGTAGCCCTGTCCCATTTCAGCAGAACTTTGGACTGTGCCCAGAGCTTTATCCAGCTGCTTTGGCTGCAGTTCTGTCACTGGGTAAGTGAACCTAAAATGGATGTCACTCTAGGCCTCTCCTTGCCTTGACACTGGCTGCATGCTCCCATCTCTCTTCCTTACATCAGTGGTGGTATTTATTTGACCTCTGGAGCTGAGTGGAGCTCCAGCCACCAATTGGGCTGAAAACTAACTCCCCAAGGAAAAATGAATATATTTTTGCTGGTTTAAATCATATCCATAAAACCAGGACTGATTTGAACCCTCTATAAGACAGTCTCAAATGGTAAGTTACTGTAAACTTAGACTCCTCTTGTATTTCTCATCCTGCAAGATGTCAGATACATTTCACAACCACAGACAAATAAATTTTTGAAAACATGAGTGTATCTAAAGACCTTGTTCTCCAGAAAGTCTTTCTTTCTTAACTCAGGGGAAAAAAAAATCCCAAATCTGCTTCCTTCTTTCTAAACTCAGGGGGAAAACCCCAAATCTGCTTCTAGGAGTTTCTTTTTTGAAGCATTTTCAGGAAACAAAAACGTGCAAGATTATTATGCCCCCTCCCCAAACAATGAAAAATAAACAAAAAGTAAAA